>NC_134861.1:69238495-69538495 GCF_049852395.1 Peromyscus maniculatus bairdii
GGGAAATAAAGCTTTATTTTATTTATTGGGAAAAGCAAAGCTTTATTTTTGGCTCAAAATTTTAAAAGTTCTAGACCATGGTTATTGAATCCTATCACTTTGGAACTATATGTCTTTAGGTTCAAAGAACTTTCCAGGGCATTTAAAAGCAACAACTGGCCGGGCGGTGGTGGCGCACGCCTTTAATCCCAGCACTCGGGAGGCAGAGCCAGGCGGATCTCTGTGAGTTCGAGGCCAGTCTGGACTACCAAGTGAGTCCCAGGAAAGGCGCAAAGCTACACAGAGAAACCCTGTCTCGAAAAAACCAAAAAAAAAAAAAAAAAACAACAACAACAACAACTGGCCTTAAAGATAAGCTGAGGGGAATACAGGAAGACCTCCTCCCTCCAAGCAGTGTATCTGTTTCCTGCATAATAAAATGCAAGGGCTTTTTTATTGAACAATCAAGCTACATTTTCTCTTCTCCAGTCCAGTCCTCGGCTTGACAGGGAGTGGGTGTTCCAAACAAATGAAAATGCTCTAAAATGATGCTGAAACTGTATACATAACTGCTACCACTAGGAAGGTCTGCAAGCATGTCCCTGTAAGCATCGTGGAATAAGCAATACCCGTGATGTCTGAAAGGCTTCAATGCGTTCCTACTCAAAAGACACATTGAGAGTGAAATAAACCTGGAAGGACATGCTAAACCAGACAAGGAAATCAACAAGCAACGAGAAGAAAAGAATTAACGACTGGATCTTGTTTTTGTCTCAAACAAGTGCTCAGTCGGGAGATTTGAAGGATTCTTGGATGAAAATGGAAAATGTGTAACTGCTCTGCAGGTGGTTTGGGAAGGTTTGTATCATTCCTTTGTCCAAGTAGGAACAGAGAGGGAGGTAGAAGACCGTGTCTAAGATGCTGCGATCTCTCAGTCAAGTCCCTCCCAGGGTGGAACGAGAAACCTACAGTGTAACAGGAAGAGGCCTGAGGAAATAAGCAAGCACTGGGCTAAGCTGTACAGTGCCTGGTACAACCAAACTCCACTCCCTCTCTGGAGGTAGCTTCCATCCAGGACTCATCTGATGATGTCAGGGGCTAAGAGTCCATTGAGCCTGCTTCAGTGTGGGGTGCACATGAAGGGACATTGTCCTGAGGGACGTTGTCATGGATGCAGCAGCAACCTTCTTACCACTGCCTCTTGGTCCAACTTCTCTCTCTGCCCATGCCTGCTTCACACAACCCACGCCTGTATTTGAGGATGGTAAAAGCAACCCCCTACCCCGATTTCACCTCCTGCATGCAAATCTTACTTCTGGGTTCATTTTGCAGGGACCCACCTCTCATACCCCCTTCTACATTGACTGCGTTCTTGGATACGGAATTCCTCAAAGATCCCACCCAGTGACACAATTAGTCGTCTTGATTACATTATCCCTACAAGGATAGCACCAGAGAGGTTGTTGTAGGTAATGCCATCTTTAAACTGGTGTTTTAACCCTTCAGAGAGCTTTCTTCAACATTTTCTAAGTCACTCTCTGGTGCCTGGGACCAATGAGAGACATTGAAGTCATCCAGGTGGGACACTCAAGCCTAGATCAAAACCCACCTGGCCCTGGGCCACATCCCTCCCCTTCTGGAAGTTCTCTGATGCGCCTCTGTGTGGAAGATCACCAAGATACCCCGAGAGATCGCAGAACTCTCCCCTTCGTGGCGCCGTTTCTCTGTGGCTAGCACCAGTTAGTTCTAAATGGGGATCTGGCAAGCAGATGGCTCCTCCTAGCCAGAACATTTCTCTCTCAGGATCACATAAGACTGGGCTGACAGATGGTACCGGCACCCTGATTTGGACCGACTTTCAGACACAGGAAGAAATTCTAAGCTCTGGGCTATCACTCACTCACCACCCACTTTCAGGCTTGAGTCGTGCGCATGGAAAGGTGGAGGGGGTGCCAGTGACATTTTGCATTGACCACCCTCCCCGCCAGTCACCTTGCCTCCTCTACAAACGGCCTGTTAGGTCCAGCCATCCCATGTGGCTACGCCTCTATTTCTCGGGTATTTTGTGACCTTTTCTCTGAAACTTGAATGGGTCCTCTGATTGAGTTCCTCCCTTGCCGTCAGTGGATGTTGTCCCATGTATGTGTTCCATGCTGGGCAAGGGGCAGACCTTCCTTGTGTATACAAGACTAACCTTCAAAGGCACCTCCTCTCTCTTCCCTTCTGATAGCCACATGCAGATGACGGGGTGCCATCAGCACTACAAAAGGTCACACTCTAGGGTTGCACTGGTGATCCCATAAAAAGCTCAAGATGGGTGGAAGATGTCTCAGTGGTTAAGAATTCATAACTGTCTGCAACTCCTCCAGGGGACTCAACACCTCTGGCATATTCAGGCACCTGTACTCACATGTATACACACACAAACACACACACACACACACACACACACACACACACACACACACAGAGAGAGAGAGAAAGAGAGAGAGAGAGAGAACTAAAAATAAAACAAGTCTTTTTAAAGAAGGGTTCAAAAGAAAGCATTACTAAGAGATATACTGTTCTATATTTATGCTTTAAAAAAAATCTGTAAGTAGGGGCTGGAGAGATGGCTCAGAGGTTAAGAGCACCGACTGCTCTTCCAGAGGTCCCAAGTTCAATTCCCAGCAACCACATGGTGGCTCACAACCATCTGTAATGAGATCTGGTGCCTCTTCTGGTGTGCAGACATACAAACAGAACACTGTATATATAATAAATAAATAAATCTTAAAAAAAATCTGTAAGTAAAGTAAACACATTGGCACCCACATTTTCCAGCATTCCAGACTGCTCATGTGGTCACTGTCAATGAAGTACAGGCACAGCCTTTAAGAGAATTTTAGAATGCCAGTAATCATAGTTGGCCTGATGGATGATTCAGTGTCATGCATAAGTGACACTGTGTGACAATGTGATCAGCTTTGCATAAATGGAAATGGAAGAGACAAGAAACCCTGTACTGCTTCAGTAAAAGAAAAAAAAAAAGATTGCAAACTACTAATGCAATGTGGGTAACCATAGCATACACTCTCTTGGCAGATGGAGGCTATGAAGTCAGCTGGAAATGGTCAGTTTGACAATAAATAAGACCAAGTGATGGTTTCCGAAACTAACCAGAAAGAAGCGGTCCCTGGATTCTAAGAAGAGCCTTCTCGTGTCCTGATTTTACAGCAAGTGAAGATAGAGCCTCCCCTTTCCTGCTCATCATTCCAAGTCTTCACTGATAGTCACTATACATTACATGGGTCCATGAACTCTGTAGTGCAGCCAGTTCAGGATAACCCAGTGATGGCTGCCTCCTGTATCCATCCTCTTGGGTAACCAATCACAATGCTTTCGGTTCAGGGGCTGGATTCAGAAATTCTCTCCTAAGTCACAGAATGTGACGGACATGAAGAGTCTCACTTTTGAAACCGAGTTACAAAATGGCGATGCTTTCACTTTAAGGGGCTTCTCTTGTGCTCCTGCCCTCAGAACCTTGTCTGTGTCACACATGTGCCCTTACTCTTTCTGTCAGGCTAGGGGAACAAGCCACCATGTTGTAGATCACCCTAAGAAGAAACAAGTAGTGTGAGGAACTGAGATCTCTCCCCAGCATCCAGAAATCTCAGCCATCTGACACAGCTTGGAAAAAAACTATTCTGTTGCTTTCCAACAGTGACCTAAGAGTTTAGGACAGGTCTCCCAGTCAAGCCCTCAGCGACCCCACTCACAGCCTGAAGGAGACCTTAGGGGACATCAGAGCAAGAGCCCCTCAGCTAAATATCAGTTTTTCACTCAATGAAATTATGAAGTGATAGGAATTTTCAAGCTATTTGGGGAAATCTGTTATAAGCAATAGATGGATGATTCATGCATTGCTGATGAAGAACAATTCAGCCCTAGCCAGTAGGAGGGCAGATACAAAGGCCCTCAAACCAGAAACTCTAACATTGTAACGAATGATTATCAGACCATTTAGGCACTCGATTCCCTTTGAGCCTGCCCTCCATTTAACATAGTGGCCACCTGTAGCTCCTCCTCTCCTAGGCTCTTTTGCTCCTAAAGCACATACTTTACTCCCTAATTCAGTGACACTCGGAGACAAAAAGTGGTTGGTCAAAAGCAATGGAGGAATGTCTTAGTTGGGGTTCCTATTGCTGTGATGAAACACCATGACCAAAAGTCAAGTTGGGGAGGAAAGGGTTTATTTGGCCTACACTTCAGCATTGCTGTTCATCATAAAGGCAATCAAGGACAGGAACTCAATCAAACAGGACAGGATCCTGGAGGCAGGAGCTGACACAGAGCCCATGGAGGGGAGCTGCTTACTGGCTTACTTTTCATGGCTTGATCAGTCCACCTTCTTAGAGAACACAGGACCACCAGACAGGGATGGCACCACCCACCATGGCCTGGGCCTTCCCATTGATCACTAATTGAGAAAATGCCTTACAGCTGGGTCTCAAAGAGACTTTTTTTTTTTTCCAGCTGAGGCTCCTTCCTCTCTGGTGACTTTAGCTTGTGTCAAACTGACACACAAAACCAGCCAGTACATGGAGAATTTTCCAAACCCAGTACAGAACAAAGATTTTGAAATCGAGTGTGGCTTTAAGAACGGCAGGAAAGCCTTTTCACTAGAAGATGCCTTGAGAAAGGTTCTCAGAAGGACTGGGAAAAATGGACAGCGGATTATAGGAATGAAATGGAGCTTCGTGGGAAGAAATAGAGACAGGTGGGAGGTAGTGAGGATGGGCAGTTGGGGTACAGACCATTTTAAATCAAGAATGGAAATTTGGACCCAGTCCTGAAGTTGGCAGGGGAGGAGCTGAGCATGCTGGGCAGGAAATGAGTGAGGGAATGATGCCGGATGCATTAGTCTGTCCACAGGTGGTAGATGAACAAGTTTAGAGATTACCTTTAAACATGGGTACCTGACCTGCCCTCCCTTCATCTCAATCTATGCAACTCTGTCTTTCCATCAATATCTTATATTCCTGAATAATCATCTACCCCATAACTCAGCAACTTAAAACCTGTATTATTTCAGTTTCCATGGGTTAGAAATGCAGATGCTTCTGACTGGGGGGGTCTGACAAGACTAGATCAAGCTGCTGGTCATGGCTCATGACTCAACTGAAAGCTTGGTTAGGGAATACAAGTTAGTCATCTAAGCCAGCTTCTAAGATCACAATTCAGAGAGCTAGCTGATCGCCTTGCCTCAATTCCTTACCACACAGGCCTCTTGGAAGAACAGCTTTAAAACAAATCCGGTCTTCTTCAGAGCGGGCCAGTGAGAAGAGGGGTAACACAGAAATCCCTGTCTTTGGGGAACTCCATCCCAGAAGCGACATGCCATCACTTTGCCTCGCCATCACTTTGCCTTGTTGTTCATGAGAAGCCAAGTTGCCAAGTTCAGTCCACACCCAAGTGAGAGGATTGTGGGAGTATGAGAATGCCAGGGAGCCAAGGAATACTTGGAAGCTTCCGAGAGGGTTCCTGCACACCACTGAATTCACTCACTGTGACCAAAGCCAGCTCAGTACGAAGTGCTGAGTGCCGGTGCCAGACTCACGCAGCCTTCTCTTCCCAAACTCCGTTCAATTGGTGTCTTCTGAGTTCTTGATATTTGTTTTGCTTTGCTTAGACAAAGGTCTCCCTATTTGTTTTGTTTGTTTGTTTGTTTATGGGTGGTTTTGAGACAGGGTTTCTCTGTACAGCCCTAGCTGTCCTGGAACTTGCTCTGTAGACCGGGCTGGCCTCGAACTCAGAGATCTTCCTGCTTCTGCCTCCAGAGTGCTGGGA
Organism: Peromyscus maniculatus bairdii; assembly: GCF_049852395.1. Classification (NCBI taxonomy): domain Eukaryota; kingdom Metazoa; phylum Chordata; class Mammalia; order Rodentia; family Cricetidae; genus Peromyscus; species Peromyscus maniculatus. The sequence continues at coordinate 69,244,304 of NC_134861.1, forward strand.
TTAAGGGCATGTGCCACCACTACCCAGCTCATTTGTGTTTTTAAATCTAAAATTACCAAGTTTAGATACTATGGTATAACACATACGCCATCTTGGTATTTCAGCCTCCGTGCCCTTGTCTCTTCCTTGGCATCTTTCAAGGAAGTATTGACCCCAGAGAAATCCGCCTAGGACATCCAGTTGTGAACTCACGCCCTCTTACGGGACCACTTGTGAGTGTACTTCAGAGCCGACTCCCCCAGCGGCGTGCATGCCTGAACTCCTGAAGGGTTGCCTGGAGAGCGAGTGTTCCTCCTTGTTCGCTTCAAAGTGTGAAGCTCTTATTTTCTTTTTCTGTTGGTAATTACAAGCTGGCAACAGAATCTGGGCAGAAATCAATCCCAGCAGACTTCAGTGTCTCCCTATTGATCTGGGTTTTTCCATCTCCGCCGCCACCATCATTGATAATTACCAGCACTGATAACTTACTGTGGGCCAGACCCGAGGCTCCGATCTTGTCATTTGTGTCGTTTTCCTGCCAGAGGACCTGTGAGTTGGTTATTATTTTAACTCCGCGTTTTTAGTGTAAAGCCAGTGGCCTAGCGTAGTTAAATAGTTCAGCAGTGGTCCGTCAGCCTACAGTGGTGCAGCAGGTGTGAGCCAGATCCAGAGCCTCGGGAGCTGGGGCCTCTCACCCCCGCACTCCCCACACAGGGTGGAGTCTTTCCTCTGGATGCTACCCTGTCTCGGTGGCCTTTCTCTCTAGACCGTGGGTGGAGCAGAAGATGGAAACTAAGAATTCCTCATTGCCATACCCATTTCCAACAAGGAGGCAAACTTCAGCTTTGCTGGGAGCAAGAAAAGACAAATTTACCCACACTGCACTACCTATTGGGGTGACATAGTGATATATTTGGGACACATCAGAAAGGAATCCTCTCAGACTTGCAGAAGAAAAGCTCCTTTTCCCACGTCCACACAGTGAGTTCACAGAGTACGCGGTAGCCCCCCCGAGTTGTTTAATCACATGATTGCTTCCTTGAGGGGAATCGGAAGTTCTAAACCACGGTGCCTACAGAGTGTGAATAACGCCTGAGCCTCCACATAGCCACCGTGGCAAAACAGACATCCAAGCCAATATTCCCCCTGGGGTGTGAACGCTTTCAAGTCAACCCTCACAATGAAATTTTTCTCATATTTTTGTTTTTCAAACCAATGCCTGTTGTCTCTTTAGTCTTTTTTAGGGGAATCAATAGACTGGTGAGTTAGAAGCCAGGGGCCACGACAGAATTTCTAAGAACATGGGAATGTATCCACAGCAGTAACACCAAAGGGAAAGTTAACAAATCTTCTTGGTATGCTGTGGAGATGCCCCCAAGGAGAGGCAATCTACGGAAGTGGAGTCCCAACAAGGATTCCATGACAACCATCACTGAGGGGGATGGTGTAAAAAGAGAAGAGAGCTGGGAGAACTGACTGGCTTTTATCTTGCAGACACTGCAGATCCTCTCACTGCCCTTAGCTCTCTTTGGAGGGGCCTGTTGAAAGAGATGTGGCCCAGTATAGTAGCCCATACTCCATACTGACTGAGTTTGAGTTTGTGTGTGTGTGTGTGTGTGTGTGTGTGTGTGTGTGTGTGTGTGTGTGTGTGTGTTTTACAGGGCATCTGTGCAGCCTTTCTTGATATCATCTTACACCTCTACCTATCGTAAAAGGCCTCATGAGCTAGCTCAGGAACAAAGTAAGAAAAAGGTAGATGCTCTTTTGCACAATGGACTGGTGGGTTCTTTGGCAGGGGTGACAGGCCAGCTATCACACAGTCTTATGCATCGTAGGATTCTGAGGGTTCTAGAAAACTCCATACTCCATGGCTGTCACTGGGCTCTAAGCCTCGGCAGTAGGGCCACCTTGGCCTTGGGAACCACTGTCCCGGAGGTATGGGTACAAATGAGGCAGCTCAGGTCACTTCCTCCAGTGTGCTGTCCCTGATGAATTCAGATACATCAGGCTTCTGCAGGTGGGGCCACTCTCTCCCTGTGATTATTCTCTCTAGAGAGTTCTTTCTGTGTCCTTGGGAATGAGAGTTCTCTGGATGACACCCAGCAGGTTTAAACCCAGGAGGGGTGAGAAGCTGATGGATCAGGTGAGGCTGCTTATTTTGTATTGGACATTCTCTCTCCTTCCACTCTGAGGACACACTAGGGAAGAACAGGGGAGGGGGGAATCTTTGCTTTCGTGATGCTTCCATTCTGCTGGGAATGTCATAGGACCTACATTTAAACACAGCAAGACCAGTTTTCAGTACAACCGAGCCACCCACTCTAAGTGAGAAAGCACTTGTTATACACTTGGGTATCTACATCTTAGCCAGCTCAGAAGAATGAACTCAGTGGCCCCACCGGGACAGTGACAGTGAGTGATCCCCCACCCTGGAGAGTCTGTACTAGATGTCACTGTCCCAATGCCTGATAGACTAGGGACCCAACATTCCAACTTTGAACGTCTGTGCATTCTCTACTGGACACAGAGACACGTGTCAGTGCTGAGGTTAAACACTGATGCTGCAGTTGTGGACATCAGCAACCTTCCCTTCTCTTGTTGGTCAAGGCCCACCGTATACACATACATATTCAATAACATTCTTTATCTGAAAATCCATCCCCCAAGACGCTTTAGATTTACACTCAAGATAAAATGTATCATAGAACTCCACAGTTAGGAATAGTGGAGTCCTCTTTTATCATTCAAGGTATTGAAAGTTCCCTTTGATCGTAACAGAGGGCACAGGGTTAAGATTGGTAACAGGTGTTTGTTGGTCTGGATCATCCAGTGTCCTTCCACCTCCTTCTGCTAGACATAGCTGTTGTCATTGTCTCTGGGAAATCCATCCCTCCCTGTTCTCCCCATATGACTCAGGTGCACACTGCCTCCCCAAAAGTGACTTCACAGAGCACATGTGACCTCAGACAAGCTGGGTGTTCAAAATTCCCACTCGCGGTAACTGGTTTGAGCTACAAGGACATGTTTTCATCAGGACCAGTGAAACGCAATGGGACCTTCAGTGGAAAATCTATGGGAAAAACAACCTGTGTTCTTAACGAATTTAAAATCTCAGACAGTGGAAGAGTTTTGAACCAGGGGAGGGGGGGGGAATAATAGAGATACAGAATTAGAGTCAGGGAAAGAGGAAATAAAAGATTGATGTTATGGAAGAGAAAAGATCCTGGGGATGTTATTACAGCCTTGAATCAAACAGTGCTGGAGCTAGAAAGAGGGCCCTAGGCTTCCAGTGAACGAGCAAGCTGTCTGCTGGGCATCACTATAGCAAGGTTTATTTATTCTTTCTCACAGTTCTGGAAGTGGCAGTCCATTGCTGACTGGCCCAGTTGCTTTTGAGCCAATCTTGGCAGGGAGCATGCAGCAAAACTGCTTACCTCAAAGGGAGACTATCTGAGGGTGGGGAAAGGGAGATATATATATATATATATATATATATATATATATATATATATATATATATATATATATATATATATATGTATCAGATATGTATATATATATACACATATATATACATTTGTATGAAAAGTATGTGTGAAATGTATATATATATATATGTGTGTGTATGTGTGTGTGTGTGTATGAAAATCACACAATGAAAACTATTATTTTGTACACTAAAAATAATTAATATTTGGAGGATGGGACCTAGAGCTATGGCTCAGTGATCAAGAGCACCTATTACTCTCTTGCAGAGGCTCCATCTGCAACTCCAGTCCCAGGAGATCTGACGCCCTCTTCTGGCCTCCATGGGCACTGCATGTATGTAGTATACATACCTACATGCAGGAAAACACTCAAACACATAAAAATAAATGTCTTTTAAAAATAATTCTTTAAAGAGAGGATGCCTGAAATCTAGTAATTCCCTCTGGGTATGTACCCTAAAGTACCTGTCTAGAGGTGCAAAGACAAGACTGTACGTTGTAACTTAGCTCTTAGTGGTGAGTGTCGGATGAGAAGCAATCAAAACGTCATCTGCAGGAGAATTAACGAATCACACACAGTTGTCCAGTAGAATACTATTCTACATGTTATTGCAAATAAGTTATTTCTATATACATCAACATGAGTGAATTTCACGAAGTTCAGGAAAGAGTTGATTGTGAATGAGTATGGTACTTATTTTGTATATTTTTTTTAACACATGAGAATGCTAAGCACTAAATTCTGAAGCATGGTTGTTTCTGGATGTTGGTAAAGGAGATCAATAGAAACTTCACAGGAGTCCTGCTGAGCTCTGCTCTTCGCTCGGAAGGCAGCCCAGTGTGCTTGCTGTTACACTCTGTACCGAAGCCCGGTAGGCACCATGTTACACTCTGTACCACTTTTCCAGCTAGAAAATGTTTCCCAATGCATGAAAATGTGCTCACAGAGAAGAAAAGAAAAGAAAGAAACCTGCTTACATCATGACTGGGAAGTAAAAAAATGGGGGTGTGGATAGTGTTAGGGTCCCACTGCTCCCCAGTGACGTCATACTAGGTCTCATTCTCCAGTATGGTGATGGATTGAGGACCATGCCTACAACAGACACACCATAGGCTTTTCCATTTTTCACTTCAGTCTGTTTATATTTACAGCCTCTCACAAAGATGGAACCCAGCTATTAAGCCAATGTGGCTACCATCACATAGTAAGCAAGAAAGGACACCCCATTGAAACAATTTGAAGGAAAACAGGTTCCTCTCTAGCTGCCAACCAGAAGGCTTTCTAGGAGAGATGTGCAAACAACAAACCCTGAGCACTGGGAGCTCAGAAAAAGGATGCCACTCCATCAGGGAAGGCTGTGCCTCTCTGTTTACAAATTGAGGGTGGACATGTGGTTTAAGTGTTTACAATTAGGAGGCTAACAGATTGCCTTGTAAAACATGATTCTCCCAGGGTCTACCATTTGGATTCACCCAAAGAACACTTATTTCTAAACCCGAGAATCCATTTTAAAACTGGGGTATAAAATAAACCACATGATGCTGTAGAGTTTCGGATCAATCCTGATACATTACAGCCATTTCATTTACATTCCCAGCTATCATAAAGCTGCTCTGGTTTTTCAAGGCTGCTCTAGCAATTTAGAGTCCTGCCCCGAAGTGTTGGCCTACCTCCAAAACCAAAATGCCCTATTTTCACGGAGTGCATAAGGGTTCATTTTGTATTTTTCTTTCATTCCAAGTGTGAGCCTGGTTTCTAAAATGGATACCCCACCCCTTGCAGCTGATCAGACAGATCATCTAAAGGGCTCAGTCAAGAGAAGTAATCCCTATTCATATGAAAGACTCCTGCCATGAAGGCTTACCTGGGACCACATTCCACAAATCACACAGCCCCAGGAAAGCCCCCTTCCCAAATACAGGATCTCACTTAAAGTTTTTCCAGTAGTGCTCAAGGCCCTGTAAATCTTGTGAAGGCTCCTCCATGGGATAATGAGATTTGGGAATAGGATTAATACCAGAGCATGTATTCCTGAAGTTTCAAAGAATTTATATTCCTTAAATCCCACTTCTCAGTTTGTTAGAAAATTTAGTTAAAAGAACATCAAATTGTCCCTTGGCTTGTTGTCTAATTAAAATAACATAGAGCAAGAATGCTATCTTTAGTCCACCAAAAAGAGAAAGAAGGGGGAAAAAAAGAAAGAAAAGCAAGCATTCTCTACCCAACTAATCCAGGTTCTCTATCTGGGCTAAAAATAAAGTAAAATGAAACAAAACAGAAACATAAGTATTGTCACCCACTCTTTCAAACACTCATTATTAAGGCAAATAACCTGATCTCAGGGGCTTATCCCAATATTGTTGTTGATTTTTTTTCTCTTGTTCATAGACAGCTCTGCTGGCTGTTGGGGAGGCAGCCTAATGGATCTACGATCTTACAACTGTCTTGGGGTATCCAGAGAGCTTTGGCAGCAGAGGAAGGAGAACAGACAGAGCATTCATGGGCCTGCTTGCTGGGGATGTCTTTCTGTATGCTGTGAATGTGTTGCTCTGATTGATTGGTAAATAAAATGCTGATTGGCCAGTAGCCAGGCAGGAAGTATAGTATAGGCGGGATAAACAGAGAGGAGAATGCTGGGAATTGGAAGGTTGAGTCAGGAGATACTGCCAGCTGCTGCCACCATGAGAAGCAAGATGTAATGTACCGGTAAACCACAAGCCACATGGCAACTTATAGACTAATAGAAATGGGTTGATTTAAGATATAAGAACTAAATAGTAAGAAGCCTGTCACAGCCACATGGTTTATAAGTAATATAAGTCTCTGTGTGTTTACTTGGGTCTGAGCAGCTGTGGGCCCTAGCAGGACTGGAGAAAACTCCAGCTACACCTGCTGCTAGCCATGGTCATCTGTTGTGGTTTAATGTAAAATGTTGCCCACAGGCTCATATTTTGAATGTTTGGCCCCTAGCTGGTACTGGTATTTTAGAAAGCTGTAGAAACTTTGGGAGATGGGGCCTGGCTGGAGGAAGTAGGTCACTGGGGCTAATCCTTTAAAGTTATATGGCATTTCTGGGCTGTTCATTGTCTCTGCTTCCTGTCAGCCATGATGGAAAGTGTCCAGCATACCTTCCCCATCAAGATGCAGGCTGAATGAAACCCTGAGCCTAAGTCAATCTTCCCGACTTACATTATTCTTTCTAGTATTTTGGCTAAAATCATTCAAAGGTAACTAATATGTTGATGTAATTGACCCTCGGGCCAGAACTTGAGATAGTATCCCTACTGACTCCAAAGGAGGCTGGGAAATGCTTTTCTACTCTGCTCCCAGAAAGAGGACAGCGTTGGGTAATCCTCCAACTATTCTCTGTCACTCCTGGGATAACCATCATTTGGTGTAGTCCTCATCAAAATCAAAGCAGCTTCTTAATTTACAGTTTATAAAATCCTTAAATAAGCCGGGCGGTGGTGGCGCACGCCTTTAATCCCAGCACTCGGGAGGCAGAGGCAGGCGGATCTCTGTGAGTTCGAGGCCAGCCTGGTCTCCAAAGCGAGCTCCAGGAAAGGCACAAAGCTACCCAGAGAAACCCTGCCTTGAAAAACTAAAAAAAAAAAAAAAAAAAAAAAAAAATCCTTAAATACACATTATACTTGGAGGCATTGTGAGAGACAGTCTTTTGTTTGTTTTGTTGTTGTTGTTTTGTTTTTCAAGACAGGGTCTCTGTGTAATCCTGGCTGTCCTGGAACTCTTTCTATAGACCAGGCTGGCCTCGAACTCACAGAGATCCGCCTGGCTCTGCCTCCGGAGCGCTGGGATTAAAAGCTTGCACCACCACCACCACCACTGCCACCCAGCTGAGACAGCCATCTTGATCCACACTTTAAAGACGAACACACTGAAGTAAGAGAGAATGGACAGTGGAGCTGGGTCTTGACCCAAGCCTGGTGACCAATGTGTCTAGGGAAGTGGTCAAGGAACCTGCCTGTGTCACAGACTACAGATATTAGAATACAAGCTCTGTTAAATGACAAAAGCCCAGGGCACTCTGTGAAAAAGACTCACTCTCAAGAACCCAACATAAGGCAGTCTTCCGGCTGGAAACAAACACAGTAAACCCTTCAGCACCATGGGGAATTTATAGTTATAATAACACCACACCACACTTCCACGGACTCGGTAATTTATGAAGACGCTTTCCCATTTCATCTTTGCCCTATGTACGCCCCTCAAGGGAGACATGGAAGATGGTATTTCCCATTTCTAAAGTCCAGCAAACAGGGCTGGGCCTATGGTTTATGACTTAATCTCAGCACCTGGGAGGCAGAGGCAGAAAGATAAAGTCCAGCAAACGAAGTCCTCGGTTATGTGATCTGGAAGAGTGGGCTGTAAGGCTATGAAACAGCCAGATTCTACTCAAGAGTGTGGGAGGATAAAGCATTACTGCCTTTCTCGGGATGGAGTCTTAGGAGTCCATGAGAGAAGGACTACAAGGCATGCAATCATTTTAGAGGCCATCCTCGGAAGTGAGAGGGATGACGGAGAGAAGGTGTGTGCTATAAAGCAGGTTACCCTGTGGATGACGGAGGCTCATCTGCCGGGGAACTCCTAGAGATACTCTAGTCATCCTCCAGTTATTGATTGACAGCTTCCTTCAGGGCCATTAGCCTATCAGATAAGAGCCACTCTCCATGTGGAGCCTCCTTAGGGATCGCAGGAAGATTTTCATTTGTTTTTAAGACGGTCTCACTATGCAGCCCCAGGAGGCGCCCGGAACTCTCTAAGTAGAACCAGTAAAATTCTTCTGGGAGAGGGAAAGTGGATTTCCTCTACGAGTGTGGCCTGGGTGACCTGACCACACTGCAGTGGGAGGCCACACAGCAGTGCCAACGGGCCTTGATGGGGAGAGGGGGACCTCTCTTTGGGGCTCCCACCCGCTGTGACTGCCACGCACCATTTTTAAAATATGCCATGTAGACTTCACGCTGTCCTTTCCTGGCCTCGTTCTAATGTTCCTCCTTTGGATGACACTGATGGTTTACCTGTCCAGAGTAGCCAACAGCCAAGTGTGGGCCAGGCCATAGCTTTGCTTGGCTGCCTGACTCCTGTGTCTCCTCCCAGCATACTGCCTACCACATACTCCCTCCTCCTTTCTCCCATCATGGGTCTCATGAATGTCACAGTAAATTTCTAAGCCCTAAATATCGTGAGCCGTATGGCCAGAAAGTGCATCCCTTTAAAAAAACAAAACAAAACAAAACACAACAACAAAAAAACTTGGTACACGCATGGTCATATAGTAGCCTGGGGGGTGGGTGTTGGTTATTTGCAGCGCTCTTACCCTGTGAGGAAACGTCACGAAACACGACAGAATCCACTAACAGGAGTTTTATTAAGATAAGGAGGAGAGACAGAGGTGCACAGGCCTGTGGAAAGGACACGTGAGTAAAGATGGAGGCGGAATCATGGCGCCGGCTTATATAGGCTGGGCCGCGCCTGCTCACACAGGTCCATGTGGCTATTCCACACATGCACATAGATTACATGGTTGTGCTGTGTGCTTTATGCAACCATGCAAAGCCACGGGGTCCTGGTCACGGGAGACGTTTTGACCTGGAAATGACTAGGCAGAAGTGACTAGGTCCCGCCAGGCGTGCGCAACCATGCCCAACCGTGGGGGCATATTGTGAATCCATATCAGTGGGGGGTGGTTCAGTGGTAGACTATAAGGTCCTGGGTTCAATCTTCCTCTGGTGCACATGCCCAACACACCACACATGCACACGCACACACACACGACATGTCTGAAACATTACAGAGGAATTCACTCATTCCACAAAACTTTAAAGACATTTTTTCTGAAGATTTTTTTAAAGTACTTTATTTTTATTTCTTATTTTTAAAAATTAAAGTTTAATTCCAACTATACAAAAGGTGTGCTTTATAAGAGAGAAGGGGGTGCTGGTTTTACTAACATATACAAAATGTCTAGCCCAATCTCTAGTTTCCTCAGTTTCAGATAAAAACCATTCGGACTGAATAGTTACTCTGAGAGATCAATTGGTGTCCTAGGACAACCACACTAAATCACCATAAATTCCACAGCTTGAAACAACAAATACTTGCCTTCTTTGTTCCGCTGGAAGACAGAGACCTAGGCGTGGTTGCCAGGACTGGTTCCTTCTAAAGACTCAGGAATCTAATCAATCTCTGTTTCTCACCTCACCTGGCCTCACCACTGGCAGTGGCCACCATCTTTTCCCAAGTTCTTGTCTCGCGGCACATCACTCTACCCTCTATCTAGATCATGCCCTGTGGCTTTGCCCTGTGCTCTGTGTTAATTACCTTTTCCTTCTAAGGAGAGTAGTCTTTTGATTCAGGATTTCCCATAAGTTCTGAGTGGTCTCATTTGAGATCCTGTACTTAATTGTGTCTACCTCTTGTAACAACTTCACACTCATGGGTATCAGGAGTCAGGACTTGAATGTATTGTTCTGGAGGCTACAGATGAACTTACTACTAGTATATAATTACCTATTTATTAGAAAGCATAATTGTACGTGTGTGGGGGGGGTGGAGAGAGAGAGAGAGAGAGAGAGAGAGAGAATTTACAAGTTTTAAAGATGTATAGAAAAACATCCGCTTCCTCTTTGCTGCCAAACATTAATTTGCTAGCATTGTTTATTTTTTGTCTTCCTGAGATGCCCTAGAGGAAAGCAGAGTTTTCAGTAGTTACCCTGAAGTTTATGAATAAACACAGGAAACAAAGAATTTGCTCCCTGGTTCATGGCCTTGGAGATGTGTACAAGTTCTTTCAAGCTAGCACTAATTATTTAGTTTAAAGGCTGATAATTTATTTGCCAAAGAGCCAGAAAATAGCCAGAGATTAAAGAGCAGCTGTGGATGAATTAATTTTATCCCTGTCACATGAATGAGAGCTGGAAATTTACCAGGAACAAAGCAAGTAGAAGAGTTGAAAATCTTAAGCGTGTCCATTACCCTTAAGCTGATTATTTCTGTCTGTTTCCCACAGCAGCGAATACTAATAGCATAAAATACTGAGTATTCGCTTCCTGCTCACCGACAGTCACTGCTCGGAGCACTTTGGAGGAATCTTCTCATTTCATCCTCACAACAACCTGTGACAGTGACCATCCCTCATTACAGAAGAGGGCACTGGCACAACTCACAGAGTGTGGTCAAAAAGCCACTCTACGAAAAGCCTAGGTCTTAAAGTAAGGCAAGACACCAGAGTGCCTACTGCCAATGTCTGCTATTTTAAACGTTTTTTTTATTATTTAAAACTATGCAGACAGCAGAGATTTTGTCTCCTGCCTGCTAAAGGTCAAAGTATTGAGTAGAATCTTGCCTATCAAGCACCAACCCTATGTATAGCTTCCCTCTTCCTACCTTCAAATTGCTTGATGTGTTGATGCATCTTTCTCCAGAAGAAAAAGAGGTGAGAACATGCTTCTGAGAGTGGTGTCTTGACTTGCCTGTCCATCCAGCACTGGACTCTAGGCATTGCGGACAAAGCCTACATGAAAGATGCTGTGCTGGTTTGAGTGAGAATGAACCCCAGAGGCGATTACACTTAAATGTTTGCTTAGTTAGTGGAACTGTTTGGGAAGGATTAGGAGGTGTGGCCTTCTTGGAATAGATGTGGCCTTGATGGAGGAGGAATGTCACTAGGAGTGGGTTTTGTGATCTCATAAGCCCTCACCAGGATCTCTCTATTCTTCTCTTCCTCTCTTCCTCTCTTCCTCTCTTCCTCTCTTTCTCTCTCTCTCTCTCTCTCTCTCTCTCTCTCTCTCTCTCTCTCTCTCTCTCGGCTTATAGATCAGGATGTAAAGCTCTCAGCAACTGCTCTAGCATCATGTCTATTTTCCTTCTTCCCACTGTGATAATTGTGGATTTACCCTCTGAAACTGTAAGCAAGTCCCCAATTAAATGCTTTCTTTTATAAGTTGCCTTGGTTATGGTATTTCATCACAGCAATAGAATACTAGCTAAAACAGATTCTTTCCAATATCACATCCAAGAAAGTCCAGACTATGGATTGTATAAAAAAAATTTTTTAATGGTAACAAAAAGATCAATTATAAGGAAAAGAAAATTAATTGAATCATGGTGTTCAACCATGTGCACTAGGTAATAAAATTATTTTTAGAGACCCAAGAAAGTGATAGCTATGAAAGTGAGGAGAGTGGTTGCTTTTGACTAGGGAAGGACACATGGAGGGACTTCCAGAAGGATCTGCCAGCACTCTGTTTCTTGGTCTTCAATCACAGTGTCAGCCATTGACTTTGCGTGCTGTTTTGGATCTGCTTTACTTTACCCTAAATGCATTGAAAATTTTTGAATAACATTTTGGTTTTGAAATAATTTATATTACTTATAAATGCAGGAGCAATCACCATAATAAATGACCAAAATAGACAGAGGTGGTTCTTCTGGGCTACTGCATTTCTAAGAACAATGAATGCCTGTGTTTCACCACAAATTTTTTGGTGCTGTTTGAGATTTTTAAACTACACAGGTATAAGATATATATTTACAATTCAATTTTAACATAGAATAATCTAGAGATAGTAAAGATTTACTTGCAGAACTATCAAAATGATTTCTTGATGATCACAGACCACCTAACCTCGTGTTCAGCTTGCAGTAGATTCTTAATAAATGGTTGTAGTTCTATTTATTCTTCCACACAAAGCTGTAAGATGGGTTATCAATCCACAGATTCCCCAGCACTGCAAAGCATATGCCACACACTCAACAAATACACATTTATTAAACAAGTAAGTGAATAGTCTTTTTTCATCAAATCCAAAATATCTTCAACATAAATGAGTTTCCCAACATATCCTTTACCACTGTGAGCCATCTAGGACGTGTGACATCACATTAAGGCACTTGCTATCACTATTAGGAGATATTCAGGCTGGGGCTAATGTGATTCAAAAAATTGTAACCACTCTATCCCAAAATAATTGAAAATGAAGAAAGAAACTAAAGTTTAAAATCATAAAATAAATACATATACTAAAAACCACTAAGGCTATTGGTTTATCTCCACTCTTACTTATAGGCTAGACTTAATTATTTGTTTGCAAAAACTGAACATAAAATAAGAAATACAGAAACTTTTGTAGCATGTGATGGCACATGACTTTTATTCCAGCACTTGGGAGGCAGAGGCAGGCAGATCTCTGTGAGTTCAAGTCCAGCCTGGACTAGATAGCAAGTACCAGGCCAGCTAATGCTACAGACTCAATTAACTAGTCATCAATGATGTCATGCTGATAGCAAGCCCTCCTGATTGGATGCCGTGAGAAGAGTACCTTGCCTACGAGGAATTTCCAAAATTCACAACCCCGGTCTCATCAGGAAACGAAACAAAACTAAAAATAGACAAGCCCAAACTGAAGGACATTCCATAAAATCCCCAAATAATACTCAAAACTGTCAAAAGCGAGACAAAGGGAAGAAATGCAAAGCTGTCTCAGACTAGACAAGACGAGGAAGACATGACCGCTACGTGTAGTGATGTTTGCTGGATTGCATCAGCAGCAGAACGGGCTCATGAGTGGGAAATAAAGGATGCAGCTTAGTTAATAGTAAAAATACGGCAACATCGTTTCTCCGTGTTAACAAATGGACGTACTGACGCTATGGAGGATGTTGAAAGCTGAAACTGGGTGAAGAGCACAGGGACCTCTGTAATATCTTGCCAAGTTTCCTGCACTTCTTCTATTCTAAAATTCTCCTTTCTTCATGCCTTCCAACTGTGTGAGAACAGGTACACAGAACGTAGGAGCCACCCAGGACACTAGACACTCGCCTGCCAGCACACTGACTGTGGGCATCCTTGGATTCCAAAGCTGTGCCTTTGTGAACAGCTTCACCCTGAGACACCCCTGTACAGATCCATCTCCTGGAGCCTCAGGAACAGGGGTTCTTCTGTGAAGCATGTGTTCGATCCAGAGTAGGATTTTACAGCACATGTTACCAATAGAAGCTTATCATTTTACCAAGTACTCTAAGTGGAATTATTTAATCCATTTCTCCAGCTTTATAAATATTAGCACACTTGCTTTCTATGCCTAAGAGACCAAAAATGTTTCAAATAACAACAAAATACCTTAAAGTTTTTGAAAAGCTACATTTTTTTTAGAACCTCTTATTGCCAAAAACAGAAACAAAAACAAAAACCTGAAAACACAGGACAAGCACCTGCTGGAGTCATGTGGCAGTTAGTGTATTGTCTTAGTTAGGTTTCTACTGATGTTATAAAACACCACGACCAAAAGGAAGTAAGGAAGGAAAGGGTCTGTTTCACCTTACAGCTTAGAAGTCCGTCACTGAGGAAAGCCAGAGCAGGAACCTGGAGGCGGGAGCCGCAGCAGAAACCGCAGAGGAACAGTGTTCACTAACTCACTCCTCATGGCTTGCTCAGCCTGCTCTGATCCAACCTGGAAGAAGCAGCTGCCCAGGAGTGCCGCCTCCAGTGCCATCCCGCCTCAATCATTGGTCAAGACAACACCCCCCAGACTTGCCTACAGGACGATCTGACGGAGGAATTTTCTCAGCTGCCTTTCCCTCTTCTCAGATAACTCTAACTTTGTCAAGTTGTCATAAAACTAGGCTGTGGCTGGGCGGTGGTGGCACACGCCTTTAATCCCAGCACTCGGAAGGCAGAGTCAGGTAGATCTTTATGAGTTCGAGGCCAGCCTGGTCTACAGAGCAAGATTCAGGAAAGGCACAAAGCTACACAGAGACACCCTGTCTCAGAAAAAAAAAAAAAAGAAAGAAAGAAAAATATTTAAAACAAAAAACAAAACTAGGTTGTACATATGTCAAGTACTCACACTCTGCCTGTAATCATTTTGTTATTGTAGCTATGACGAATACCTGAGAGACACTATTTGGAAGGAGGAAATACATTTAGTTCCCAGCTTCAGAGGTTTCAACCCATGGTCATTTGCTTTCCAATATTTCTGGAGCAAGTGAAGCAGAACATTATGGTGGGAAGGGTTTGGTACAGCCAAGGAGCTTACTTCATGTGACCCTGAGGCAGAGAAAGAGAGTAGGTCTATGTTAATGGACTTCCATCCTCCTGCTTCTGATCCATGAAGGCCCAGCATATTGGATGGTGCTGCCCACAGTCAGAGTGGCTTCCCAAGTCTACTTAATGGATGTGTCCCTCAAGGACACACCAGAGGTGTGCTTTAGTAACCTAGGTGTTTCTTGACCCAATTCAATTGGCAATCCAGAGTAACCATCGCACTGCTTCTTGTCCAAAAGTCAAGAAGTTATGAGAAGCAGGAGCTAAAAGTTAAAAATGAAAGTCACCTACAGGCACTTCCCTACTCTCTCCATAGCTAAACTCTTGAGATGAACGGGCTAACTAATGGGAAGCAGAGCAGACTGGAGACACCTTTAGGGAAGATACTTGAGTTGGTTGAAGAACTGGACAAAGCCAGCAACAGCTAGAACATCGTGAAAGGGAAAAGGAGGCAGGACAGAAGCAGGGCCAATGTGTAAAAACCTCATTGAGGCTGGGTGGTAGTGGCGCACTCCTTTAAACCCAGCACTCGGGAGGCAGAGCCAGGCAGATCTCTGTGAGTTCGAGGCCAGCCTGGGCTACAGAGTGAGTTCCAGGAAAAGCACAAAGCTACACAGAGAAACCCTGTCTCGAAAAACAAAAAACAAAACAAAACAAAACAAAAACCTCATTGACCAAGGCACAGAACATTAACCCAGTGAGATGTCCCTGGAGCAGAAGATGCTTGGAGGAAGTACCATACCTGCCTCCCATTGTTCAAAGGACCCTCTGCCTTCTGACAGATGCTGGCAGAGAGTTCTGTCAATCAGCTGCTCCTGGGGAATCCTCCAGCAAACACCAGTGAAACAGCCATCTGTTACTGGTCTGCATGCTTCAAAAGTCCTGACCCAAAAGGCAAAGCAAGCCTGGGGTTAAAGAAATCGGAAGACACACAGCCAGATGTCCAGGGTCATGACGTAGAATGAGAGAAATTATCGTACATGCTATGTTTCTTAACAACTGATGAAATATGAATGTGGACTATTTGTTGGAGAATAGTTTTGAATCAATGTCCGATTTCTTGAACTTGATCGTAGTGTTGTGGGGTGACATAAGAAAACGCCCTCTGAGGAAATCACAAATTGAAGTGTTCAAGAGTTAGGGGCCATGCTGTCACCAGCATACTCTCCAGTGGGTCAACAGTTACAATACATTACACATATAAATATAAGGAGATATGACAAGGTTAGTAAAATCAGAAAATCTACACACAGGGTAAATATGCATATTGCTCTATTCTTGTGACTTTTGATATGGTTTATGATCTTTCAAAGTGAAATATGAAAGAAATCCCTTAAGCTGTTATTCTAGGGGTGTACTGAATGGAGCAAAAAACAAAAAGTCAGACCCAGAAAGAGCAAAAGACAGCTTGGGCTCAAAAGTTGGTAGCAGATATGGAGGGATGCTTCTGCTGTCGACAGATGTCTTGAAGATGATGAGTAGGCCTTGGGAATGAAAGAAAGACCATGTTTTATTCATACATGTCAACAAAATTGTACTAGTTTACTGCAATTGACCTGTTAACATACCACTGATTTCCAAGGTATCATAATAATTATTGAGATCTCCATCAACGTAAGTTATATGTCACATCATTGTTATGATTATTACTAACTCCATGGTAACTTGTTTCCATTATTATAATAAATTATCAAGAATGAGCATGCCAGAACTCCAACCAAATGCATCTGTGGTCCAGGAGATGTTGAGAGAGGCTGTGAGGTTGTGTTGTTGTTGGTTGTGGTGGTTGTAGTGGTGGTGCTGGTGAAGGTGGTAGTGGTATTAGCACTGTTTTTGGTATGAGTAGTACTGGTTATGTTGATATTGTTGTTAGTAATGATGATTTTTGGTAGTGGAGGTATTGGTGGTGATTTTTGGTGGTAGTATTAGCGTTGGTGCTGTTGCCTTTGGTGTTGGTGGTATTAACAGTGTTGGTGATATTGATATTGTTGGTGTTGGTGGTGTTGTAGATTGTGTTGGCATTGGTAGTGATTGTAGAGATGGTCATGGTATGTTTGCTGATGGTGATGGTGGTATTAGTGGAAAGCTCCCACTATTCTGAAGTACAGTCAGGTTAGTTACCTATTGCCTTGGGCATAGTCTGAACTCTAGACTCCTATAATCTCTCAGTGTTTCAGAGCAAATCTACCTTTAGGTTGCCATAGCACAAGGATTGTCCAACGAACAAAAGATTATGCAATAGACCTTGAGCCTAAAGTGAGATGAGAGGCCATCTCACATTGGGGGCTTGAAATGGTAGTCTACTGAGTCTTCTCTCCAAGACCTGTCCTTCAACTTTTAAAATTTATGCCTTTTATCTCAAAAACAGGCACACAAAAAAGTGAAAGTAAATTTTGTTTCATGTACAGTGTCTGTGGTGTGACTTTGGCAACGATCACAAAACAACTACAAATTGAAAAGAATATTTCATCAGGAAGACAAGTTTCACAACTGAACCCATTGGAAATCCTAGAGCCTGTTGAAAGGGCAACAGTGGAAAAATACACTATCGGCTTCCAAGCCTCTCCCAGCCTTAGGAAACCTGAGAAGAAAGAATTCCACACACCAGATGGGGACAGACGTTAAGCAAGTGATGCTGTCTTCTAGCAAACTTGAAAATGTGTCTCAGTTTACCATACTTGGATGACTGGTTATGTATATCAACAAACACGAACCTTGCACAAGACTCTCTTGGCATACTTAAATAAAACCAAATGGTGCTGGGGTTCCGCGGGTTAGCTCTTGGTCCGAAAGACTTAGTGAGGCCCTCCCGTTTCCCCAGTTACATTTTCTGGGCTAATTTAGCACTCACACATGGATACAATGTTCCCTTCCATGTCTGCTAGTGTAAATCCTTCATGCTTGGTGGGGAAAGTTGCACGTTTTAAAAAAATCCTGTTCATTCAAAGATATGTACAAAGATACTCACTGCAATGTTGCTTATAATAGCAAAAACAAACAAACAAACAAACAAACAAAAAGTCGCAAATAACCTTTAAATAAATGATGGCACATCCATATTTTGGGAATATATGCAGTGGTTTTTATTTTAATGAGATAGAAAGAGCTTCAAAACTACCAAGCTGGGGAGAAAAGCAAGTACCCTACATAATTTAATGGTGTTAGTTTTTAAAAGTCAGTAAGTTCTGACTTGTGTGGCGTGTACCCGGATACATGTGCTCAAGGAAGAAAGTTTGGAAGGGCCTTCTGCAACCTTTCATTTGGGGGAGAAATATAAGGGGATTGAGTAAAGGGAACTTTTTCTATTGAACTGGGTAGTCTGAATTTTTTAACTATAGTCATGATTGGTATTCATTTTTGTAATTTTACCAAAAAATAAACGTATTCAAGTCAATGGTAATAAAATGGCAAAAAATTTTAAGATATTGTATTTCTTAATTGTCAACTATTTATTTATTTATTTTGGTGTTTTCAAGACAGGGTTTCTCTGTGTAGTCCTGGCTATCCTGGAACTTGCTCTGCAGACCAGGCTGGCCTCTAACTCAGAGATCCACCCACCTCTGAAGCACTGGGATTGAAGGTGTGTGCCACCACCACCAGACTCCACTGTATTTTTAAAATACAGTGTCTTGTCTATGAGTAGTGGTGCTGCTTGGGAAGCTGAGGCAGGAGGATCCCTTGAACTCAAGAGATCAGCATAGTGAGATGCTGTCTCAAGAAAATAATAGACCAGCAACTCTAGCACTTAAGAGATTGAGACAGGAGGATTGTGAATTTGAGATCAAACTGCACAACATAGTGAATTCCAGGCCAGCCTGGGCTACATACAGAACAAGTGTTGACTAAAGTTCTTAGTTAAACATTGCACAAGGTAGATAGATCAGCTGCTTAGGAATTCACCGACTGTAGAGGGTTAAAATGACAGACCCAGAGGCTTGGGATCTTGAGCTGTCATAGGCCCTAAATAGGTGCTTACTGCCTGACTCTGCTTGACCAAACAACCTTGTGACTGCTAGGTAAATCATTTTGGAATGTCCAGACAGACCCACGCTTCCAGCAGCCCAAGCTAAGAATGCATGAGGTAGTATCTGAGGCCCACAGGTGAGAGTTCCCCACCTTATAGCCTGCTTACCCACAGTTACACACACACACACACACACACACACACACACACACACACACACACACACACGTCTTGATTTATGATTTTCTTTGTTTTATTACAATAAAAACTTGGTGAAACTGTTGCTGCTTGGAACATGGAATTTAAGGTAACTTAAATCCTTAAATCTGTGTTCTCAGGCCAGGGTCACTCACACTCCGGTCCAGAAAAAACTAACTCTTATCCTGTTTGAAGGAGAGCTGTGTTTTTCACATTGGCCCAAGATCATGTGTCTCAAAAAAAAAAAAGCAAAGCGTTTGGAAACAAAATGATTAATAATTTGCCTCACTGAGACTAGGGGACCCAAAGGCAGTTCCACAGAAGAGCTCAGGAGATCCCAGAGCAGCTCCAGGAACGTCTCTTGGTTCCTGGGTTTATGATACAGTGAGAGAGCCTAACCTTAGCTTCAGGGATGTTTCACCACAGAGGCATCCTGACCTTTGGAAGTTCCGAGACAGCAGTAACGCCATCCATCGGTTCCCTCTCTTCAAACAGCCGATCTAATCGGGGCACATCTGCCAAGATCCAACTCCAGTCTCGTGGCTTCCCTCCCATCTGCTCCTTCCCTACCCGGTCTCTCCAGGCCGTTAGGAGCACTGGTGAGCCAAGTCATGTTAGATCCTGTGACAGCTAATCATGACTGTCAACGTCACTGCATTGAGAGGCACCTCAGTAAGCCACATCTTCGTGGCTGTGAAGGTCCCAGAGACAATTACATCAGGAGGGTTCCAACTCCATCAATGATTTAAAATAGTTTTATTTTTATTTATTTTTAAATTCTATGTATGTGAATGCTTGCCTGTCTGTCTGTCTGTCTGTGTATGTATACCACGTGTGTACTTGGTGCCCACAGAGGCCAGAAGAAGGCATCAGATTTCTAGAACTGGACTTACAGATGGTTGTGAGTCACCATGTGGATGCTGGGAACTGAATCCAGGTCCTCTGCAAGAACAGCAAGCGCTCTTAACCACGGGGGCATTTCCCCAGCCCCTTAATCAATGGTTTAAACCACTGACGACAGGTAAATTTTGAATGAATTACTGGTAGGTGGTGGGACTGTGGAAGGCGGTGCTTCCTTCCAGGAAGTGGGTTGCTGGGGGAGGTCTTTGAAGGGTACATTTTGTCCCAGTCCCCTCCCTGTCAGGCCTTTCTTTTTCATGACTGCTTTATTTCATCACATCCTCTTTGCCGTGATGTTCTGCCTCCACAGAGGCCCCAAAACAACAGAGGCAGCTAGCATGAACTAAGACTTATAAAACCACAGCCAGAATAAATCCTTTATCAAGTGTTTATCACAATGTCCAACAGTCTGAGTAAGGAAATTGCTTAGCTTACCACCCAGCACAAAATAATTGCTTGATGAACATGTGATAGAAATCATACATGTTTGTAGAAGAGTACTAGTCAATGTATCAGCCAGATTAATTTATCAGTTCATCTGCCAACATTCAACCGAGGCACACTCTGGGTCATGGGGCACTAAATGAGGAAGTCTTGATGGAAGACAAGACAGAATACACACACACACACACACACACACACACACACACACACACACACACACGGCACAAATATGCAAATAAAAGCAAATAGAATTATAGAATTCCCGGCCAAGGCTCCTAATCCGGGGGGATGCCCGTAGTCCTTTTTTTTTTTTGGTTTTTCGAGACAGGGTTTCTCTTGTGTAGCTTTGCACCTTTCCTGGAACTCACTTGGTAGCCCAGGCTGGCCTCAAACTCACAGAGATCCGCCTGTCTCTGCCTCCCCAGTGCTGGGATTAAAGGCGTGTGCCACCACTGCCCGGCGCCCATAGTCCTCTTATGTGACAAATTTACTTGGGTCAGGCTCAGCCCTCACTTGTGATGTGTCCAGCAAGAGGGGACAGATGAGGATGAGATGTGAATGCAGGGACCCAGGGTCAACGTGCCGCTTCTTCGATCTCTTTCTGTCCTCGGTGACACTGAGTTAAAGTGAGTTCAACGCCACCTCTCTGGGGGGGAAATGAGGCGTGTGAGGGGAGAGCAAAAGCTGAAAGATGTCTCGGGTAAGAACAAAAGGTAAGCCTTGCCTTTTGGAATGTCAGATTGACGGCTTTCAAACCGTGTTTCATCAAACCCTGCTCTAGGAGTTCCACAAATCTCTTCATTAGAATTTCATTTTTACAGTGTATCTGGGCTCAATAACCTACCAACACCCTCAAATGCGCTATAAATGAAGTTTGAACTTTATGGAGACTTGAGGTTACTTGCGAGGTTAATTCCCTTCCAGAAAGAGCCCTAAAACTAAGGCTTTCCCACTGTTCTTGTTTCTTTGAGCAGATGTTGCAAAGCAAATGTTAAAAACAGAACAATAACCAAAATCATATTGAAAATAATACATCTGTGTACATTTGAATTATCATAATCCCATGTGAAACAAAACAAAATCCAGATATTAACTGGTTACAGTGTTCCTATCACCAATTATCCCTGACTTCAAATATTCATTGGAAAGCTATGTTGTTCTCATTAATTAACTCTGTAAAAATCATTTTTGAGGAGCATATCACAATTAACTCATGTAAAGTAGCACACATGTGCACACATGCATGCACACACATACACAGTTCTACATCATTTGGAAGATATGGGAGGTGAAACCCTACATACACAGCTCTAATTCTGTGTCCCCCTTCACTGCTAAGACCACATCCTCCCGCTTCATGCCCAGACCCTTCAGACCCACGTGCTTCCCTGAGGTGTTGTTTGCAGAATCCGGAAGAGAAGCTGGTGTGGAACTAAAAATGGAGCCTCCTAGGACAGAGGAATGGGCGGCTTAGCCAAACGCTTGCTGCCTGAGCTTGAGGCCCTGAGTTCAGATCCCAGAGCCTGTGTGGAAAGCCTAGTGTAGCAGAGTGCAACTGTAACAAAATTTGGTTACAATGTATCTATAAGCAAAGCACAGGGCGGGAGGCAGAGACCGGGGATCCCTGGTGTTTTCTGTCCATCCAGTCTAGCCAAACCCATGAGCTCCAAGCTCAGAGACCCTGTCTCAAAGTGTTGGGAGACTAGCATGAAGGTTCTTGGGCCCACAGATCTCCAGAGGAACCAGGAATGTTACACATATGGGATTGTCTTTCCAAGGGGAAAGATGAAAAACCTGTTCTATCCAGAAAGCTGAGAATGGCTAGTAATTAACACCCTGGTGATGTGTTATTGGTTGGGCCAGGCTATAGCTCTTATAACCAAGAATGGAGGTGGCTAGTAATCTAAAGGATCCTGATAGCCAGAGGCTCCCCCAAGCTCCCACAACCAGGACCAGAGGTGACTAACAGTCCAAATAACCTATACACTATCTGTATGACCAAGACCAGGCCAGACCCTTAGGCCCTTAAGCTAGTACATTTCTTGGAGGAAATGACCTGTACCCTGGATTCAGTTTCAATGTAATTATGCTTCTTTGTGCAGTGAGGATTGTATTATACCAGGAAACTTATTTCCCCAAAATTGTACTAGGCTTAAGTGCATTGGGAATAAACTGCCTGTTTTTAGATTCCCCGAAGTCTGATCCAGGCTGTCGAAGTCAATCTGCACCAGGTTTTCATTCTTATGTCTTTGTGTGGTGCACTTCCCTGTAGGACATCTGCAGGGACTCCACTCAAAAAAGGAAGACACCAAGCATTAACCTCTGGCCTCCGCTATGTGTGCACACAGACGCTTGCACACAAGTGCACATATACAAGCACAAGAGAGCTCACACCATTTCCTCCTGTGTAGATCACCAGTATAGGGGTGCTGCCTTGGTGGGGCATCTCCACCTGGCCCTCCTTGTTACTCTACGTGATACCAACTTGGAAAACCTTGAAAGCAAGTCTGGCTAAGATAAAGTCTGGCCCATTTTCAGGAACTCCCTCCTATTCTGGTGTTGGGGAATATTATTTTAAGGTGTATTACTTTTGTTTATGTTGCATTTGTTTAACTCTGTGAAGCTGTGTTACTGTGCCTGTCTAAAACACCTGATGGTCTAATAAAGAGCTGAATGGCCAATGGCAAGGCAGGAGAAAGGATAGGCAGGGCTGGCAGGCAGAGAGAATTAATAGAAGGAGAAATCTGGGAGGAGTAAGAAGAAGGAGTAGCCAGAGAAGGAGGAGGACATCAGGACCCAGTCACCCAGCTACACAGCAAGCCATGGAGTAAGAAATAATGAAAGGTATACAAAAATAGAGAAAGGTAAAAGCCCAAAGGCAGAAGCTAGATGGGATAATTTAAGTAAAGCTGGCTAGCAACAAGCCAAACTAATGCCAGACATTTATAATAAGAGTAAGCCTCTGTGTGTGGTTTCTTTGGGAGCTGAGTGGTGGGCCCCCCAAAAGAACAACAACAACAACATTCTGGAATTTTTTTAACATCATGCAGGGATCTATGAAATCTGTAGATGACATGCCATGAGGCAAAGCACCACAGGGAAAGGTTGGACGCCATCCTTTTTTTTAAATTGAAATAAAAATTTTATACACTATATTCTGATCACAGTTTCCCCAGACCTTCCTCACCTTCCCACCCACCTACACATCCCCCTCCTCTGGTAAACAAACAAGCAAAAGAAAGAAAAACCCACAAACAAACCAGAATAAATAAAAGGTAAACGAAACACAGATACACACAGATATGCATGAACACATACACACACACACACACACACACACACACACACACACAACCCATAAAACCACAAAATTGAAAACCATAATATGCATGATCCAGGATTAAAAAAAAGGTGAGGTTAAAAAGGAGAGAGAGAGAGAGAGAGAGAGAGAGAGAGAGAGAGAGAGAGAGAGAGAGAGAAGCACCCAAACAAAGCAATGTAAGACAGAAAAAAAATCTCCAAAAATACCACTGAGTTCATTTTGTTTGCTCATCATCTACTGCTGCCAGGAGGCATGGGGCCTGCCCTTAAGTGTGGTTTCTATCCCTAGACTCCATTAGAGAAAACTTCTTCTTTCTTTGTAAGCAGGTCCTGTGCATGCTGCCACGGTCTCTGAGTTCATATGTGCATCAGTCCTGTTTTGTCTGGAAGGCACTGTGTCCCCTGATGGCTCTTACAATCTTTCATCCTCCTCTTCCACAGGGTTCCCTGAGCTCTGAGGGGACAGGTTTTGTGGGGATATATTGTAGACCGTAATAAACTTGCCCGAGGATCAGAGGACAGAGCCAGCCACTAGATTAGACGTAGAGGCCAGACAGGGGTGGCACACACCCTTAATCCTATCACTTGGGAGGCAGAGATCTGTCTGGATCTCTGTGAGTTCAAGATCACATGGAAACAGAGCCAGGCAGTGGTGGCACACACCTTTAATCCCAGTACTGAGAAGCACACAAGCCTTTAATCACAGGAAGTGAGGACAGGGCAGAGAAAGGTATATAAGATAAGGCGTGAGGAAACAGGAACTAAAGCAGTTCAACTGAGACCCTTTTGGGTGAAGACTCGGAGGATTTCAGTCAGAGGATTCGTGGAGTTGGTGAGGTAATGGGTGGTGGCTGTGGCTTGCTCTGTTTCTCTGATCTTTCAGCTCTTACCCCAATATCCGGTACCAGGTTTTGTTTTTTTTTTTATTAAAAAACCATCTAAGATTTGAACAACAGGGTTTGATAGAGACATCTCATTTTAGACAGAGTGTTCAAAGGTCTCACTCTGCACATAGTCCAGGTGTGTGACCCCATCCTTTTGAAAACAAAGAAAATCAGAAAAGTAAGGGGGTAATTGGAAAGGTGAAAAGCCTAGACAGGGGCATGATTTATGTATAAGTTTCCACTTTTGCACAAAGGTATGTAAAACTATACTCGTAACTATTTTCATTTTAATTTTCCAGATAGAGGTAGCCCACCCACCGCAGAGCTCCACCCACCACAGAGCTCCACCCACCGCAAAGCTCCACCCACCGCAGCTGGGATTCAGAGGGGTGAGAGATAAGTGGTTAATCCTCCAGAGCTGGCTGTCATCTGGAGCACATTCACACCTCTTGCATTCACACTTGATATCCAGGTGACTTTACAGTCCTCCCTGACCATCTTCTCAGCCTGCAGGAAGGTTGGCCAGAGTTGGCTGCCTCCCCACCCCCCCCTACCCCCCCCCCCCCACACCCCTCCCCGGTGGTGCCGCCTCCTCGCAGGAGGGAAGATATTTTAAAGAAGAGACACTTGGGGGGTAAAAATGGACCAAGGCACTAAAATTCCACCCGGAAAACCCCTGCTGGGGAAAGGGAAGGGTTGAAGCCCCAGCTGCAAGAGGAACTTGCCTCCCGAGAAGAGATTTCACACAGCTCTGACCACTTGGCTGAGACAACAGCGGGCGGAACCACACCTGGGCCACAGCCGCTTGTCCATGCTTGCCTCCTGCCCTGTCTTCAAACCTACACATCAAGTCACCATGCTGGAGGAGAGACTTGGGGGTCACTGGGCCCCTTTATCTGTTCTTCTTCCCAATATGGCCACATTGCCTAGGTCTCTTTTCTTTCTCTCCTTTTCACTACTCACTCTTTAACTAGCATGATGGGGACTGGTACTTGAGCCCAGCTGGTTGAGCCTTCCAGGGCCTGGGCTCTGACCCTAGCGAGAACTTCAGTAACTGTGGGCTCAGCCTCATTCTGTATTCTATTCTACCTTTATGCATTTTTAATTCCCCATAATAAGAAAGTTTTCTTATACATAAAATATATCTGCCCTCCCTGAAGTCCGTTTTTAAAATAAATTCCACGAGGCAGCTCCTTCTAAATCTTAATGTGACAGAAGTCACTAACTAGTCATGCCTGGGAGGAATAGCGTGTTCTTCCTCCCCAGCCTTTCAGCTCGGCTTTGCAAGTCTTTGGTGGGTATACTCACACTTTCGCTATTCGCTTCTTCACGGCTCCTGTTCCCAGAATGTCACTGCAGACTTTGGGTCAGATGTCTCACTCCCCCAGCGTGTCTGCCCGCAGAGAAGAGACACGTCATGAGGCTCACAGAGTCAGGGCTCTAGTATATGGCCTAGAACTGGCAGACACGGTGACAAATAAATGTCCCTGGCAAAAACAATGTAGGGGTGTTCCAAAGTGCAAACCAGTTTGCCAGAAATTCCACAACAGTGAACGGGTTCTTCTGCACTACTCTATGGAAGGTCTTAGATACTTTGTGTGTGTGTGTGTGTGTGTGTGTCTGTCTGTCTGTGTGCATGCTCATGTGTAAATCTGCATATGTGCATGTACGCTGTGTATGCATACGTGTGTGTACGTTTTTGTCTGTGTGCATGCTTATGTGTGAATCTGTATGTGCATTATGCTGTGTATGCATACGTGTGTGTGTGTGTGTGTGTGTGTGTGTGTGTGTGTGTGTGTGCAGGTCAAAAGACAACTTGAAGCAGTAAGGTCTTTCCTTCTAGCTTGTGGGTCCCGGAGATCTGACTCCAGCTGACAGTCTCAGAGGCAAGCACTTCTACCCACTAAGCAATCTCATCGGCGCATCCTATAATTTTTGTTAGCAGAGTTCCCTGGGTTGGAAAGCATTGTATCAAAAGGCTGAAGAGTAGAAATCAGTTCTTGGCCCTGGGCAGGACACCAAGGATGGCAGTTGTGCTGTGTGTGTCCCCTTTACGGGCTTACTTTGAGCGGTCTCCCAACACTTCTTAAAACAAGAGAGAGGCCCCTAGGTCTTCCATCCATTTCTTATTTCCCCCCTTGCCTTCCTTCCTCCAACCGGAGGTTGTTTCTTTGTAACATTAACAAGTTAAATGAGAGTGTAATCATGGCCTCTCACTCTTCCATCTCAGCTCACTGAACTGAAGACCCCATCCATATCATGCATGTGTTTCACGCAACAGCCTCCTGAGACCCAAGTTTTGAGAGACAAGCAGGACACGGACTCCACAAGCCCACTGTCTCCTTCCCAGGAGTCTCCTGCTCCATGGTCTTGTTCTGCACAAAGATGAGAGCTGCCTGATTTCAGCCTTGGCTTGCTGTCACAGAAGCAGTCATTGATGTTTCCGTTTGGGGTTTTGTTTAGCAGAAAACCCAGAGGCAGTACCTATGAGACCACTCTTCTGAGAAAGCTCAGGGGTGTTTTAGGCCATTCTCACTAGAGGGCACCAGACCCTACACTTGTGTCCTGGGTCACCTCGACAGCTTGGGCTTGTACTCAGTCCAAGTCCAACTTTAGGGTTATGGAAATCTTTTGAGTGTACACAATAAGATCAGAGAGACTGGGATTCCTGAAATAGCCTTGCACGGGGAAGGCTCTCGAGTTCCCACTTCAGGGTTCAGATCCTCCAGTGGGGATTCTGGTGCCCCAGCAAATTCAAAGGTTCTGGAGACAGACACATCTGAGCCAAAGGGACCCCAGGAGGGTGTGGAGGCTCATGCCAATGCGCTTTCCAGAGACTTCTATGCATCATAACTCTGCTGTATTGATCTTCCTGCTATAGGGCAGGGAAGACTAACGTCATTATTTACTCAAAGTTGGAAGACCCGGGTCCGGACCAATACAACCAAGTCCTCAGACAAGAATCGCAGTATTTATGGTGTG
Source organism: Peromyscus maniculatus bairdii (assembly GCF_049852395.1). Classification (NCBI taxonomy): domain Eukaryota; kingdom Metazoa; phylum Chordata; class Mammalia; order Rodentia; family Cricetidae; genus Peromyscus; species Peromyscus maniculatus. Next base: position 69,271,530 of record NC_134861.1, read on the forward strand.
TTCTGCAGTCGTTTTTCCTTCCTGCTCTTAGACCAGCAAGGTACCGGAAACAGCTTACCTCTCCTTCCAGCACATTCCTGGAACATCACCCTCCAGCCAGACTACACACACAATTATGGCGTTGTGATAAGTCCAGCGCTCACTGCCGCAGAGGCCATGTGTCAGGCAGAACCCTGGGCATCTACTAGGGGGGCTTTAGAGCTTTAGAGCCCGGGGCTTTGGCTGGGACCGTGGAGGAGGGCAACAATGGCTTTTCAGGATTGGGCACTGTCAGGAAGTAGGAATGATTCTTTGTGTATCTTGCTACTCTTATCTGGGTCAGATGCAGGAGGAGGTACAGTGGGAATCGGTAAAACAGCAGTGTCGTCCCCCCCCTCCTCCCCTTCACTCAGACTCGGGGAGCAATGGGCATTTTACCATTTACACCGTGACCTTGTTCTTGCCTGGGCTTAGAGAAAATTACGAAGTTGACACGTTTCTTGTCTGGCTTCATCATGGTCACAGCATGACCTTGTCTAAGGATGCTGTTCTGTGAATTGCTTATGGCAAGCAAGAAGACCCCATGGCCTAGCTCTGAGCTGCAGGCCAGCCCCTGAGAGCATCCGACATGCAGCTTTCTCAGGCTAGCTCTCGGCTGCCGTTAGGGATTTCCCCTCTCACCTCATTTTGGCGTTGTCTTTATGCCTAGGGGCTCTTGGAGGAAAAGAGAAAGCATCGTGGGTCTCCATGTTAGAGTTCATCTCCAGATGGAGAACTGATGCTTACCTACTCTGAAGTGTGTGTGTGTGTGTGTGTGTGTGTGTGTGTGTGTGTGTGTGTACGTGTGTCTACATGCCAATGGGCTTTGGGGCTTGACTTCTTTGAGCACCTAGCTATTAATAGTTTCATCACTTTACAGCTATGTTTTGTGCCCCTTAAGTGTCTGCGTCCTGAGTCCCATCTGACTCTCCAGGACAGGGATGGGATGAAGCTCAGGAGTACAGTAACTGCCTATGATCCGTAAGGCCCGAGTTCAATCCAAGTCCCTTAAAGGTAGGGCCATCAAATCCAAATTGTGGCAGGGTACCCCAAGGCTAGAAGCTAAGCAATGAGTCTTAACCTTGTTCCCCAACTCTTTGCCCAAACCCATGCCTTTATTCACCTGCAGTCTACACAGGCCCTCACCCAGACAGGCTCTTCAGGATGTTCCTACTTCATAAGCCATTATAGGCTCCTCAGATGACGTGCTACCTAAAGTCCCAGCTGCTAGTAAACATCCTGAGGGACAATCTGTCCTTTCCACGGGCTCCCCACAACTTCTGCTGAAGTCTTCTCTGTCCGACCTGGCACAGACATCCGATCCAGGTGACAATCAATACTGTTGTTGTCGTCCCCTGGGAATTAAGGGTGGTGGGCGGGGAAATATGTAGAAGCTATTTGTTTTTTAAGAAGTTTTCAAACAAAAAGTCTTTAAAGAATTCCTTACCTGAGGGAATGAGGACGGAAGGCAAGTTTCTCTTTACACGGGTTTCCTAACTCATTTTAAAAAGTACCCAGGGCTGAGAGATCAGGAGATGTGGAGTTAGATCCCAGAACCACATAGACACCAGGTGTGGTAGCACACACAGACTTGTGATCCCAGTACTGGGGAGGCAGAGACAGGCAGATCTGGGCAGATCTCACAGGCCAGTCAGCCTAGCATAACTCCCAGTGAGAGACCCTATCTCAAAAGGCAAGGTGGACAGCTCCTGAGGCGCAATGCCCGAGGATGACCTCTGACATATGTGTATATACACACACACACACACACACAGAGAGAGAGAGAGAGAGAGAGAGAGAGAGAGAGAGAGAGAGAGAGAGAGAGAGAGAGAGAGAGAGAGAGAGAGAGGATGTGCAGAAGTGCAAAATTCTCCACCTGGAGATGAATAAACTCTGATATGCATAGGCCTAGCTTTCGGCAGGTTTCAAGCCCGTCCTCCGGTTCTTTGGGTGGTGATTTTCACAGCACATGAATTCTCTCTGGCAAGGTCCTCTAAGATAGTCTCTAGAATGTGGATGCTGTCTAGTTGATTCACAGGGGGAAGACTCGGTTGAATATATAGGAATGGTGGTTTCAATCATGGAGTCATTTTGCTTCCAACTGAGTCAGATCCAAATCTCCATTTTCATCTCCAAATCCCCACTGTCACAAGGGGGTGAGACAAAATAGGACCAGAGCCCGTGTCACCGGCCTGCCTTGCTGCTTTACATACAGCACACGTGCTCACTCTTGAGAGATGGAAAGCAGAGGATGGACCTGTGTTATAACATGATGTCCCAAGGTTAACACATTACAACCACGTGGGAAATGAACACACGATCAGGCATCCTTTTTCTCTACATTTCTGACCCTGGACTTTCATCACCAAAACAAAGTTAATCTTCATTTGTCTTTAAGTCTCTCATGTGTAGTTCAAAGCAATTTTCTTCAGATGGGCACCGAAAAATACCAACACTGGTTAGAAAGCCAATATAAAGCTACTGCTCACATAGCTTCCAGACTCTCATGGCCTGATTCATTCTAAGTCTGGGTGGAGTCTAAAGCCTTGGTCATAATGTAAACAAGCTGTGAAGACAAGACAGATACTGGTGTTCACAAAAGCTACCATCCGGACTTTCAAAAGAATGACTTTTCCAAAAAGATTTCATTTTAATCATGTGTATGTGCACACATGTGGGTGAGGATGCCCATGGAGGCCGAAAGCACCAAATGGCCCTGAAGCTGGAGTTACGGACACATGTGAGCTGCCCGCCATGGCTGGGAACTGAACTCGGGTCCTCCGAGACAGCAGTACATGCTCCTCTCAGCCACTAAGCCTTCTCTCCAACCACCAGAAAGTTGATTCTTTTATCATAAGATTAAAAGGCAAAATAGTCCAATCCACTAGTGAAACATAATAGGTTTGCCCTTTGTTAAAAATGGTGTCAGCAAGAGAGCAGAAGAGAAAGCTAAGACTAAGAGCAGAGAGGAGAAAGCGGACCCCCAGGAGGGGAACAGGGCTGCTCGGGACCACCCCTGCATGGGGACCCCTGAGCCAAATGCCACTGCCGCCCCCATGTGTGGTATTTCTATAAAGCTTCATTTTTTTTTTCCCACAGACTTTTTCTGAGGCAAGAAATGGGGGGCAGGGGGAGGGCGGCATTTGGCTCATCTTTATCTCCCCAAGTGTTAAATAATGAATAAGAATCCCTCCACCTGGGGTATCATTAGGAAAAGTAAGCAGTCTGCTTGGAGTACTGTCCCTGAAATCAAAATTTACCCTCAAGAAAAGGGACTCCACAAGTGTCCTTCACACTCATCTAAGGAAGACGCCATGGGAATGGGATTCTCCGTTAAAGGTGCCAGCTGTTGGTTTGCTTAAGGTTTGTTTTATGTGCGTGAGTGTTTTGCCTGGATGTGTGCATTCGTGCCATGTGCATGTCACCCAGAGAAGGCAGTGGACTCCCCTGGAATAGAAGCTATGGAGGTTGTAAGACACCATGTGGGTGCTGGGAACCAAACCCGGGTCCTCTGCAAGAGCAGTCAGTGCTCCTAACAGAGCCATCTCTCCAGCCCTGTTAAAGCTGTTTTAAGCATCAATGAAAACAGAAGAATATTGAATGAAGAGGGTGGCTTCTCATTCTCTAGAAATAGTTATCTGAGTGGCTTGTAGCAACAGGTCTACGTTTAAACCCATTTGACGGAGGACAAAAACAAAGCCTAGGGGGAAAAAATCTTATTCCCAAGAAGGTCCTCTATTCCTCTGGTTATCCTGGAAGTCAACAGCCTGCTTGGCCCAGTCACGTTCAAGCTCATGAACCCAAATGAAGATGCAGGAACAGGGAGACTTACAGTTAGTTATCCACGGTCCTGGCCCACAGGGTCCCATACTGACACCGAGTCATGGACTCAGAGTCACAATTTCCAGTCTACACACAGACCCCCTGAAGTCACTAGCTGGGAAGAAAAGCCCAGATTCTGGCAACTGTGGGCTTTCCTCTTGACTACAGGGTAGGGCCTGAACTCATGTATGTGAGTAGGAAGTAGGCTGCATCCGGCTTAGAGTTTTGAGGGCAGGGTCCCCACAAATCAGGCTTGAAAGGCCAGACCTAGGAACACATTCCTACTCCTGGAAACCAGTGCTGATGGCAGCCCAGAGTTGGGAGCCACATCCTTATTTTAGGAATAGCAGGTCATAACTAAGAAGATGCCACACAAGGGGAAGTGGACTGCAAAGTCTAGCCAGCTGGTGCACACACTCTTGCCACTGATTTTCTCAGCGTGCAGTTTCCTCAACAGCAGTCTGTGGCTCCTGCTGCACAAAATGAAGTAGATTATGTCCAGGACATGGGTCTTACCAGACTCCACGGAGCTACTGCCTTTCCATAGGCTGACAAGCAGACTCTCCTTCACATTTTCAAAATTCAGTCCCGAATGATGCCCTGCACAGCGGCCTCACGCACTGGCTCGTGTGTGATGCCGAGGACTTGAAGGTCACATGTGTGACAGTACTCCGTTATGGTTCTCTATGGAGATAATTCCTGTTTTATTCATTTTTCTTGCAAACACTTCTAGAGGCAGAGTGTTAAAGCGAATAAAATCTCAGGACACTGACAGCGTTGCTTAAAGTGCTTGAGTTGGTTACATTAAAAAAACAAACAAAGATACAGATTATTTTAAATAGAAACTACAAGCTTTTTTTTTTTTAAGCAACAAAATCAAGTGAATGTCACACACATACAGTAACTATTTTGGTTACAGAAATAGGAGGCAAAAATAAGTTAATGTAATACTAGAAAACAGAAATTTAATTAGGCAGAAAAATAGGCAATAATTTTCTCTGGCCCATGCCATTTGCATGGGCTAATCACAATGGTGCTGGCCAATCCCTTGACCAGGTAACAGCAAACCAGGAGAGAACATTTAGTGCACGATATTTTAATACACATGAATATACAAAATTGATCAAAATGAAATGTTTAAAAGATAAAATCCATCCATAATAAAGCTACACTCCAGTATCTAAAATAAGCCTTAAGCGCCAGTTAGAACACACTTTCGAGTTAGACGTGCCCATGAGATTAAGGGTACCCATGAAAACAAACACACAGGGACCATTTCTGTCATGTTCCATTTTATGTTAAGTCCAAAATATAACCAGGACATTAAACCACATGGGAATGGCTTCCTATTCAGACTGACACCCTGATTGTATTATTTCTGGCTTTCTTCCAGCCAGTCTACCTGATGATGGCTTGGAATGGAAAAACACATCAATGTAACGGCTCTATACATGTCACCATTTCACTATATTTTGCCTTGAAACAAAAGATTTTAGCATACTGTACCATAATCTAGATGTTAAACTAGCAAGTAACCAATAAAACAAACATTTCATTTTTTAAAAAAAGTTTTAAAGTCTCTTCAAAGACACTATAATTTCTTTTTAAATACCCAGCAATTCGAGAATGCAGCAGGCTTCCTCACTCCTGCTGGAGAAAACACGCAAAGCCCCATCTGGGGGGCTGTTGCTGGGTCTTTGTGCTATCGCTGCCGTGACCTTGGAGGTGACCTTGGAGTGGTCTCACGTGTCCCACCGTCACTGTTGTTTCTGCTAGAACCAGGGACGGCAAGTGAGAACATGATTTCTCTAGGACAAGAAAAATGATGGGGGTGGAAGAGAGCTGCCTCAGGTTGTTTCCTTGACTGAAAAAGAGGTGAGTAGTTACCAGATGGTCCTATGTTTTAAAAACAGATGGCGTGTGGATGGAGATTTGTATTTGGTCTTCTGCGATCTTTTTCCCCTGCACCATAACCAGCTGAAGGTCAGTACAGTAGTCTCCATGCTTATCTCTTTCCGTTCCAAAAACTTCTTCATGAATACTGAATTTTAACTCGCTTTCTCTGTTAAAAGCAATGACTTTGTCCACACTACTGAGGAAAACTTTACACGCTCACCAAAGGAAAAAAAGAAAAGAAAAGAAAAGTGTGCTGAACTTTATAATAGCACTTTGGGCTTCCAATTGAAATAATTTTTTGTCTAATAAATTAGCTTCAAGAGTTGTTTCAAAGATAATTTTAATAATTTTTGTTCTATGATCAGTTCCAAATAGATTAGAAACCAGTAACCATTTTCTTAACCTTTGTAACCCACAGTCAAATATATGGGCCGTATGTGGTACAAACATTTCCTTCCATCAATCACTTTCATTTAGAAAGGGCCTCTCTTTAAAGAATAAAGGTTCACCTCCAAGGTAAGTGATTAATAAATATGCTTCATGGAGGGGGAAAAAAGACACAATATTTATAAATACGCATTTGCCTCTAACCAAAACAAGGTCCATTTTGCCACTTGCATAAGACAATAACATGAAATGACCCTGTTCCGTCTTCTCCAGTGAAGAGTGAGACATCCTCCTTCAAGCATGAACAAATGAAGTGTTGGCATGCTTAAGTTCTGAGCCACAAACAGTTCAAGATATTTCAAAAAATAAAAGGTCCAGTTTTCACCTAGATAAAGTGCTATCCTCTTCATTGTTGCAAAATGGCCACTGACGCTCTTCAATTACAGTTGTAGTTCACATTATGCCAAGAGTTTGCATGTTCATTCGCTGATGTACTGGGTCACAACATAACACGTTCACAGTATACTATAGTGTATGGAAGTCAACTGACGTCCCAAAGGAACCCAAGATCTGTGACTCATAGTATTTGTAGGAAAACTAAGATTAACTCAACAGTAAAACACCAAATCAACCCTTTTAAGAAAAGGTACCAATATTCAAATTCTCTAATAAATACACACATAACAAAAGGGAAAATAGTGAGATGAGGTTCTCCCAGGACACTGTCTTGTCAAGCATTCTAGAAATCTGAGCCAGAGAAATAGCAGCTGTCTTGTTCATCCTTTCGCCCACCCCTTAACACTTCCGGTGACCCATCTCACACTCCACTAACTCCAGCATTCCCTTCAGGGAGAGTTTTGTTTTAGCCCTGGAACTCACCAGTGTCCCCGTAAACAGACTGAATAGGATTTTGATTTTTAAATGAAGCTGTACAATCTGCTGATGGTCGTCAAGGCAAACAGAGTAGTTGATTCATCTTCCTGGTCTAGGAAGGATGTTGGTGTCCACTGGCTAGAGAGAGAGATGTGCCAGAGGCAGCCAACTGGTATCTCAGCCCTGATGCCACTGACTGCAAAACACCAGCAGGATTGGAAAGCCAGCTTGAAAAGCTTAGCAGTGCCAGATACGAGAAGAAGACAGCTACAGGACCCAACAGAAGAAAACGGTCACTGAAAAGGAACAGCCTCGCATCGTTTTCCTGAAACTCGGCTTTTGGTAGGAAGATAAGGAACTTTTCACTATCCACAAAAACATGTTCCTCCTGGCTTTGCCTGCCCTGAGCTCCCTAGTCTTAGCCCCTGGGATTCTACCAGCTAGGTAAGCACAGTTGGGTGCAAACACTGGCCATCATCAACAGCCTGGCTTCACCCGGTTCCAATGCGGAGGATGATTTCACCATGGACGTCGCTCACTTTTAGACATTTTCACTTGCACAGACTTAAAGCTATGGCTGCAGCCTTACTGGGAGAAGATCTATCTCCTGCCATCAGAAGAGGCAGGCACGCTAACAATGGGTAGCAACGCTTCCAGGGACATGTCAAAGGAATGCATGGAAAAGAGACCCCGGAAACCATTCAGGAAGCTTAACAAACACTCAAAATGGGCTGTGACATTTACAGGAAATGTCACTCTGACTTAGCCAGACATGACAAGCCGCATAACATTCACCCCAATCTTCAAATTAGCAACAGTTATTCATCTAAATCTGACTAGAATCTGACTGCAGTTAACTCCACCTCAGACCAGGACAAACCAGGAGTAGTGCTGCTTATAAAAACACAAAGGAAGGAAGTTGAACACTGCCAGACCAGTGGGCATCAGTGATAATGTCAGTGGGTTGTGGGGGGGAAAGGTCTGCAGAGAAACAAGGCTGTAGTGCTTTGAGTATTTCCCCGCTGGAATTAGTCCCACGCTCCGCTAAGTTATTCTCTTGATTGATAGAATAAAATATATCCAGATTCTGAATTTTTTGATATATCTGATGTCAGGCCATAGAATTCTTCAATAGCTTGAGCATCTATTTTCTGCAATGAAGGGGAAAAAAATAATGTAATTATTTCCTATGACTCCTGGAAACACAGAATCTAAAGCGAGTTGGTGTAAAAATGTAATTAGGAACCTTGAGGGCAAAGGGTTCATTCTACAGATGTGGCAGATGCAAACTCCTGCGGGAGAAAACCCAACCCTTTCATTTAACCATAACTGTACATAGATGTCCTTGGAAAAACTTAGGAAGTCTGTCTTCCAGACAGTAACCTGAGGGGTCTGTGAATAACCTCAGCTCTTCCAGTTCATCAGAGCTCCTTTCCTTTAGGGCCCAGTCCACCAACACAGCTACCCTGGAGGGCTAAAACAGATTCCACCTTTGAGGGTAGAGTTTATAATATTCCTTTACAAAAAAAAAAAACAATACATGAAGTGCATGGATGTAATCTAAATATGTCTTTACTACTGGAAGGCAGGTCTATTTTAGGTAGCATTAACAACAGTTGCCCACCCCAAATCCCTTCTCCACCCTAGGCCCATGGGAGAGCAACCTACATACCTACCTCTACAATGTCGTCATCGAACAACAGCCAGAAGCCATGACTTTTCACAATGGTGATGTAATGTCCACGGTTAGGACCACTGGAAAAGAACGAAGGAGCGAAAGTCACCAGGTAAACAAGTCCTTCTTTATAACCCTCCAGCTATCAATGCAAAAATCTAATGTCACCAAGTATAGTCAGCCCACTGGCAATTGGAGGCTGAGGCAGGAAGTCAAATCCAGGCTGGGCACCACAGAGATAGGCTGTTTCCAAGTTAAAAGAATGCGGGCTAGTTTTTGTCTAAGTGCACAATTTTGGCAGAGTACCTGGGTGCATGGGGAAGGGGTTGCGGTACAGAGGCCCAATGGGGAAAGCATACATTCAGATTCAGTTAACACTGGGAATTACTGTACACCTGCTACCTGTCAGAAAAACAGTGAGCAAGACAAAGTACCTCCCCCTTCTCTTGGGACTTGGTGTCACAGGTTGAGTGTGAATCCCAAAGTCTATGAGTTATTCATTTAATTCTCGGTCCTCCGCCCCCATGAGAGTGCACTTGTTATAGGGATCAGGCCCTTCCCCCTTTCTTGCACACTTTTCCCACATGCTGTCTTCCTCCATGCCCTGATGTAATAAGAAAGCCCAATCTAGATGTAGTTTGGGGACTTGAATTTACCCTCCTAAAAAAACAAAACAAAACAAAACAAACAAACAAAAAAACCGATGAGCCAAATGACCCATGTTATATAAAACTTACTCGGATGAGTACTTTGTTAGAATAGTACAAAAGAGAGAGGTGTCTGGGGAGGGGGTCTCACTGGCTATAAACAAACCAACACATCAGCACATGGGAGAGTCAAAGCAGGGTGCTGGGAAAGTCGTGTTGATAAACAGCGACAAAGGGAGAGCTCTTGAATGTGTGACGCCTGAAGGAAACGGGTCGGGGAGAGAAGTCATGTGACTGTATGAGGGATGTTTCAGCTGAGTAGAAAGCAAATATACACCAATCGATTCAGAAGTCGGAACAGCTGGGGCCAAGAAACCCCAGGGGAGGACAAAGGGGACAGAGGGTCAAAGGGACAGACCTTCCCTGCACCCCAGCACAGTAGCTAAGATCTCTGTCTTTTTCCTGAGCACACCTGGAAGATGCCAGGGAATTCTCAGCAGAGGTATGTTCTAAGCTAAGTTTCAGAATATGTTACGATGCATTATTCCATGCTCTGGGATGCACACCTCTATATACTATGCACTATGAAAAGCGATGGGGGGGGGAGAGAATAACTACATAGTTGCATTTAGATTTATATAAAATGGAGACGTCAATCCTAAATCTAGAATTGTTTCTTAATATACATGCTATTAAAATTGAAAAGCTGAATTCTTTTCCCCTCATCACTTACCATGTGTGTGGGTAGTTCATGCATGAATGTGGGTGCTCACATGTGCATGCATATGTGTGTGTAAGCCAGAGGTTGATATGGCGTCATCATCAGTTGGGTATTTTGGATAGCTCTCTTGCTTAGGGAATTCCCTGTTTCTAGCTCCCAAACCGTGGGTTGATGGGCAGGCTGTCACACTCACCCAGCTTTTTACCTTGTTTCCAGACATCTGGAAACTCTGGTCCTCAGGCTGGTGAGGTAAGCACCTTATGCATAAGCCACTTCCTCCCCACCCCCATCTACTTTCTTTATACACAGATGCTGCACACGCTCAGTCCCCATCTCTCCCACCCAACTATTTCTCTCTCCTGAGCTCCAGCCTGCCGAGTTCCTGTCTCCACCACCTGTCCACCTGTGCGTGGCCCCTGCATCACTCCTAACTCTGGATGAAAAGGGCCTCTTCTACATTAGTAACCATGGCCCATTCCACCCACTCAACCTCCACAGACAGCCCTGCCCTGGCCAGCATCCTGAAACCAGCATCCTTCATCCCCTTCTCTTCCCACTTCCTGCTTCCAACTCAGAGCACCGACCAGCATCCTACGTTACCAAGCAGAGGCTAATTTTGGTGTTGGGGAATATTATTTCAAGGTGTGTTACTTTTGTTTATGTTGCGTTTGTTTAACTCTGTGAAGCTGTGTTACTGTGCCTGTCTAAAACACCTGATGGTCTAATAAAGAACTGAACAGTCAATAGAAAGGCAGGAGAAAGAATAGGCGGAGCTGGCAGGCAGAGAGAATTAATAGAAGGAGAAATCTGGGAGAAGAGGTAGAAAGAAGTAGTCAGAGGAGGATTCCAGGGGCCAGCCACCCAGCTACACAGCAAGCCACAGAGTACGAGTAAGATTTACAGAAGTAAGAGAAAAGGAACAGACATAGAGGCAAAAGGTAGATGGGATAGTTTAGGTTAAGAAAATCTGGCAAGAAGAAAGCCAAGCTAAAGCCGGGCATTCATAATTAGGAATAAGCCTCCATGTATGATTATTTGGGAGCTGGGTGGCAGGCCCCCGAAAGAGTAAACAAGTAAAAACCAAAAACACAGGCCACTGTGTGGACTTGCCCATTTTCCATCTTTCCCACCAGACTCTAAACCCGGCAAGGGCAACAAGACCCATGCTGTGTGTTGTATTCACTCATCTGATTGGTTCATATGTTCAGATCCTGACACAGAACCCAGGAAATAAGAGTTCAAACCCCAAGAAGCCATCCACTCCCTACACACGTCAGCCCCATCCTATATAAAGGAATGGACTACCTCTACAGGGAAATGAAAACAGCCGTTCGTAACATGTGAGAATTGGTACTCACTGTCCCTTGTGGCCAGGGCTGCTGAGACCTTGTATCCCCATTAAAGAAACTGATGATCCCAGAGTCTGGCCTCCCCAGGGATCTGCTAAATGGGTTGATGCCTGTCCTCAATGGTCTTCCTGAGGATAGAATCGGTCCCCGACAGAAAGCCAAACTCTAAGTGTTCAGGTACCCTGCTCATCAGTACCTCTACTTCCTCCTTGCCCGACCTCCCTGGAACTCCTCACTTGTCCACTCCCTCATCCCCTCCCCCATGATTCCCACCCATCCCCAGGCCCTGCCTGCCCACGCTCTCTACTCCACCCCACTGTGGGGTCCCCGGTGTTCATGGCTGGGTGGTGATCATGGGAGTCCTATGTTCTTTAGACAAATAACCATTAGAACTGTTCAGTGGAGCACAAAGTTGAATCCCAACTATCCAATAAACAAAACCGACTGAGAAGAAAATATCTAGCAACCTGAAGTGGTATACTCAGGACAGAAATGGGGTGTGTCAGATGGGAAGTCACAGTCTGATGCGGTCCTCCCCCGGCTGGGTGAAAAAGTGAAGCAGCCAATTCCTGACATGGTGACAGTGTCGTCTTAGGAAAGGTGGGTTTGCAGTCTCCAAACCAGGCAGAGAGGAAGAGACATTTGCAATATGATGTCCCACAAGCTAAAAGTCATTCCCAAGGGGGACCCTGTGCCCGTCCCGAGAGAGGACGTGAACCCACTTATCCACCCTAGCCAGATGAAGAATGGATAGAAAACAGGTGAATTTTCAATGCACTTTCCCATGAATTATACCAAATATGATTTTTTTTTAAATGTGCCAAGAACATTCAGTGAAGCCCTTGGCTTCTTCATATTTAGGGCTTTCCTTTCTTTTTCTCATGTAAATCTTACTGTAGACTGTGGGGAAATGGAGCCAGGAAGGTGCTCAGCAGGTAAAGACATTTGCTGCCAAACCTGACGACCTGAGTTCAATTCCCCAGGATACACTTGGTAGAAGGAAAAACCAACTCCCACAGGCTGACCTCTGACCTCCACTCTCATGCTGAGGTGTGCGTGGATGCACCCGCACACTAAATATTGTGATCTTAAAAAAAAAGGGGGGTGGGCTGGAGAGATGGCTCAGAGGTTAAGAGCACTGGCTGTTCTTCCAGAGGTCTTGAGTTCAATTCCCAGCAACCACATGGTGGTTCACAACCATCTAGAATGAGATCTGGTGCCCTCTTCTGGCCTATAGTCATATGTGCAGGCAGAATACTGTATACATAATAAATAAATAAATAAATAAATAAATAAATAAATAAATAAATAAATAAATAAATCTTTTAAAAAAGTTGTGTTTTTTAAAAAAGAATTGGGGACATGCAGAAAGTTACATAAAAAATATTTTTAAGAACAGATTTTTTTGACTAGTCAAAATGCCACAAAATTATGACATCTGATCGATTGCTTCCAGGTTTGATTCAGACATAGTAAAATATTTTTCAGATCATGATTTTTATATATACACATGCATATATTATGTATGTATGGCTCTTTATATTTAATTTTTAATTATGTGTGTCTGTGTGCCTGGGGCTGAGGCCAGAAAAGTGTAAGACCTCCTGGAGCTGCAGTTACAGGGAGTTGTCAGCCATGGGACACTGGTGTTGAAATTAAACTCAGGTCTGGAAGAGCAATACACTCAGCCATCTTGCCAATGCCTATACATACCTTTTCCAAACATAAAATCTGGGGTTGTAGAGATGGCTCAGAAGTCAAGAGCACCCAAGTTTGGTTCCCAGCACCCACGTGAAGTGACTTACAAACATCTGTAGCTCCACCTCCAGAGGACCCATTTGGTCTTTGCAGGCACCTGCACTCACATGCATATACCCACATGCAGACACACACACCTATACATAATTAAAATAAAAATAAATCTTTAAAGTATATAAATAAAACCATAATCGCATAAGCATTTATTTTACTATGTTATTTTAGACTCACTGTCTGCATCATTTCCATCCAAAGGAGATGAAATTGCTTCCCTGAATGATAGAACATTTGGATTATCATTGTTCTCATGTTATTTCATGTGTATTTATAGGTATGATTATGAACAGGCATGTGCTACATACTGACATGTCTTTTTCTTAATGACATTGGACATGGGTCAGTAGTGCTGTATTATTATATCACCTAGTATTTGTTAAGTACCCTTGATGATGACCACATGATGAAGTCAGGCAACATTGTATTTCTAGGGTTCACCTCCACATTAAGCATTTCTGTATATTTGGAGGTGATCAGTAAGAATCTGAGTGGCACTTCCAGAAGTACTATTGTATGTAGTCCGGTAAGGGTATAGCTGGGTCTGTCTTGATGAAGAGATAAGCCCTCTGTTGATCACAGAAACTTGCCTCCCAGCCCACCTTTACCTTCCACAGTGAACAACGACAGCCACCAGGTCGTACATGCGGTCCAGGTTCACAGCATCGCTGGAGGTGTTGAAGAGCCGAAGCTCCAGAGGGAAGACCACCCGGTAAGACAGCTTGGTGTACCTGTGCAGCTGCTCCATGTACTTGAACCTCTTTAGGTGCAGGGCCAGAATCATGGGCAGCTTTTTTACCCTCATCCTAAGAAAGTGAGAAACGGAAAACCATTTGCGGCCAATGCCCATTAGAGGAAGAAAACACACCATTGCCTATACAAACAAGAACAGGAGGGGTCCAGCAAGTATCCAGACTTCTCACTAGCAGAAAGGTGTGCTCGTCTACGGAGACTAGTACATCCTGCATCCTTGGCTAACCCAAGTAGGAGAAAAGCACAACCATGTATCTCCATGTGGTCATCATGGCAGACATTCTCTCGCCGTGCCTCTCTGCCTACAGAATAGAAAGTATGTGGACAGTCCTACTCCCTAGTACGTGGACAGGAGGACTGAGAAATGAAGAAAAGGAAGCTGGGAAAAGGAGCAGGCAAAATGATCCAGACAGAACTTCAGGTGCTAAAGACCAGCAGAAGGAAGTTTCTGGTACATACCTGGGCATCAGACACCACGGGTGCCAGGCTCATGTCCACTCCTCACTCTATGATTTCATGCCACATGGGTCCCCTACTATGGTTCTCACTCTCAGTGTTTATAAAGTGCAAGCATTGCCTAAGGGCCATGTTCACAAACTAAACTCCCAGGTCCTGGCTACATTAGTAAATTGAGGGGTGGAGGGTATGGAGGTCAAGTTTGAACAAGGCTTCTTCCCATGTTGAAGCCTCCACATAGAACAGTGCGTTGAAGGTTTTGAGAAATACTGCCCTGGAGGAACTGTTCTGGTCCCAGCCTTACATAAACAGTTTTTCCCCCTACTACCTGACCATGAATTAACATTCCTGGGTAAACTGTCACACAGTCACAGCTTAGGTAGATAACATGGCTAGTGAGAAAAGCACCCAGTTCTTCTCCGGCAACCCACACCTCTACCCCCACTGATGAATGTGCTGAATTAGCCGTGACAAACGCCGCGGACCTGTGCACAGTTTAGTACGTATTGTTTGAAAGGAACCGAGTCTAAGAGGATATTTATTGAGGTATCTACTAAGGCAAAAAGCCCTCTTCACAAAAATAAAATAAAAACATCTCTAGAGACTGACATGATGGCACAGGCCTTATAGTCCCAATGCTTGGAGGGAGGTGGAGATAGGAAGCAGGCATGTTCTAGACCAGCCTGGGCCGCACAGCCAGACCCAGCCTGCCTCATAAAAACAAATCAGTAGAAAAACAATAATTATATGAAACCTGCATATTTCCCAGGAGCATATGTCATTTCAATACATGAAACCTCCAAGGTTGAACAGAAAATACCTTCACACCACACAGGTACCCAGGCTGCCTGAGGCAGAGTCAATGTCCACTAACGTAGAATACTGGCTGCCTGTTACAGGGGTTGGCCTTCTACTCTGAAGCCATGAGGAAAGATGTGCATGGGTAGTGTGGAGGGTGAGGGGCTAAGCACCATTGGGTATCTATGAGCCACCTTGAAATCTCTAAAACAAACAAGATAAAACTTATCCCAAGTAGGCGTTCACAGGAAGATTAAACTTTCAAGTTTCTTGGCTTCTGGGATAAGATAACGGGGACCAACTAATTAGTTCAGAATGTGCAAGAGCTGTAGCTGACCGGTACTGGTGAAAAAAAAAAAAGATTTTTGTTTTGGTTTTTTGTTTTTTTCGAGACAGTGTTTCTTTGTGTATCCCTGGCTTTCTGACTTTCTTAACACAGGTTCCTCCAATGGATGCGTCCTTGCCTCACACAACAGATTATTTTTAAATCTCTGGCTGTAAATAAGAGAGCCAAGGTCTAGCCCAAAGCAGCAACGCTGTGTATACTGTGTGTTATGCATGATGCAAAGTACCTTATATTGTTTATCTTTAACCCTAAGGGCGTAGTGAGTACATCGGAGGCCCTCTTGTTTGCCAGCATAGGATCTGGCACACAGTAACACTTGGTATTTGGTGAGGGTTGAAAGAACGTGCAAACAGACAAACGCCAACTTCCCCAGGACAGCACTCCTATCCAGGTTTCCCGGGTGAGGAAGGTTCCTGACTCCCAGGCTCTGTGAAACTGAGATCCCAGACCCACGGAGCCCTCCTGCCGGGAGCCACCCCCCTAACCCTCCCTACCCGACCCCCACTTAGCCCCTCCCCTTAACCCTCCCCACCCGCTCCCCTTAGCCTCTCCCCTTAACCCTCCCCACCCGCTCCCCTTAGCCCCTCCCCTTAACCCTCTCCACCCGACCCCCATTTAGCCCCTCCCCTTAACCCTCTCCACCCGACCCCCACTTAGCCCCTCACCTTCACCCTCCCCACCCGCCCCCCCTTAGCCCCTCACGCACCTCTTCTGAGCCTCCTGTTTGCTGCAGCACGTTTCACAATAATATTTTTGTTCACTACACAGTGTTTCTGTGTTGCTGAAGTCTCTGTGGAGAAAAATATTTTCACCTCTTAAAAAAAGCCCAGACATACTTAATACACCACATGTACACCCCTCCATTACCTGAAGGGTAATTTCCCAGTGAAAGTGGAGAAAACAGTAATCACAAAAAAGCCTTCTGAAGGCTGGGACCGGTCCGCCATTAGAACACGTCTATAGGACTATGGCTTCTCCATGAGCAGTCTGGAAACACAGCTTGCTCTAAGCCAGACGTGTTGGCACACACCTGTAATCCTAGCACTCAGGCGGCTAAGGCAGGAGGGTGGGGAGTTTAAAGCCAGCCTAAGCTACACTGTGAGTTCAAAAGCAGCCCCCATTCCCAAACAAAAACAAAACAAAGTTTTATTGAAGGACACCCAGACAGATACAAACTAGAGTTTCTAACAGACTCAGGAGGGGGGGAAGTCAGTATTTAATAATAATAACAATATCTGTAAGTTAGATAAATACCACCCATAGCAAAAGCCTACTCTTAGACCCTGGTGTCCCCAAAAAAGGCAATCATAAAATCCAAAGTGATATTTTTCTATGTTAACTTAAAAATGGCATCTCGGAGGTTCCATGTTTCAAAGATCAGAACGATACACAACTGTCCTAACTGTCAGCTAAGAGAACCCTAAGAAGGGTCCAGGGGTATATATAGCTCAGTGGTGGAGTTCTTGACTGGCACATGCCAAAGGCCCTGGGTTCTATCCGTAGAGCTGTACAAACTGCGTGGGGTGCACTCCTACAATCTTTACACTAGGGAGGTGGGAGCAGATGGGTCAGGGCTCCAGGTCACCCACCACCTAGTGAGTCTAAGGCCAGCCTGGGCTACATAAGACACACACACACACACACACACACACACACACACACACACACACACACACCACATACACATTCTTGCTCTCTCTCACACACAGACACACACACAGACACACATACACACACACACACACACATTCTTGCTCTCTCACACACACACTCTCTCTCACACACAGACACACACACACACCACATACACATTCTTGCTCTCTCTCACACACAGACACACATACACACATGCACACACATACACACACATTCTTGCTCTCTCTCTCTCTCTCACACACACACACACACACACATGCAGTGACAACCTTCCACCCAGCCCTGCTCTCCCACGCACCCCAGGATAAGCACTCCAGTCCACTGCCTTTTTAAAAGCAAGGCCGCTGTGGCTGCTGGCACAGTCATCAGAAGGTTCTGCCGGCTGCTTAGAGCTTCCACTTTCTCCATGTCACGGCCTCTCATTTTTTTTCTGTGGCCAGCTTCAAAAGGCTAAAAACAACATCTAGAATATACTGTCCTGCAGTTTTGAAAATGCCTGTTGACACTTCCTTCTTCACAGACACCCTCACCACCACCACCACCCCACCCGGGGAAGCAGCGGAATGATCAGGTTTTACTAAAGAGAAGATGGTGTTAATGATCTATCACTTATGAAGAGCGCATCAAAAGAAAGCCATTATCCATTTGCTAAATTCCCAGATAGGTGCTAGGTCCTGGGGATCTGAAGAATAACTATGCTCACACAGAGACAAGTGCAAATGAGCAAATAGATGTAGCTTAGTCACAACCACGAGAGGTGATTCGCCTGCCTAAGATCTCCTCTCCAAAAGTTTCCTCCTGCACTCAGGAGAAACAGTCCAGCTCCCACACCAAAGGCCCTGGGCACCAGACCCTACTAATCAGACCCTGCCTCCTCCTCTACTCTGCAGGCCCTGGGCACCAGACCCTACTAATCAGACCCTGCCTCCTCCTCTACTCTGCAGGCCCTGGGCACCAGACCCTACTAATCGGACCCTGCCTCCTCTACTCTGCAGGCCCTGGGCACCAGACCCTACTAATCGGACCCTGCCTCCTCCTCTACTCTGCCTCTTCCTGATCCAGCCATCTGGGCCTTGGGTAGCTCTCTACCCAAGGGACACAGGTAGGGGCTACTTCCTCAGCAATGAGGGTGCTTTCCAGAGGCCTCGTGGCTGGGAAGGCTAGCTATTCAGAACTCAGTGGATTTCTCTGACCACTTAAGGAACCCCAGCAGGCTCTGATGCCACTGTGGTTGGTTTCCTGTGTTTGCCTGTTTTGTTTTTAAAGGTGTGTGTGTGTGCACAGAGGCCAGAGAGGGCATTGGCTATCCTCCTTCATCACTTTCCTTATCTTCCTTTGAGGCAGGTTCTCTACCCAAACCTGAGGCTCATGTTTTCTCAGCTAGTCCTGAGATCCGACCATTATCCTGCCTCCAAACACCTCAGAACTGTGGTTACCGCCATGCACAAGATGCTGGACCCTGAACTCTGCGACTCTGTATCCACACAGTGAGTACTCTTAACAGGGCAGGGAGAGACCTTGTCTATTTTGCTCACTGGTAGATATCCAGCCTGACCCTGCTGAATGAATGAATGAATGAATGAATGAATGAATGAATGAATGAACAAACGAATGAAAAAAGACAGAAGAATGAAGCCCATGGGGAAAGCAGAGAGAAAAGAGAAAATAAACATGTACCGGAATAATCAAGGTATTTTTCTAAGAGGCAATGTCCTCATCAGGTTCTCACAGAAGGAAGTGTGTCAGGGAGACACAGATGTAAGGCACAGCATGGGGGTGTGCGGGAGGGTCACAGCTGCAGGGAGCAAGCAGCTCCTCCTCAGGTATTACTAAGAAGCCCGCGTGGCCCCTACAGCTCAGTGGCTCCTGAACACAGGAAAGACAGAGGCAGACAGCGTTTCTGAGAGCTGCTGCTGCTTTCAACAGCTCTACAGAGAAAGGCTTGGAAGAGGTCGGGCGATAAGGAGGCCCTTGACAGGCAATCATGTCGACCCTGCAGATTTCAAGTCCTTAGTGAGCAATCAGACTCAAACGCCGCTGAATGAAGACCTCACCGAGTAACTGCTGTGGAATTTTGTGTGCGATCGTTTCCTTGATCAGAACAATCAAGGGAAGCACAGCAAAGAGCAAGCAACCAAACACATCTACATCTTAAAAACTAAACATTCTTTGTAGGCGGAGACAGGATAAAAATACAGCCAGAAGCTCTCCCTGATTGAGCAACCCTGGTCTCAACATCCCAAACACATCTAGTCCCGTGCATTTAGATAATGGTTACTCAACTTGGATTGATTTAAAGGCCCAGTTTAAAAAGGCCACCATCCTCCCCAGGCTCAGCTGGTCAGAAGCACAATGCCACAATAAGAATCACGACTGCTGTCTTGACAGTGAACTTGGAAAAATGGACAGGGAAGGTAGGCCATGAGGGGCCGGCCCAGCAGTAATGGAAGCAGAGCAGCTCTGTGAGCTCAGACTGGTGGTTAGAACTTGGTGCTGTCCGCCTGTCAGTGCAGCGCCCGGGCACTTAGGCATGGAGGCTCAAGAGTTCAAGGCCAGCCTGGAATGCATAAGAGATTCTCTCTCTCACATCAAGATCAAAATAATAATAAAGCGAGCAAGAAAGGTTGGGGAAGTTTCCGAAGGCCACGTTAAAATAGGCGGGAGGCAACCGAGAGATCTCTCTAGAACTCAGGATAAAATTTCTGATGCACAGAGAAGGCTGGGGCAGGACAGAGTGCTCTGTGTTGCTTTAAAAAGGGTCGTAATAGCAATCAAACATTATTTTAAGATTCACCATGGGAACAAATCTAATAAGAAATGCATGCCTTTATAAAGAAACTTGAAAGCTGCATGGAGACATACCCAGCCTGAGTTAAGTGGAGAAAAACTGTTCTTGGGTGGGAAGGTGTTCCCACGTCGTAGAGAGCTAGTATGCCCAACTAATGTACAGACTTTTTATAGTTTCGATTAAAATGGTTTTTTTTAATAAAGTTTTTATTACGTTTCTTTTCCATTATGTATGTATATATGTATGTGGGCATGCACATGGGGAGGTCAGAGGACAACTTTGGGGAACTGGCTTTCTCCTTCCATCACCTGGGAGCTGGGGCTTGAACTCAGGTCTCGAGGCTTGGCAGCAAGCACCTTTACCCACTGAGCCATCTTGGCGGCCCTCAATTAAAATCTTAATCTAGTCAATAAAATAGAACCAACTCATCTATAAGAGAAAATTCTTTTTTTTAATTGAAAATTCATGTTATAATTCTAATCATAATGTTCCCTCCCCCGTCTCCTCCTAGACCAAACCAACACCACCTTCTTTCTCTCTTTAGAAAACGGGCAGCTAAGCGTTAGAAAATGTGACGTCTGGGGCTGTTAAACTGCCTGTTCCACAAGCGTGGGGACCTGGGTTTGTCCCCAGCACCTATGTTAAGAGCCAGCTGGTGAGACAGCACCCATCTGGGACAGCAGTGCCTGGGAGAGAGGTTAGAAGGAAGCTCTCCCTACAAGCCAGCAGAGCTGAATCAGTAAGTTCCGGGGTCAGAGAGAAATCTCACAAACAAAAGCCAACACCAAAGAAAAGAAATAGGAAGTCGTTGCACATTGAGTGCCTTGTCCTGCCCTCTGGCTCCTTCACAGAACCTCAGCTTTGTCTTTTAAGTACTTTGGGTTTCCACTTTTTGAAGATTTGTTTTGTTTTTAAATTGTCTGTATGTTGCTTATGGTGCTGGGTGGGTGTGTGAAGGGGAGTACAGGTGTGCCCACTGAGGCCAGGAGGCTTCAGATCCCCTAGAACTGGAGTAAAAGGTGGCTATGAGCTGCCCAATATAGGTGCTGTGAACTGAACTCAGGTCCTCTGTAAGGGCAGCTAGTGTTCTTGACCACTGAGCCATCTCTCCAAACCAAGTGCTCTATATTTTAAAGATTTATTTATTTAGTATGTAATATCTGTATGTATGTTGTGAGCTGCCATGTGGTTGCTGGGAATTGAACTCAGGACCTCTGGAAGAGCAGTCAGTGCTCTTAGCCTCTGAGCCATCTCTCCAGCCCCAAGGGCTCCATAATTTTAAAAGCAATCTCAATCAACACTCGGCTCCACCTTCCACTCCTACATCAGTCAAGTCCATCAGATCCCTCCAGGTAAAATCCAGGCACAAATGCATTCTACTAGACCAGAAATCCCACTGAGCTGCCGGAGTGGAGACCAGCAGTTCCAGTCCACCCAGATGTTAGCATGCAAAAGAAACACTTGGGGAATCTGGTCAAAATACAGATTCTGATTCTAAAGACTACATTTCTAGTGACATCCCAAGCAGTGTCAGTGGCGTTGGTGGTCCCCATGAGTTAGAACTGAGCTTGGTGTTTGGTGTACCAGAATCACCAGAAGCCCAGCATCACCAAGGTTCGGAACGTGCTCTATGCCTCTGGTTTTGCTAATATCTCAGGTGATTCTGCTACTTGCACCAAAGTGTGAGAACCACTAACTTGAATGTTAAAGAAACAAGAGAGAAGGAGGGGAATGGAGAGACAGACAGAGGGATGGAAGAAGGACAGACACTATGGAAATTAGTATAGAGGGTCCTCAAAGACAAATAAACAAACAAATAAAATATGACCCAGCTTACCACCACTGGATTCCCACTTGGAGGCCTTCTAAGTCAGCATACCTCAGACATAACACATGCATCCATGCCAACCAATACCTTATTCACAATGCACAGAACCAGCCCAACACCACAGAGACACTTGGACATCCGTGCTGATTGCTACCCGATTCACAAGAGGTAGAACCATCCTAGATGTCTATCGACAGATGAACAAATTTAAAGAAAAAATGTGGTACATATATACAATAGACTTCTATTCCGACATAAACAAGAATGAAATCATGATGTACAGGAAAATGGATGGAACTGGACATCACTATGTTAAGTGAAATAAGCCAGATTCAGAAAGGTAATTTTTCCATATATGGAATCTGTGTGTGTGTGTGTGTGTGTGTGTGTGTGTGTGTGTGTGTGTGTGTGTGAGAGAGAGAGAGAGAGAGAGAGAGAGAGAGAGAGACTGACTTGAAAGGAGCACTAACAGAAGGGGGGCAGGAGGGAGGTGACAGAAGAGATGAGATAGATGTGACGCAGAAGGGCCATGTGAAGAAAGAAGGGAACCAAGAAGAGAGAGCAGGAGAGGCAACAAGGGTCGTTGGGATGAATAAATAAGAATAAATTATGTCTGAAAATGCAACAATGAAACACATTACTTTGGAACCTAACCAAAAAAAAAAAAAATCAATTGAAAAAAGAAAGAAATCTGTGAGCGCCACATCCCAGGAAATTCCATAATGACCCTAATGACCAAACCTAAAACAAAGGTCATCTACATAAAAGAGCACATGACAAGCAGGAAGAGTAACAGTGTGTAAACTCAGGACATAAATTAGTTTCTCAAAGCAGGTAGGAACAGGATTCCTACAGATCAGCTTTCACTGGGAGAGAGCGCAGAGAGATTCAAAGGGCGCTCGGACACCTGGTCGACCTCCTGGCCCAGAGGATTTCAGGTGAGAGGAAGAGCGGAGAAAGTCCTTTTAAACCTGAGCTCTTAGAGGCGAAGTCTGGGTTCTGTGAAGAGCCGCAGGGAAAGGCAAGGGCACTCAAGGGGAAGAGCAAAACCACCAGAAAGGCTTTGGAATGACAGCCAGGACAAATGGAACGCAGGCTAAGCCTTTGCCTGAGGGCATCGCCGAGCTTTTCAAGGGGGGGTGGGGGGGGCGGTTCACCCTCTTTCTTTGAGTCCCCAGTCACAGGCTGCTCACCCTGCCTAGACGCTGAGGTCTGAAGTCTGAGCCTTTGGCTCAGATGACAGTGTGGATCTGTGGCTTCTCTCTGGATTTTTACTGATATTTATACCACGTCTCTGGGACAAAAGTTCAGTAAGGCTACTCTGGAGTCTGTCACCCAAAGCCCTTCTGGAAAGAGAGGGCTGGGCACGTCCTTCAGATCCCAAGATTTCAGCTTGAGTCCTGAACAGTCATTAAAATAAATGAAAGACGGGAACAGCACAGCATAAAACGGTAATGCAGGGGATATCAAAGAGCTAATTGACACACAGATAAAAGGAATACAATCCAAACTGAGTCCTGGAGGTCCATGCCTTTGTCCTTCCTTCTCCCAACTCAAAGACTTCAATTACTATTTAACATTTATTCATTTACCTATTTGAGTCCTGGTTATTATGGAACTCACTATGTATACCAGGCTGGCCTTGAATTTATGAAAGCTGGCCTGCCTCTACTTCCCAAGTGCTGGAATTAAAGGTGTGCAACACTACAACCTTCTTAATCCAAAGATTTACCTGACAACAACAACAACAACAACAAAACCAGCTAATGGGTCTCCTGGTGTTATCTACCCCTAGGTCTCCTGTACTTCTGACAGAAGGGGTGGAAGCTGGGGCACCGTCACCAGAGCCCTCGATGATGAAGGATGTAGGTGAGCCGGCCAAGATCTAATTTGGGGGTGTTATAAAGTGCTGGAGTACTTATCAGGAATGCTGGGCTGAAGCGTCCATTCAGTTAGGAATAGGAATGATTGAAAAGGCCAGTTTGGGAGCTATGATGGTTCATCACCCTTGTCAACTTGAATGGCATTAGGGGGACTTAGGAAACATGTTTCTAGGGGTAGCTGTGGGGGTGTTTCCAGAGAGGAGAACTGGGAACAAATGGTCCACACTGATGTAGACAGCATCATCGCATGCACTGGGGTCTAGGACTGAATAAAAACAGGAAGAAGCAGGGTGGGGGGGAGATGAGCTGAACGTGAGGATTCACCTGTTTCCTAACTGTGGACGCGGTGTGACCGGCTGCCCCGTGATCCTGCCACCACGCCCTCCCCACTGTGATTGACTGAACCCTCAAACTGCGAGCCAAAAATCAACTCTTCTCCCCTTCAGTTCCCATTTGCCAAACATCTTATCACAGTAATGAGAAAAGTAACTGACTTAAGAGATACTGCATGCTCCCCCATCCCAGCATGCTCCCCCATCCCAGCTTTGCCATTTCCAACAGCCTCAACCTTGCCTTGACTGGGGAAACTGGACCGACACTCATTCCTCCACGGAAACAGAAACCTGTGTTTCAGGTCTCCATCTCAGGTCAGATCTAACCACTCAGCACTTAATCTGCCGGGTTCCAATGCTACATCTACTATGGCTACCTGCCTTCAAACGGCCCAGGAACTCCCCCACAAGGTACACAAAGCAGCAGTACCTCTTCAAATCCAAATTTCTACCAAGCAAGGGAATGGGCAATGTCCTCCTCCCACCCCAAAGGATCAATGTTGGGACAACTTTCTCTTTTTCCAGCCAGGTACATCGGGCATCCACTCGCTATAGTCATCAAGCTCTGGGGGACTACCAAGATGGTCTGTTTTTACAGGAATGTTGAGAACCCAGCCTCTTCACAGAACCAAGCTGGAGGAAGGCCAGCCTACAGAGCAGAGTGCAAACTCTCCTTGCTTGCTCCTGGCTGAGAGTGAATAGGAGAGACGTGGGTCGTGGGCAGTGCTCAGGCCCCTGGGCAATACAAAAGCTATCTGCTCCCAAGTCAAACAACCTACCACACTCCAGATGAACCAAGAACCCCCTCCCAGCAAGCTCCTGTCTCCTGATTCTTACTTATGCAAACCAACAAAGCCTTGTTATAATACTATAAGACGTCCACACCCTGTGGCATCTCTACATTGTGGAAGCCTGCCCCTACCACTCAGTCTACATTAGCACCTTCACCCGCAGCCACTCTAGAGGGCAGTCTTCTTCCCTCAAATGCACTGAGGGTCATCTGTATAGTCCCACTTGACTGGAAGTGGACAGGTCTTTAGGCCTTAGAGCTTGGTCATTTCTGACATTCATTCCTGTAGCCTGTGCCTAGGAAAATTATAAACACCTATTTCCTTATTTAAAGGGAGTGGGGGTCTTTGTAACAATTCTAAGCACAGTTTCTTTCCTTTAAAAAGATTTATTTAATAAGCAATAAGAATAACAGTGTGTGTGAACTCAGAACATAAATTGAGTTTCTCAAAACAGGTAGAAACAGGATTCCTAAAGATCAACTTTCACATGGAGAAAGCACAGTGAGATTCAAAGGGTGCTCGGACACCTGGCTAACCTCCTGGCCAGGAGAGGATTTCAAGTGAGAAATGGATGTAGCTATGGAGGCCACAAGCACTGAATCCCCCTAAAGCTGGAATTACATGCAGTTGGGCATTGCCTGACATGGGGGCTGAGAACTGAATTCAGGTCCTCTGGGAGAACAGTGTGAACACAGAACTACTTAGCCGTCTCTCCAGCCTCTCTGAACACATTTTCAATGCACAAGTGAATACGTTCTATCTACAGCAATCCTAGGCACATTACTGCCTCTCAACACTAAGGAGAGATCTCTAAAGAACATTAAAACAATGCAGAATTTCATCCTAGTTCTCAAAACACACAAAATTAACCTGAGGTTACCTTAGAGAACAAGTAATGATTTGTATCTGTATCATTTATTAACTAATTATGTGAATATGTGTTAACTAATTATCTGTCAGACAAATGCACACATGCACATAGATCCATGCACACATACACAGAGAGCCAAAACATAGATCTGTATTAAAGATTCCAGTTTTAGTTTTAACTACAGTGACTAATTACTTCCACCTGATCCTCTCTCTGCTCCATAAGACCCTTCTCCAGACTCTATGTGTTTACTTTTAATCTCTTGGAGAAGAAATATCAAGTAATAAGAACATATTGGTTTAAAAGCAAGATTACATCTTGAAGAAATGTGAGATTTGATTTCCCATATGTGTTCACTGGCCAGGTCAAAAGCTCAAACCCCAGCCAGAATGTAAGCGGTTACCTCAAACAGTGAGTGATGGAGGTGTTCTGCTCCACATCAACAGAGAGGTCCAGAAAATCTTCATCTTTGCTACTCACCTGAAGCAAAAAACAAAAAGGGGAGGGGTTAGGTACACAGCGGACATGGCCCTTAAAACTTTGAGCATTTACGGGTGACCTGACATGTGCCAGCACTAAAGGTCACATGTGGTTCCGACTGCTCAGCAAACCAGTGACTTCAGAACATCCCAACCAATCCCAGATTCCCAATTCAACCTCATCCCTTTCCTAACTCTGATTCAAAACCTAGTAACTGAAACTCAACCAGGTTTCTCTTCCTCTCCAGCCATGTTCCTCATTGTTCTGACAAGCATCTATGGAGCCCATGCTGACAGAAGATGGAGACAGAAAAAGGACAAGCAATAAGAAGCCTCCATCCAGATGGTGGCCCTTCACCAAGTCCAGTCCATTGATGTCACTCCCTTCCTCCAGCGCCCTGTCAAGCCCTGTGGGACCAGGGAACTAGACTGTCATGCTAATTCCCATCAAGCTGTCCTTTGAAAGTGGTCACCGTGTGCAGAATCCTGTGCTGTCATCCCTGAGCTGGTCACACAGCCCATCATGACAAGGGCCACTCTCAGGCAAACCAGCTCACTGGTCCCGGTTGCTCCTTAGGACGTCACATGTCTGTCAAAGCTCACCAAGTGACTACTTAGACTCCACTCAACAACAACCCTGAGGTTTTACAGTTTTGCTGGTGGCGTGGGAGGAATGAGCTGACCCAGCCACAAACTTGAAATGTTCAGTCAACTATGGCAAAATGAAGATCACATTCGTGTAAAAGAGCAACTACTCCGTAACCACAGATTCTAGGAAAGGAAATGACCTAGAGAAGTACTCAAAGTCGCAGACATGCTCTCTGATACTATTATGGGTAAACATAAAAATGGGACTGCTCCTGCTGCCTATGAAGTGGATGAATTGAGGCCATTACTTAGACTCTCTATACCTCAGTTTCTTCGGTGGGCTAGGAAGGACACCATCTAAGACTATATTGTAAGATATAATATATGCAAGAGCTCTAACAAGTAACTGTTTAGGGCTGGTTTGTGGAACATTCTTATCCCAGGACTTGGCAGACAGAGGCAGGTGGATCTCTGTGATTCTGAATCTACATAGCAAGTTCCAGACTGGCCAGGGTTGCGTAGAATCCTAATCTCTAGCAACAACAAAAAGCTGGATGTAGTGGTGCATGCCTTTAATCCCACCATTTAGGGAGCAGAGACAGGCAGAGTTTGAGGCCAGGCTGGTCTACATAGAGAGTTCCAGGGCAGCCAAAGCATTCAGTAAATGGAGGAGAGGTAATATGTTTAATGGCTTAAAATGTTCACAGAGCTAGAAATGGTTTGCTACATGGTAGTTACATTAAATGAAAAAAGTAGGCTACACAATTCTGTTCACTAACTCTCAGTCTGTTTAAAAGGTATGGACAGCCTTTCTGGCTCCCTGTCACCTGCTTTAACTGTGAAGAGCATTTACCCCTGCTGTGGTGGAAGCCATCCGCGCGCGCGCGCGTGTGTGTGTGTGTGTGTGTGTGTGTGTGTGTGTGTGTGTGTGTGTGTGTGTGTGTATGAGAGAGAGAGATTTTGAGACAGTGATTCACTATGCAGTCAAGCCTGGCCTTGAACTGAATTCTTGATCCTCATGCCTCAGCCCCGTGAGTGCTGGGATTCTCGAGGATTGTAGACAGGTAGCCATGCACCAGAGCACCCAGCTGTTTGCCCTTTCTTGAATCCCAGTGCAGCCCTGTAACTCGGCTTGGCCAGGGGAGACTTTAGAAGGCACATTATAAGCAGAGGCTTGGACAAACATTGCTAAAACTGCTTTCCCTTTTTTAAAAATTCATTTTATTTCATGTGTATGAGTGTTTTGCCTACATGTTTTTCTGTTCATTCCATGTGTTTCTGGTGCCTGCACAGACTAACAGAAGGGGTCGGGTACCGGGAACTAGAGTCATAGACAGTTGTAACCCACCATGTGGGTTCTGGGAATCGAACCTGGGTCCTCTGAAAAAAAGTAGCCAATGCTCTTAACTGCTGACTTGTCTCTCCAGCACCATGAAACTGCTTTCTTATACTTCTGCCATCACCATAAGAATGCTAAATCCAGGAGCTGGGTGTTGGCGGCACACGCCTTTAATCCCAGTATTTGGAGGCAGAGGCAGGCAGATTTCTGTGAGTTCAAGGACAGCATAGTCAGGGTGAATTCTAGGACAGCCAGGGCTACATAGAGAAACTCTTTCTTTCTTCCTTTCTTTTTTTTATTTAGTTTTTCGAGACAGGGTTTCTCTGTGTAGCTTTGCGCCTTTCCTGGGACTCACTTGGTAGCCCAGGTTGGCCTTGAACTCACAGAGATCCGCCTGGCTCTGCTTCCCAAGTACTGGGATTAAAGGCGTGCGCCACCACCGCCCAGTGAAACTCTTGAAGGAAAAAAAAAAGCCCAGGCTGACCCTGCATTCAGGAAGAAAGCAGAAGACCCCAGGAACTGGGTCTCAACTCTGACACTCATCTGAAGCAAAGCCCCCAGCCAACTTATGACACAGGAATAAGCCAGCCTCAGCCAAGTCCAACCAAATGAGCTGACCCTAAGCCAACACGTACTACAGGAGTTACAGTAACACGTGACTGCTGCACTCCAGCCTCAGAGCTATGAGGGTACTAACGGCAAACAGAGGATTGATAGTACGACAAAACATTACGTATTTTCTACGTATTTTCTATTTTCCTTACTAAAGCTCGGGAAGGTTGGCTTTGATGGTAACTAAGATCCTAGTTTATTAACAAGCTTCCAAAAAGCTATAAATCCCTGCAGGTAATTATATACTCAGGTAACCATCCATGAGAAGAGGCCTCAAAAGGTGTTAGAGAATGAATATAGACAATACCTTCCTGAAGGAAGAGTTGTACAGAATGACAGATAGAAAGGGATCATGGGTCGCTATCTTTGCCTGGGTGTCTATTGGGCAAAATGCAGTCTTTCTGGTCTGAGGGTGAGGAGACTCGAATCTGAGAAATTATGTTCACCAGGAAGGAGCAAGTCTGAGATCGTTCTTCAGATTTGCCCACACCTGACTGACTACTGAGCTCCGCATGCACAGAGCACCCTCAATGCACTCAGCAGACCCAATATTCACACTGCCACCCAACAGGCAGAATTTCTGGTTTCAGTCCAAGATAAACAAAATACAAAAACTAAGGAAAACTAGTATTCATTGAAGAAGAATAACAGAATCCAGAATCTCTGCAACTTAACATCTCAGGGTCCTTGACAAGACCCAAGCTTACAGCACACAAAGAAATGGGAAAATGGAAGACATTCTAAGACAAGGAAAAACCGACTGAGACCAACCCTGGGATGACCCAATGTTAGGATTAGCAGCCCAGGATTTTAAAGAGAAACCCCTCTAAACTCAATCCAATACCATGGAAAGAAAGAGGAAAAGGAGAACAAGCAAACAAAGACACTTATATCCATCTTCAGCAAAATAAAAGAAAACACACTTGTGGCAGGGCATGGTGGCACAGGCCTTTAACTCAGCACTTGGAAGGCAGAGGCAGGAGGTCCTCTATGAATTCAAGGACAGCCTGGTCTACACATCTTTCTAGGTCAACCAGGGTTATATAGTGAGACCTTGTCTTGAAAACAAAAACAAAGTGAGTTCCAGGGCAGCCAGGACTACACAGAGAAATCCTGTCTCAAAAATAAAGAAAGAGAGAAAGAGAGGAAGAAAGAAAGATGCTTGTAATAAGTTAAAAAATGAGTCAGGTGGCGGTGTACACCTTTAACCCCAGGACTCAGGAGGCAGAGGCAGACAGATCTCTGTGGGTTTGAAGTCAGCCTGGACTACAGAAAGAGTTCCAAGATGGCCAGAACTACATAATAAAAGAGATCCTGTCTAAAATAAAAAAATAAAAAATAAAAAAACAAGGGGGGGGGTGAGGCAGACTAGAGGAAAAACAAAAACAATAAAATAGAAATCACAGAAATTTATAGAACTGAAAAATAAATGGGATGAATCTCCAGCAAACTGGAGATTGAGGGGAAGGGGTTACATGAACTTGACCTATCAATGGGAATTATACAGTCATAGATAAAGGAGAAGGATTAACAAATGTTCAGGGGCCTTTGGAACACGACTATACAGACAGCCAGAGCCCTGGAAGAGGGCAGAGAGAGAACTAAGTATAAAAAACTATCTGAGAAATAATGACTGAACAGTGCCTTGGTTTGATGAAATGTATACATATAAATAAATTCAAGAAACTCAACAATCACCAAGCGAGACCAGAAACAAAGAATGCCTGTCAAGAAATATCAAAGACCAATTGTCAGGATCCAAAGACAAAGAGCAAGTTATAAGTATACAGAAGGAAAAAAGAAGCATTACATCCAGGACAATGATTCAAGCAGTAGTTGAGGTATCACCCACGGAGGTCAGAAGACAGTGAAACACCATCTTTAACATGCCCAAAGAAACCTTATCAATGCAGAATCTTTACATGTCACAAATAAACCCTTCAAGAGCAGAGGCAAAAGGAAGAGAATTCTTTGTTGTTGTTGTTGTTGTTGTGTTGTTTTGTTTGTTTGTTGAGACAGGGTTTCTGTGTAGCCCTGGCTTTCCTCGTACTTGCTCTGTAGACCAGACCACAGACTCAGAGTTTGGCCAGCCTGAAACTAGTGGTGATGGTGGCAACAGTCATCATGATGGTATTGGTAGTGGTGGTGATGATGACGGTGGTGGTGGTGATGATGGTGGTGGTGGTGGTGATGATGATGGTAGTGATGGTGGTGGTAATGGTAGTGATGGTGATGATGATGGTAGTGATGGTGGTGGTAATGGTAGTGATGGTGATGATGGTGGTGGTGGTGGTGGTAGTGATGATGATGGTGCCGCTTATAGTTAAAGGCAGATTCGCAGTTTAAACATGCATATTCATAGACAGAAGAGCAGTGCTGTTGTTAAGTGCTCTTCTTAGTACCTGACATCATTTCCAGTGTGCAAC
This sequence comes from Peromyscus maniculatus bairdii, assembly GCF_049852395.1. Classification (NCBI taxonomy): domain Eukaryota; kingdom Metazoa; phylum Chordata; class Mammalia; order Rodentia; family Cricetidae; genus Peromyscus; species Peromyscus maniculatus. The sequence goes on from NC_134861.1 coordinate 69,302,676, forward strand.
AGGTACCCAATAAATATATACTACATGAATTACTCGACTGAAGAAATAGAAAGAGAGCTAAATCAGTGGCCTCTCAGAGGCAGAGATATGGATCTTTTCCTTTTGTTTCATATTTCCCTTTTTACATTAGCCCACAAATATTATATATTTAAATTGGTAAAGCACTCTCTTAACTGAAACAGCCCTTCCTTGGGAGAAGATAAAAGGATTATGGCCAAGTGGAATCACACCCAAATTCTGCAGGATGGGGTACAGAGAGGCAGGGAAAGACAATATCCTGTGGGACTGGATGCAAACCTTTTCTGTTTGAGAGCTGGGGGAGAAAGGTGGAATCTCATTAAGAAACTGAAGAAAGTTGCTGACCGTTCTCAGTTCTGCATGCAGAGAGCTCCCAGGATGAGAGTGATAATGTTCTGCTTAGTAAATCAGCCCTGGGGGAAGCAGGGGTGGGAGGATGGGGGGGGGGGTACCAAAGCCTGACACACCTTCCCATCTGGACTTTTTTCTCTGTCCCAGCCCCAGGAAGTCCCAGTCTAAGTGAGGCACGGTAAAAAATAAATAAATAAATACACTGTGGAGGTGTTTAAAATTTTGACAAGGAGGGGCTGTTCAGCTTTATTGGTCGGGTGTGGTTGGAGAGTTTTTTGGTTTTTTTTTTTTTTTCTTTTTCTTTTTGAGGGGAGGAAGGGTTCTCTTCTTCAAGCAAGCTGCCAGGAAAGCATATTCTTCCCCCACAAGGAACTGGTCTAAGGGAAAATACAGCTTGTCTCCAAGGAAACACATCACTAAGAAATTCCAACACTCTCAGCATGAACAGCTGACAGCCAGCCGCTCCTCCTTTCTTCCCTTAAGTCTGAGCCTGGTGTCCTCCCCCCCCCCCATCACACCGCCCCTCCCCCCCCCAAAAAAAACCCTCACCTTTAAAAAGAGGAGAAAGGGACCCTATTTGTTCAGTTTTAAATATTTGTAATTCAATAAATAGAAGCAATCAGCCTACTGGCCATACACATACATCATGAACGAGTGAGGTCATCTTTAAATGTGCTTCTAGCTCCCCTGATTCCGGGGTTAGTGGGAAAGGGGACAGCTCATTAGGTCTCTGCCACGATGATGACATTGCCCTGGCTGGTACCCAAGGTTGGACAGGGAAAGCAGCTCCTGCTCCCGTCTGAAGGCTTGACCTCCCTCCTGCCTCAGAAGCAATCTGTGGAGCTCTCGGAAGCTCTGCCGGAGTAATATGGACCTCTGCAAAGTAGGCAGGAAGAGCTGTAGACTTGATACCGTTAATAAAACAGTTCTTTGCACATGAGTTTGGCTCCAGCAGCAAATATAAACATGTCGTAATGCCACTGAGAAGCTCTGAAAAGCCATGGATGTGCAAGGCAAAAACTCAGCCCGACATAAAAAGAGGAAGAATTCAAATAAACAACAGCAAGATTAAGCTCCAACCGGCCTAATAAATCTTAGGAGGCAAACAAAGGGACAACCAAGGGAATGGTTAGTGGAAAAATCCTGAAATCTCAAATCCAGAAGTGCCTTTGTCAAGGTTATGTGGACAAGGGAGCCCTGATTCCCCCGTGAAATGGCCCCTCCACAGCAGAGGAGAGCGTTTGTCTCCATAAGTCCTTCATTTGACTTCTGCACTGTGATCCCAGGAAACGCTTTGCCAAGAGAGACCTGGCAGAAAACCAGCCATTGTTTTGGAACTTGAAGACCGACACAGAGGTTTCCCACAACTGGAGGGACAAAGGGCTGGGGTGGGGGCACAGGTCCCTCCAGGCTAATTTGATACTCGGGATCTAGGTTCGTTTAACCCACTGTGAGATTTCACAATGAGGGCTTTGGCAATTCTGATTTTAGTGAGTGCACAGCCTGCCCTAGGACAGTCCTCAAAGGGGGTTCCCAAAGGAAAGTTAGATCCTTAGGGCTCACGAGATGCTCTATGAAACCTAGTCCTGCACCTCGACAGCAGGAAAAGCCCACAGGCCATGCACTTTCTTAGAAAGTCCAAGGCTTTCTAACAAGTAGGGCTGTCTAAAAATGGAATGCATCCTTGGGAGATTGGCTTCCCTGCCTCTGGCCAGGGTCCAGTGGATGATGGTGACCAACTGGCTGGGACATCACAGAAGACACTCGGCACTGGTAAAACAAGGATTAGATGTTTCCTAAGAGTCTGTCCAGTTCCAGGATCTAAGAAAATAGAGGGGACGATCCAAGTAACCAGAGAAAGAAAAATAAATAAACCTATATATACTCTTGTCTCAAATGATTTATCAATGGGGGGGGATGTCTTTTTTAAAGTTGGTTCTATCTGGATTTTGAATGTTGTGCCACAACAAAATGATAAGCATTTGAAACAGTGGATACACTGATTATTCAGATTTGCTTTATACAATGTACACAGTTTCAAAGCATCATGTTGTAGTGCAATTTATATAGCATTATATATCACTTTAAAATAATAATAAATAAACATGTAGGTTTTTAATTTTGTTTCCACTTTTATTATTATTTTATGCTGTGCAGGTGTTTTGCAAGCATGTCTGGCTGTGCATCACGTTCATACTTGGTGCCCACCAGAAAGCTTGGTCCCAAGCCAGAAAGGGGCTTCAGATCCACTAGAACTGGAGTTAGAGACAGTTGTGAGTCACCATGTAGGTGTTTAGATTCAAACCCAGGTCCTTGGCAAGAGCAGTAAGTACACTTAATCTCTAAGCCATCCAGCCCTTGTTTATTTTTATTTTGAGTGTGCTGCCTACATGGATGTAAGTATACCGTGTGCATACAGTGCCAAACGAGGACAGAAGAGGGCGTTAGATTCCCCTAGAACTGGAGCTACAGATGATTGTGAGCAGCCATGTGGGTGCTGGAACCAAACCTGGGTCTTCTGCCAGAGCAGCTGGTGTTCTTAGCTGCTGAACATCTCTCTCGCCCCAGTAGGAATGTTCAAAATCGATTTTTAAAAGACTGTTTCTATCCTCCAGAAAGACACACTTGTAGACTATAAAATATAAACATTTAGAATACTATTATACAAATACTTCCATATAATTAAAGAATTGGGGTGGAATCTTTGTATACAGGTTCCTGTCTGGGCCTTTGGGAAATAAGGCTATGTAGTAACCTCTACAGCATGAGCAATATTTGTTCTGTTCGTAGATTTTTTTTTTTAAGCTATAAATATGATGGAGCCTATTATCAGAGTCATCCTGAAAATCCACACTGAAAACTGCCAGGGTCGGGTTACGCACAGTGTTAAATTACAACCTCAGAGGAGGAGCCAGGTTGCAGATGAGGTGCAGGCTTCCCAGAGACAACCACACAGCACAATGCCACACTGCTCTGCTTTCTGCCTCTTAAGCACATAGAATAGTCTGTGCTTCCTTCACAGGGTTTTGTGATCACAGTTATATAACCGATTATTCATCTCGGCCTTTGGATCTGGTTCTATGGCAGAAACACAGAGCAAGCACTGTATCCCGGATCTTAGCTTACAAAGCAGTGTGTGCCGGAAAGACATTCTCTGGCTATAAGAACACTTAGCCAGCCACTGGGCAGCAAAGGTGATGTTAGAGGAGGCGCTGAAGGACTCAGAGTGCTCTCACACATGCTGAGGAGGCGGCTCACTGGGTAACAGCACTTTCTCGCAAGCATGAAGACCCCTGTTCAGAACTCTAGCGGTCGTACAAGAAGCAGGCACAGGCAGCCATGCGTGCCTTCAATGCCATACTAAGTGATCACTTCAGCTTGCTAGCCACCAGCCTAGGGGAGAACCAACAAGCTCTTGGCTCAGTAAGAGACTCTGTCTCCAGGAACCAAGACACAATGCAATAGAGGAAGACATCTGATCCTCCTCTGGTCTCCATACATGCCCATACACACCTGGCTGCGCACACATGTGTACACACATGTATACACTAATACAAAAAACAAAACCAAAGAAAAATAGAATGCTCATAAAAGGTGGAAACTGGTATAACATCTTGGGGACTGGACACATTCTAATGATATCAATGATAAACATATCATAATCTGCCATCTCATAAATCTATTTTTACGAGACAGAGTATAAATTCATAGGGAATTTTGGACTCTATGGCTAGATTTTATGTATCATAAGATCCATGGCAGCATTGTCCACAGTTGCCCCAAAGTAAAAATAACCACATAGCCATCAACCATAAGGTAGGTTAATAAACCATGACATTCATGCACTAAGTCACCACATGGCAGCGATAAAGAATGAAGTGTCATGCGGTGATACAGTGAATCTCACCAGGGATCCTAACCAAAGGAACCAAGACACAAAAGGCCACGTGGCCATTCAAATAAACAACAAAAACAGGCCAAACTGGACCAGGAATCTGAATCCTGCCGAGAGAAGTCCTGGCGGACATGCAGAGGAGAGAGACGTCAGAATGATTGCAAACTCTTCCATAGAAAAGCGATTTTGCAGATAATGCCGATTCCCAAAACACACAAGCACACTACGAGAAAGGAAAAGTCCAAGTCAATTTCACTAAAAACTAGTGGCAAAACGTTAAACAAACCGTTATCTCAAAATCCGAGATGTACGTAAGAGACAACGAGCAGGCTCAGTTACTATGAGAACACGAAGCAGGGTTCTACTGAGTAAATCTACTAAGCTCACTCCCATCACGTTAGAAACCATCAACTTTTTACCTAGTACACCTGAAGAAGGGCATGTCCTATGACCAGCAATTCCGTGCCTGAGGGGATACCCTAAAGAGACGTTCACACACACACACACACACACACACCAGATGTGGATGAGAAGGCTTCCAGCAATGTTGGTCTCAAAAAAACCCAAACACCAGACATATCATCAAAGAATGGAAAAATAAGCTGTGGTACACTCCAAAATAAAATGCTACAAAATAGTAAAAAACAATGGACAAACAAATACTGAATCACAAAAGCATGAGAAAAACAAACCAGAAGACTATATATATATGACTTCACACACACACACACACACACACACACACACACACACACACACACACACACACACAAGCATGTGCAGAATTAAGTACAGGTCTAGGAATAAACATGCAGAAATATTATATCTAAAACTTCAAAGTGGGGGCGGGGGGGGGGGGGGGCTGGAAAGATGGCTCTCAGTGAAGGGCACTCCTGCTTTTTTCAGAGGACCCAAGTTCGGTTCCACAGCACCCACGTCAGGCAGCTCACCATCTCTAACTCCAGCTCCACGGGCTCAGATGCCTCAGGCCTCCATGGGCACTTGCACCCACATGCAGACACACACACCTACATATAACTAAAAATAATAAAAACAAACACTCTTAAAAACTGCAAAGCGAGTACTGGTAATCTATAAAACAGAAAATAAGGACGAACTCAAAGGTATCGGTGAGAATAGGAGAAAAATGAAGTTTCACAGCAGCTGAGGGTGACGGGGTATGGGCAACATTCTATTTCTAACTCTACGTGTTGGTGACATGGGCAAGTTTTTGTTTTAAAAATGCTGCTCCAATGTGTGTGTGTGTGTGTGTGTGTGTGTGTGTGTGTGAAGTCATATATATAGTCTTCTGGTTTGTTTTTCTCATGCTTTTGTGACTCAGTATTTGTTTGTGTATAGTGTGGTCCATTGTTTTTTTACTACTTTGTAGCATTTTATTTTGGAGTGTATACCAGCTTTCTCCAGCGGAGTGTCACTGTGTATATCAGCCACACTCTAGCGTAGGTTCCACACCCAGGAGTGGCTGGCTGGCCAACACAAATCGGACCCCATGGGGTTTTATGGGCTTTTTGTTTCCTCTTGGTTTTATTTTGTTTTCTTTTCTTTTTTTTTTTTTTTCTTATTGGCTTCTTGCTTGTTTCAATTTTCAGTTTTTGGTTAGTTTTGTTTGTTTCAGGAGAGAGCAAGAAAGAACATGAAGCTGGGTGAATAGAGAGATGGGAATGGTCTGGGAGAAGTTGGGGGAGGGGGAAATGATCAAAATATATTGTGTGGGAAAAGAATTAGATTTAAAAAAAAAATGCTGCTCCAAGCCTTCCTTTGCAAGTGAGTCTTTTGGTACGCATGGGCAAAAGTCTTTTCAGAAACAGATCTCCTAGGTAATTGCTGGCATTTTATTGTAAAAGTTAGGTAAATGAGGAGCCAGCGAGATGGCTTGGGAGAGGGATGTAGTAAAGGCTTTTGCTACCAAACCTGATGACCCCCATGGTAGAAGGAGATGACTGACATCTGAAAGCTGTCCTCTGACCTCCCACCACCACCTTGGCACCTGCATGCACACACACACACACACACACACACACACACACACACACACGCACACGCACACGCACACGCACACACAAATGTAATTTAAAGTTTTTCAATTAGGTAAATAACACCACAAAGATGTTTTCAAAATGTAGGAAATACTACAGGACAAACAACCTGATTTCTCAAAACAAATTAATCACAATAGAGGAAGGAGGGTGGGGGATAAATTATAGATTAACACACATGCTGCTATATGGATCGTAAATTAACCAACTTTTGCCCTGGGAAGATGGTTCAGTGGTTATTCACTTGCTGTGTAAGCAGGAGGACTCGGAACTGGGATTCCCAGAACCCACTGAAAGGCTGAGTGGTCATGGTAACCCACTTGAAAACAAGAGAAAGGGGATCCCCAAAGCAAGCTGGTTCCAGAGATGAGCTGGATCAGTGAGCTCTGGGTTTGACTAAGAGACCCTTCCTGAAGGAATGAGGTGGAAACGAAATGGAAGGTGATTCTAACATTGTTTAGGCTTCCACATGCATGTGCACTCACACGCACTGACCCCTCCAACACACACACCCACATCAGAACCCAATCCAGCTGGCCTCCTGACCTCAGTCCTCCTGCCTCCAGAACTGTGAGGAGTAAACCTTTACTATTCGGGGGCTCGATTCTTAAACTGTGGATGGTGAGCCCACATGAGTTCACCTAACTAAATGTGAGAGCTGCAGAAAATATAGCAATGAAAAGTTTCTGAACATACAATGGGCCAGAATTAAGCAAAATCAAACACACAGTGAACCTGAGGTGTTTCTGATGGCCCTCGCCTATGTTGCCCTGAGATTCCACTGCAGTTTGGGTCCTGAACAAACAGCATGCTCATTTAGCACTGTGCAGGCCACCTCACCGCTGCCAATGAACACTGCCCAAAACATGTGGTCTCAGATCTGAGACTACTGCATTTTACCAACGGCAGTGTTTGTACTGCACAAAGTCTCTGCTCTCATAAACACAGTGGTTGAATTATAGAAAACAAAGGTTTGTTTTTTTTTTCACTTTTCTGCAACCATTCCTCAGCATGTAAGTATTAAATTAGTATATGTTTGGATTGTGTTAGAATGTTTGATTTTAAAAATCAAACTTTTTTTTTTAAAGTTGCTGACTTGAGCTTCTTTTAAATATTGTTAATTGGGGACTGGAGAGGTGGCTCGGTGGCTATGAATGGTGTGTGTTCTGAACACAACACTGCTCTTGTCCAGGACCTGGATTTGTGTCCCAACACCTACACAGGGCAGCTCACAACCACTGATAACTCCAGTACCTGAGGCTCCAACACCCCATTCTGTCCTCCAAGGGCATCTACATGAATGTGGTACACATAAACTCATACAGGCATATACAACATACACATAAAAAATATATACATAGCTTTCAAAAGCAAAAATAAAAAATTGACAAAATAATTTTTTCTTAGGATTAGGATAGAATTTCCAACACGATATGAAATGGTCCTAAACATATTTCTTTTCCTTTGTATTATGTGAAGCAGTGTTCTCTGCACTGCTGATTATAAAATCAAAATATTGATCACCTCTGAAAAACACTGAAGACGTTCTGAATCCCACAGCATCACAGAGTCAGCCACTACCAAATTCTTTGTGTGAAAAATGAACAAGTAAATCCATCTCATTAGAATGCAAATATGCTTTCACCTTTAATAAACGGTAAAAGTATATGGCCCCCAAAGAACTGTTGTAAAATAAATTTATGATTATTATAAATGTTTAGTTTATATGCCTACTTTATAAACCAGTCACATAAAAATTGCTTGGGCTAAAAGAGGTTACAAGTGGAAAAAGTAAAGCCCTGGTTTAAATCACCCATGATGGATAGCACCGTTAACAGCAGCTGGGCAGACCATGACGAGGGGCCCTTAGCGGATTCTGTTAAAAGCCACTTATCTCTCCTCCCCAGAAAAGTGCATATTCAGGCAGATCTGTCCAAATCAAGAAACTCTGGGGGCTCTAAAGAGCCACAGACTTTCTGTGGGGTTAGCAGTTAGAATAAAGGACAGAGGACATTCATTACATACTCTGCCGTGTGTCAAGTCGGCCTGGCGTTTAACAGACATCACCAAATCCTCCCCAGACACGAATGGGATAATGTGTGCGCATCATCCCCGTTTTACAGATGAGGACAGCAAAGACAGAGAAGAAACAATTCAATGGCAAGGTTGGAAAACTCTGTGAGAATCAGGGCCAGCCTGGAAACTCAGGCAGCTGGGATCTCCCCTCGCAAAAAAAAATGAAGGCACTCTTAAAGTTAAATATAAGAAGTAAATATGTCACTCTGAGTCACTCTCTAGTAAGGATGTCCTTAAATCCAGCTAACTTTAAGGGCCTTCCATGTGTCAGATGCAGCCAAGCACACATGATACCCAACTCCCAAAAAACCCTGTGACAGGCCTCTCACCTGGCCAGTTGACTGGGTACAGCCGGAGTCAATCATCCTGTGCCTCCAGCTGTACCACAGCAGACTCCCAGAAGTCAGGTCAATGGTCCCTACGTCACCCCTGACCTCTTCGTGATGAGAACCTTACTAAGTGGGTCATAGTCTAGTTCAATACTTCAATGTCCAGCCCTAAAATCTGTTCATGGAGTAAAATAACCCAACATCTAAGGACACTGTCCTCCTCACTCCAATCCTCCCACCTGAGATGACATCATGATGAGCCCATACTTCCAAAAGTTTGTACTTCAGTTTCAGAGGCATGCTAGACAGGATGGCCCACATGTAAGTGTGTGATATCTCAACACACATATACGAGAAAGACGAACATCATCATCACCCCGCCCCCCCCCCCCCGCCCTTGCCCCCCAGGACTCACGGTTTCACAGTTCAAGCATCGGGTTTCATTGGTGAGTGTTCCCTGAAAGATCTCATGGACCCAGGTGAGTTCTGGTTTATTATTCTCTGCAGGTTCATTCATGTTGCCATTTTTTAATTTCCCGTTTTGTTTTTCCTGTTTCTTCTCTTCCTGCAGGATGTCCGCAATAGTGTTTAGCAAATAATTTAAAAATTCGTGAGCATCCTGCTGCATGTAGTTGTCAAAGAGATCTGGAAAGGAGAAGGCCATGATTTCACACTCTGCATCCTGGAGTGGACAGACAGGGTTTAACTCTCCAAGCCACGCTCCAGTATTTAGATCGAGAGTGGACAGGGGTGGCATTAAATACATTTCATCTCTACTATACAATTACGATGAGTGACTTTCCAAAGACTCATTCCTTTCTATTTCCTACCACCCACCAAACACTAATATCTCCTTACAGTCCCCTATAATAGTGAACTAACGTTTAATTATTCTAGAAAAGAACCAAAATTACTAGACAAAAACCCTGATAAAACATCCATTTGGTTTTTGTGTGTATGCATGCTGGGGGATGGGGGCACGCATGTGAGCAGGTGCACACTCGTGTGTGCGTGAGTATGAAGCGGGAGGAGGCTGACACCAGTGTCCTCCTCAGTCACGCTCCACTTTATTAGGAAAAGGTCTCTGTGGCTAACTCTGGCACTCACTCATTTGGCTGGACCAGCTAGCCAGCTTGCTCTAGCCATCCGCTGTCTCCACCCTCCACCTCCCATCTATTGGGATTACAGGCTGCCTACCACACCTGCCCAGCTCTTCATGTGAGTGCTGGGGATCTGAAATCTAGTCCTCTCTTTTGCTTGACAAGGACTTTATCTACTGATATTTATCCCTGAATATCCATTCTTAATATGACGTGACCACCAGTGACTAATTAGCCATGGAGTCATTTTTGCTATAGCAACTAGATTCTCTTCCTGAGAGTCATATTAAACCTAAGACCAGCCTGAAAGAATCTTATATGAAAGATGAAAGAGGAATGTGGAGCATACGTGAATAGAGCCTCTGTGAACCAGCTCCAACACCCCAAACCTACTGCTGCCCCTGCTCTCAGGACAAGCAAGCAGCTGGAAGCCCCTAGTACTAGTCACGCTCCCAACTACACTGGGAGGGTTGGCTTCCTTCTCTAGTCAGGTCACTTTTATTTTAGCATACATAAAATATTACAACTTCTAAAGATAGCTATCACATTTAACAAGACTTTATAAGACAAACACAGGGCTAACTGTGTAAGTGTACTGGAGTAAGGTGACCTCTGGGGCGGATACAAGTTCCCACATCAAATAGTCCCATAGTCAGAAAAATTAACAACGCAAAACTTCCGGAATACGAAACATATTTCAATCACCACTTCCCTTCCAAAAACAAGAGCTTGGGAACCTCATTACCGACTTTCGTATGACTCAGCTCATGACTGGGACAAACTCCTAACCAAGTACACTCAAAGAAGGATGGGTTTATCTGGTCTCACAGTTTCAGAGGGCTCTGCCCTTGGTTGCTCAGCCCCAGACAATGGGCAGAGCATCCATCACCCCAGCAACGGAGCATGGCAGAAGCCGGCTCCTTCACAGTGTACAAGAAGCACAGAACGAGGGGACTAGGAACCAGGTGTCACCTTTAAAGGCACACCCCTGTGATCTGCTTCATAGCTAAGTCCCAGCTCCTAAAGTTTCTATGACCTCCCCAAATAATACCATCAGCCGAGAATCAGCAACCCCAGACTGAACACACAGGAGCCTACAGGGGCACATGTCATTCAGCCTCTAACACTCATGTTATTTTTAACACACCAGAGCCACTGATTAGGTAACCTGTGTGTGCTTGCTTTAATCATCGTTCATAAAACAGTACTGCTCTGCTCAGTGATTACATCAACATATTTAACCCTAGGAGTGTAGTGCTCAAAAATCTGCCTTGGTCATTTTTTTTTTCTGTCTTACAATGATCCTTTCCAGAATGCAGCATGCTAAAAAAGAAAAAGAAAAAAAAAAAAGGAAGGGAGAAAGAAATCGTTCTAAATGGGATGTCAAATCTCAATTTTTAAATTTCTATTATGTTTCCTGTTTCTTGTAAAATGGGAAAAGAAGAAATGTCTTCTCATGGCTGGTGGTGCAGGCCTTTAGTCCCAGCACTAAGGAGGCAGAGGCAGGAGGATCTCTGTGAGTTCAAGGCCAGCCTAGTCTACAAAATGAGTTCCAGGACAGCTAGGGCTATAAAGAGAGACCCTGTCTTTCTTTTCTTTCTCCTCTCCCTTTTTTAATTTAATTAATTAATTAATTTTAATTCTTTTTTTTTTTTTTTGCAACAGGCCCTAATCATGTAGTTCTAGGTGGCCTGGAACTCATGGTTAGCTGCCTCTTTCTGTCTCCTGGGTGTTAGGATTAAAGTTCAACACCTGCTCTTGCGTTTTCTCTCTCTCTTTCAGATTTTTTCCCACTGTTATTTATGTGTGCATGTGTGTTGGGGGGGGGTGTCTATGTAAGTGTATGTAATATGTAGGGTATCTGTTCCCCTGGCACTGGAGTTACAGGTGGCTGTGAGCCACCCAGCATGGGCCCTGGGAACCAAACCCAAGCCCTCTGAAAGCGGAGCATGCACTTGGAAAGCGCTCGCTCCTAACCACTGAGCCACCTCCCCAGGCCCTGAAAGCACTATGGTTATCCATCCTCACTTTCCCTTTCGAGAACTAGAACAAGCTTTCCCATTTGGAGGGCTACCCAGAACCGCGGCTTTTTCCTTCCTCCGGAGCCTGAACCCCACGACGGCCACATCACTCACCGTTCTCCTTCCTCAGCCTCGAAATGAACTTCTTTGGTGGGATGACGCCAACCTTCTTCTTCTGCGTGGCGATGCTGTGGAAAAGGTCGGCCAGGCACGTCAACAGGTTTTCCTTCTTTTTTTGCTGGGCCTTGTATGCCAACACATTCTCCCGGAACGGCCGGCAAAAGTACAACGCCTGGAGCACGGAGTTGCAGTAGCACGTGTTTCCAAACTGCCAGAGCACAAGAGGGTTGGCTGCAGTCACTGTCCGGGGATGAGCCTCCTCCGAGCAGGGGAGGGGAGGGCGATAGATACCAGGATCCAGGGACCTGCCAGTCCCTACGCTCCCGTATCAGAGCCCAGCACGCCAACTTTGAGAACAGTGGATCTGATCAGCAGGGATCGGAACAAAAAGGTAGAGCAGTGGTTCTCAACCTTCCTAACACTGCGACCCTCTAATACGGTTCCTCACGTTGTGGTGACCCCCCCCCCCAACCATGAAACTATTTTCGTTGCTACTTCATAAGTGTAAGTTTGCTACTGTTACGACTCTGTGCTTTCCGATGGTCTTGGGCGACCCCTGGGAAAGGGTTGTTCGACCCCCAGAGGGGTGGCGACTCAGGCTGAGAACCACTGCGGTACAAAGTCACCCCCTCCCCGCAGCTGCAGGTTTGGTCGCCATGCTTTCAGTTATGGGGAGTCAAGCACTGTCTGTGAACATTACATAGAAAATGGCAGAAATAAATCATCTCTATTCTATTGTGTCCCGTTCTGAGCAGTGTGATGGGATCTCACACCATCCTGCATCATCCTGCCCGGGATGTCAATCATCTAGTGTAGCCACAATGTATGTGGTACCCGCCCACCAGTCACTTAGTAGCCACTTGGGCCTCACATGTAACCTTTGTATTACTCAACTATGGCCCCAACCTAGTATTAAGAGACAAACTAATACTGATGACTTACCGTAACTGTTCTATTTTATTAGAACATTATTTAATCTCTTGTGCCTAGCATATAAACTAAACTTAATCACCAGTATATACATATAGGGAAAACATAGTCTATATAGAGTTTGGTACTATCCAGTTTTAGGTATGCATTGGGGGTCCTGGAATGCATCCCCCACAGATGCGACTACCAGTTCTAGTGCTTTTCTGATCCATCAAAGTCTGACTTTTAATAAGCACTCTGACTAGGAATCTAATGAGATCAGGTACTTAGGAAAGAAGCTGGACGGTGGGGGTGCATGCCTTTGATCCCAGCACTGGGGAGGCAGAGCCAGGCAGGTCTCTGCAAGGCCAGTCTGGTCTACACAGCAAGTTCCTGGACAGCCAGGACTTTTACACAGCAAAACCCTGTCTTGAAAAAAGACAAAAGAAAAGGAGACAAAAAAAAAAAAAAGCTAGCATGGGTACTCAGAAAAGCAGCTGGTAAAGCCGAGGCACAAAGCTGTAAAAAAAAGCTCCCGTGGCAGCAGACACAGTGATGCGCGTTCATGAAACAGCTCTTGGGAAGCTGAGGCAAGTGGATCATTGCAGGTCGGAAGCCAGCCCGTACTACACAATGAGTTTGAGGCCAGCTTGAGCTATAGAGGGAGATCCTGTCTCAAAAAAAAAAAAAAAAAAAAACCTTCTATGTCTATGAAAATTTAAAAAAAAAAAAAAACCTGAGAGGACTGGGGATGTAGCTCAATGGGAGATGTGTGTGTGTGTGTGTGTGTGTGTGTGTGTGTGTGTGTGTGTGTGATATGTGTATACATATGCATATATGTACACATGTACATGTACAGCACACACACACACACACATACAGTGGTGGGAAGGATTATTTAAGGAGTTAAGAGCCACCTGCCCAACAGAAACCTTTAGGGAACGGAGCTTGTTTTCCTTTGTCGGATTGCAGTGGCCGCTGCCCCCGGGTGCAAAGTCTCACTTGCTCCAATGCAGTAGAGCAAAAAGTGTCTCCGTAGGCCACCCTCCCGTCTTCCTAGCTCTTACCTTCTAAATTACCCTGCCTCGTGTTTCTTCCAAGGTGGCAATTGTCCCAGTACAGTATCGCACAAGTTCCTGGTCCCCCTATAATCAGATTAGGGCCCACACGGCAGACGTCTACCCCTCTCCAGGTCACAGACACTGAGATTTGGACTGCAGAGGCAAAGTCGTTATCTCACTGGTTCCTAAGTGGCTGGAAACCTAACTCCGTGGGAGGACCCAGCTGAGACCTGTACTTTACCACTATTCCCACTCAGCAAATGAGCAGGAAGCAATTCCAGAGAAATAACAAGATTCATAGCCCAGACTTCGAAGGTCAAAGGGAGCGTGGGCACCTTCTCTGAATGGCTTCTTGGTGCATACATCTTCGGTTCCTATGTATTTTAACATTCCCTGACACAACCATATAATGGGTGACAAACCCCTTCACACAGGGGCTGGCACCTCCATAAATTACCAGTCAAGGAATATAAATGAAGCTATTAATAGATGCAGCTTTTGTAATTCTTCTACTATCTAGGCAATAGCCATAATTCTCCACTGTCTGCATTTGTATTTTCCTTGGGAAACATTCCCATGGATTAAATAACTTTCTTCAGAGAGTTCAGTGGAGGCCCCTGCGCAGTGGCTAAAACAAACTGTATTAAAATTAGAAGACTGGGTTTGGCCAATATGACACCCTGTATTCCCAGGGCTGTGCTTACACCTTCCTCTGCCCAGGCTTCACTCTGCTTCTCGGTGTCTTTTACCCAGACACTCTTCAGTCACGACTGGCCTAAACTAGTGATCAACTCTGGGGGAATAAAAGGGGTATTTTCCAAGTGTCTACAACATGCCCAAGCCTCCACCAGAGCCTCACATAGGGGCTCTCGTCCACCCTTCACTGTGGCTCAAGAGGGAGAAACGACTGTAACCACTATTAACGTGGAAATGGAGGGCCAGAAAGGCCACGTTCCTTGCCACAGTTCACACCACAAATTAACAGTACATGGAGAATAAAAATATAGTTCTTTCCTTTATATCCAAGGCAGCATTTACTTGCAAAGAATGTGTCCAGCGTCTCCAAGCACACTTCACAGGAGGAAACTGGCAGACTGGCAGAGCAGCGCTCCAGAAATCCATGTGTCTGTGAGCTAACACCCTTATCACTTAAAACTTCTATTCTGTAAAGAGGGTACAGAGAAGTATAAAGCCCACAGGGGTGATGGGCAATACCACCTT
This sequence comes from Peromyscus maniculatus bairdii, assembly GCF_049852395.1. Lineage (NCBI taxonomy): Eukaryota > Metazoa > Chordata > Mammalia > Rodentia > Cricetidae > Peromyscus > Peromyscus maniculatus. The sequence continues at coordinate 69,317,834 of NC_134861.1, forward strand.
AACATCTGGGCAATACCACCTTAACACCCGACTCACCACCTTACCAAGGAAGCACAGCATAGGTAGAGCCAGGTACTAGGGGGCTCCTGCCCAGCACAAAGGAAACGGTGTTGTGAAACAGTTTCCTCCAAGACTGAAACACCACATCCTACAGGGGAGCTCCTTAGGTAGGAAAGTAACCAACTCAAAATAGTTTCAGGAAGTCCCTGAAACTGACTGGATCCACTGGGCCCCCGCCCTGCTGGAGTGAGTAGACCTAAACAACACAGGAGACTCTCAGAAGAACAAAAGCTGAAAAGAGGACTCTGAGACTAGACGGCTGCCTGGAAGGAGCAGAAACCAGCCAGGCTGCCTGGAGGAGGTTCAGACCAGTCACCTGGAAAGGACACTGTCCACCCTGCTGGACGGCCTACAGGCTGTGCCGTGTGCTCCAGTTTTCCCAACTTTAGTGAACTGTCTGTCACCCATGCTGGGGTGGGCCTTGGTGATGCAGCTGTCTTTGACTCATTTCTGCTCCTCTAAGTAACCTTTCACCTATATTCTTGTAAGTAACCCTGATAAAACTCATTGGTTCACCACACTGGACTTGGATGGTATCTGTAGTTTGGTCTGTTGTGAGCTCCCCATTCTGGGTGAGGAGATGTGTGTGTTGCATCTCCTAGGAAACGTTTTTGTCAGATGACAACGGGGACAACAAGTAATTCTGGGATAAGGGACTCTTGGTCTTTGACTGACAGCTCACCTCTACCTCAAGTGGAGATCCTAATTGTATTATTCTATAGCTCTAATATAAGCTATATTATTAGCCAAATACAGGTCAAGTTGCATTGGCCCATGCCAAAACAAAGACTGAAAAGTTCATACTGTGAGAAACAGAGGACAAACCCAAGCAGGTTTGCCCATGAATGCTAATGAAACCACTGCGAAAGCAACATGTAAAAAAGGGAACCCCTCAGGGCATGCAGGAAAGGGGTTGTGGATTCAATCAATAATGTAGTAATTAAGTCCTTTGCTGGGGACGATTAGTACATTTTAAGTAGTAGATTAAAATACCCCTCTCTAGTACTTGCCTCTACTACTCACTAAAGCACAGTTATTTAAAAATGAATAATGATGATGATGGCTGCAGAGAGTGGGCGTGGTACATAAGCTTGTAATCCCAGTGCTCAGGCAGAGGCAAGAGGATCGCTGAAAGTTCAAGGCCAGCCCGGTCAACACAAGGAGTTGGGGACCAACAGAGCTACATTGCTAGATTTTTGTCTCACAAAGCAAAAACAAAAAAAGTCAGCAGAGTTACCTCAAATACTCTAAAACAGTGGAAACAATAGATACTTACATTGACCAACCCGAAGTAGTGTTCATTAATCGGAAACTGCTCTGGACCAATGTCTTTTTCCAGAGCAGAGGCATTGGTGCCCTACAAGAAAACATAAGGAAAGTTTTGTGAGATGAAAATAGACGAGGAGATAAGGGGGTGTGCCCTGGTCCACTCCCGACACCAGCATCCCTTGTCGACAACATATGAGGGGGGAGGATATGCAATGCTAAAACTCAGCCAGGAGACTTGCTAGCAATGCATGCCATCACGGTACTTCTCACCCAACGTATATGTTGCCCTAGCCCTGCACTGTGTGGTTTCAGGCGCCTCCCGTTAGATGATATCTGAGATAGATACGTAAATGAGAACGTGATCTTCTGAATAAAACATTCATGACAGCTGCAGCAACTTTCAGAAACAGAGTGCCTAGAAGATAGGACCACTTTCAAAGTCAATTTCTTTATTCTGATAAGGTTACGCCACACATCTGTTGAGCCAGGCACTCGTCTCGAGGGCCAAGCATTCATGAGCACGGTGACGGAACAGGCTTACATGCCTCTCATGGAGTTCCCATTTTCGTACATGAAGATAGCCTGGACCATGAAGCAATAAGACAATCCACTTGGAGATGATGAGTATAATGAAGAAAAAAGAGCCATGAGATGGGCTGGGGATGATGGGGATGCTGTGGCTGAGGGGCATGAGAGCTGTTAAAGCTGCATAACTGTATCTTGTAGAGTCATCAGGGAAGGTCTTACTGAGAAGGCACTATGCCCAGAGAGGGTTGCAGATAATGAAAGGATCCAATGTAACACCTGACAGCTGTCAGAGGCATCAGATTGCTAAGCCTGGTGATAGGCCAGCATGGCAAGTGTATCATCATCTCCTGAGACCTCTGTGCCAGGGACTGTACAGTTTATCCTCATGAAGCGTCTAACAACTAAGAACTATTGGTGATGACTCTTCTTAGTTGTCTACGTCTAGAATTAATTCAAAACCCAAGAGCGTGGATACACCTGTGAGGGACTTCTTTCTTAACTAAGTCATTTGCAGTAGGAAAACCCACTTGGAATCTGGATCTTTTGAGGTGGGAAAATCCACCTTTAACCTGGTCCACCCCTTCTCCCGGCAGCCTGTACAAAGGACATGAAAGAAGGAAGCTTGCTCTCTTTGCCTGCTTGCTCTTTTTCTTCACTGGCATTAGAGCCTACTTCCTTGGGATGCTAGCATATACTAAAGTCAGGCTGAGACATCCAGCCCTGTGGACTGAGCAACTACACGATGGGCCTTCCATTGGTACAGTCATTGTTAGACTAGCTGGACCTGGAAGGCATTCTGATAAATTTCCAAAGGCTGAACTGAGGAGTCAGGCTCAATCTTATCCAAATGTTGTCAGAGCCTATCTATCAAAACAACGATGAAGGCCCCCTACCTGGAGCCAGCCGCTGGTGATGGATGGTCATTTCTCCCTAAGATCTGAGCAGATTGGCTGTAAGTAAGAGAAGCTCACTCCAGTCAGGTACAATCATCATTGGCCACGGGAGCAGGCTCCAGGCCCCCTGGAAAGTTACTCAGTTCCTTTTCAAAATGGTACAGTCAGTGGTTCTCAACCTGACTAATGCTGCGACCCTTTAATACAGTTCCTCATGCTGTGGTGAAACCCTAACCATAAAATTATTTTGTTGCTACTTCATACCTATAATTTTGCCACTGTTGTGAATCGTAATATAAACACCAGATATGGGACCCCTGAGGAAGGGGTTGCGACCCACAGGTTGAGAACCAGTGGTATAGTGGTTGCTTATAACCTACGCACATCCTCCCGTGTGTCTTTCTTTTCTACATTACTTATAATACTTGGGATAATATAAAGGCTATATTAACTGTTAGAACACATGCTTGAATGCCTCTGATCTGCACTTAACTGGTCTGATGCTGTTCCCTCGCCATCTGCAGCCTTCTACTTCTCAGGCTGTCATGGAGGACCCGGAGCTCACAGGGACACAAGCATTTGGGAAACAGAGACCAGAAAGCTGAGTGTTTCATTCTTAAAAAGTAATGCTACTGGGCCCCGGAGGGATGGTTCATTAATGAAGAGTGGGTACTGCTCTTGTAGAGGATCTGAGTTTGGGATCCCACACCTAAGTCAGGTGGCTCACAAGCACCTGTAACTCCAGCTCCAGGGGATCTGAGGCCCTCTGCTGGATTCCATAGACATCTGCACACACATATACAGATAGACACACACATACACATATGCTTAAATAAATAACAATACATCCTAAACGATTTCTAACACTGTATGTTCCTTTATTTTTTATGTGTATGAATGTTTTGCCTGCATGTGTGCAAGCGCACTCTGTGTGTGCCTGGTACCAGAAGACAGAGTCAGATCCCCTAGGACTGGAGTTAAAGGTGGTTGTGAGCAACCATGTTGGTGCTGGGCCCAACCCAGGTCCTCTACAAGAGCAACAAGTACTCGTAGTAACCATTAGGCTATCTCTTTAGCCCCCTACTGCTGTATGCTCTTAACTCATACAATTATCGTCTCCTCCTCCAGGAAGACATGACCATGAAGCAGACCGAGAACCAGTCAAAATCGTCGCTTGCCCCAAAGCACACTTTAAATAGAAAACTCGAACCCGAGCTGTGGTGGTATTCTAATTGTACTGAAATGTGATTTTGATTGTATGTTAATAAATAAAGTTGCCCGGAACCAGGCAGTGTGGCGCACACCTTTAATCCTAGCACTCGGGAGGCAGAAGGAGGCGTATCTCTGTGAGTTCGAGGCCATCCTGGTCTCCAAAGCGAGTTCCAGGAACGGCACAAAGCTACACAGAGAAACCCTGTCTTGAAAAAACCAAAAATAAAATAAAATAAAAAATAAAGTTGCCCGGGAGTCAGAGCTATTAGAGCCATAGAAAGAGGGTGGCGGTGGTGGCGCACACCTTTAATCCCATAGATCTCTGTGTGTTCAGGGATACAGCCAGCATTGGAGACATACGCCTTTAAGACCTGGGGGGCTGTACATACAGACAGTGATGAGGCAGTCACGTGTTTGGGTTTACAACCAATGAGAAGGCAGAACAAAAAGACTATGAAAAGACATACACACAGGAAGTAGCTCTCTTTCGGAGAGCTAGGACCACTGCAGGAGGAAGGGTGAGATTTTAGCTCTGAGCTCTGACCTCTTGGCTTTCTCTTTTACATTGGTTCTATATTTCTTATTTAATAAGATGGTTGGTTACATCTACACTGAGCCAACTGAGTAGAAGAATGGCAGGTTCATACTCCCCATTCTTGTTTTCCATGTGATCTCTCTCTCTCTCTCTCTCTCTCTCTCTCTCTCTCTCTCTCTCTCTCTCTCTCTCTCTCTCTTTCTCGACTCCTTTACCTCCATCTGAGAGGGGACTCAATGCTCAAGCACAAGCCACTTTCAGTACATTTTCTTCAGGGTTATGAGTGAAAGAGCCATTGTCTCCACAACGACATGGCTTCGGTCTACAGATGAACTTTTGAAATACCAGATCAAATTATGGCAGGATTTCACCATACAGACAAAACAAAATAAAACAACAACAAAAAAAACTACTAACATTTTTAATAAAGTTACTTCTAAATCACAAATTAATGTAAATGGTGGGTATTAAATAGACCTACATCTATCTTCTTTTCAAAAAAAAAATTAGAACATAGGACAGGGAGATCAGGAGATCAGGACAGATGTAAGATATGAAACACAGCAGTTAAAACAAGATCTTATTAGTTCTTTGCTTCTAAAAAAAAAAAAGACAACATAGAGACGTTAATACATGATTTTTGCTAGATAAGTCTTGCCTGTCTTAGCACCAATTTTGCCATTTGTGGAAATGGAGCCTGGAAGTGAGGATGAAGATTTCTACAGAGAACAGAGAGACCCAGAGGTGACATAGTATCCACTCGCACAGATGGAAGGGTTATTATACTCTACCCATTGAACTTCCCACCCAGCAAAGTAGGAACCCATTGTGAACCAAATTCTCCATCTTCTTCAGAATGTACACTCAGACGAACATGCAGTACTGGGGGAAAGAAAGGTCCAACAACCACACTGACCAGATTCACCCAAATCCACCCAGTTCTGGAGGCCTTATGAACATACTGCATTCAAGCTGGGTGTGGTGACACAAGCCTTTAGTCCCAGCACTCAGGAGGCAGAGGCAGATGGATTGCTGAGTTCAAGGCCAGCCTGGTCTATAAAGCAAGTTCCAGGACAACTGGGGCTACACAGAGAAACTCTGCCAGAGAGAGAGAAAGAGAGAGAGAGAGAGAGAGAGAGAGAGAGGGAGGAAGGGAGGGAGGGAGGGAGGGAGGGAGGGAGGGAGGGAGGGAGGGAGGGAGGGAGGGACTGCATCCCAACATCATAGAGTGCAATTGCTCCTCACTCTACAATGACTATTTCCAACTTTTCTTGAGCATCCCCTTTACCTCTCTCTAGCTAAATAGGAAAAAATAAAATTTATACCAGCAGTCAAGGACTCCCTTCCCATCGGCTGCCGCTCACAATCCTCTGTGCCTCTATGATCTAAGCATCTCTCCTTCTCAGTCCATCGCATCATAAGCTCAACATCCTTCAGCATCTCTCATACCTCGCATACTCCATCCTATTTCCCCACCGCCGCCACCCCAATCTTACGTCTCCTTCAGAGCTTAACATCTTCTAACTGTTTCTACTGAAATGCATACAAATCAGAGGATTCCTAAGGTTGGTGAAGCAAGGAAAGGTACAGGAGGTGATAAGGCCATGTGGTCGAAGCTGAGTGACAGGTGTGGGTGGGTTCACTGGACTATCCTGTTTATATTTTTACACCTACAGTCATGGATCTTCTAACCATGAGGACACGTTCTGAGAAATGTGTTAGAAATGTGTTATTTGGGCCATTTTATCATTGATGGACATAGAAAGCACACACAAGCAGACTGAAAAGTACAACCTACCACCTACCTACACTATATGTAGTGTGTACTGCATACATGCACATAGGGATGGAACAGCTTATGCTTCTTGGGACATGACAAAGGAAGCAGAAGCTCAAGTCAAGCGCAAGGGAAAAGGGTGAGATCAAGAAGGCACATTGGAGAGCTGCATCACTGGTTATGAGCACCCATTGCTCATGCAGAGGACCCAGGTTCAGTTCCCAGCACCCACACAGCAGCTCACAATCATCTACAACTCCCAGTTCCAGGCATCTGATGCCTTCTGCTGACCTCCACGGACTCCTGCACCCACGTGGAGCACATAAACCCACTCAAGCACATGTGCCTGCACATAAACAAATAAAATTAAGGAGACACACAAGCAGGAGCCATATGAGGGCGCTTCTGACATTACATTGCACACCACAGGAAGCTTTTTACAAATGGAGTGCACTCGAAAATAGCCCAGAGCACAGTAAAGTAGGTACATAATGCAACTACTTAGCTGTTTGTGATCATTACCAAGTGTTTTGTGCTCTGCATAATAGTATGTGCTATTCTTTCATACAAGGAGCAATAGGTTTGTTTCTACATGTCACCGCAAAGATGCAGAGCATGTCACACTGAGGAATAGGTCACTCTGTCCTGTTACATTGATGGCATTGCTTCGGACAGTGTAATAATGTAACAGCGCCCTCAAGTTAAAATGTTCTTTCCAGAAGACAGTGAAGAGGTTCAGGAAACTCGAGGGTAAACAATATCACATGCCTGGGACAGCTGAAATGTGCAGAATTCATGGAGGCCCCTCTTGATGCTATAGATGCTGTAAGCTGCTGGGGGAAGGGACTGAGACCAGTCACACTGCAGAGAGAACATTCTCTGATCTGAGCTGCCTGCAGGTCAGGCAGAGAGCTCCAGGGTTTCAGCTTCCATGAGTGCTCAGCCTTTTCTCAGATGCAGCTGTTTTTGAGTCCCTCACCCAGCCGGGCGTTGGTGGCGCACGCCTTTAATCCCAGCACTCGGGAGGCAGAGGCAGGCGGATCTCTGTGAGTTGGAGGCCAGCCTGGGCTACCAAGTGAGCTCCAGGAAAGGTGCAAAGCTACACAGAGAAACCCTGTCTCAAAAAACAAAAAACAAAGTAACCCCTCACCCAAACTCTAATTAAGAGCCCAATAAAAATCCATTGGTTCACCAAATTAGACTTCTGTACAATCATAACTTTGGTCTGTCCTGGTTTCCTTTCTAGGGAAAAAAGAAATGCATATCCATACACACACATGTATATGAGAGAGAGAGAGAGAGAGAGAGAGAGAGAGAGAGAGAGAGAGAGAGAGAGAATTATGCCTCCCCAGGGGAAAAAAATCTCTCACATACTACACTAGGCAGTAAGAATTTTTTAGCTCCACTATAGTCTTATGGAATCAATGTGATAAATGTGACCCAGCATTTACCAAAACATGATTCAGCAGCACATGGATGTATATATAGGTAGAATAACAGTCCACCAAGGACACCTTTGTCTAATCCCCCAAAGTGGTGAATACATTGGCTCACATGGCAAAGGAAAACTGAGATGGTATTAATTTACACATCTCGGGGGCTGGAAAGATGGCTCAACAGTTAAGAGCACTGGCTACTCTTCCAAAGGTGGAGCCCACATAGGTTTCCTAGTGAGTTCTGAGTTTGATTTACCAGCAGGGCTGCATAAGAGGACGATTGGACCATGGGCCTGAGTGCCAGGTGTTTGGAAGGGTCTATGCTTGGTTGTATCTGGCAGGGGGAGGTCTTTTGCCTTGCCCCTTGGCATTGTTATAAAAAAGCCCTTTGAATAAAGTTCTGGACCAGTAGATAAGGATCCAAGCCCTCCCAAGGCTATCCTGTGTTTCTTTCTCTCTCCCCTCTGTATTTCTATCTAAATCTCTATCCCTCACTCCTCAAGAGTACCTTGGGGTAAAAAGTGGGAGCCAGTCTCCGACCCAAAGATCCTGAGTTTGATTTCCAGCAACCACATAGTGGCTCACAACCATCTAGAGTGGAGTCTGATACCCTCTTCCACCATAAAGGCTTACATGCAGATAGAACACTCATATACACAAAATAAATCTTTAAAAAAATATTTGAATGGGGCTTGCTCTGAACTACTAATTTAAAGAGTGTGTGTAGGTGTGTGTGTGTGTGTGTGTGTGTGTGTGTGTGTGTGTGGTCTATGCATGTGTGTGCAGGTGCACATAGTTCTGTGCAAGCATATGAAAGCCAGAGCAGCAGGGCATTGGGTGTCATACCCTGTCACCCTCTACCTTATTCCCTTGAAGTAGGGTCTCTCACTGAACCTAGATCTGGCAGCTAGTAAACCCTAATGGTACGCCTCTCTCCACCCCACCCCCCAGCATTGGAAGGATAGACAAGCTGCCACACTTGCCCTTTTACTCAGATGCTAGGATGGGAAAGCAGGTCTTCACACTTGCACAGCTTGCCTACTAAGCCATCTCTCGAGCCACTAGGGAATTTTTTTTTTTGTTTGTTTGTTTTTCTTTTTTTTTTTTTTTTCTTGGTTTTTCGAGACAGGGTTTCTCTGTGTAGCTTTGCGCCTTTCCTGGGACTCACTTGGTAGCCCAGGCTGGCCTCGAACTCACAGAGATCCGCCTGGCTCTGCCTCCCGAGTGCTGGGATTAAAGGCGTGCGCCACCACCACCCGGCTGGGAATTTTTTTTTTATAGCAGGAAGAAGAAAGAAACTAATACACCTCCTCCACATCTCTCCATGCACACTATCTCCCACATACGTGACAATTACTATTTATACAATCATTAGCATTTGGCCCCTAAAATCTATACGATGTGGCAGCAAAGACCATATGACCTTCCCAATACCACATTCTCAGTGATGAGCACATAGTAGGCCCACAGTACCTGTAGGCTAAATGGATGGTCGAATGGATGAGCACAGACAGGGGTGGTTAGGGGTGTCTGTGATGCAACTGCGTGCATGATAATTTGGACACAGGTCTGGCGCCCAACGTGGGGCAAGAGTTTCCACCTAAAACTTGAGAAAAAAGATTCTAAAATGGAACTAAAAACAGCTTCTTAAATTGTCTCTCTCAAATGAGCAGCAGCTGCCGGTTTGAGTTACTGGCGGGTTCCTGGCGTGTGCGCTTGACCTGCAGTATGGCGGGAATGAGGCCTCTGCAAATGGAACATTAAGCTGCGTGGCGGATTTAGCCTTTGCTAGTACAAAACAAAAAAAAGAGGTTTCTGGGCTACACGCTGCTAGGATAAAAGTGTAGACCCACTATTTCTGAGACTTGATGGCTCCCAGAGCTGGTGGAAAACGTACCACCGCCAAATTGGGAAATTGAAAGGGGCGGAGCCAGCAGCCACAGAGCCGTTTCAGGCTTAGAAGACTACAGTTTAAAGCAATAAGTTCGCAATAAGACAGATTCAGATGGAACAAGACTTTAAATGCTTTACAATGTGTGTAAAAATGTACATAGGCTTGGAAGAGAGAGGAAAAGGAACATAGACAGTTATATAAAGAAATAGAAAGTTTAAAAAAATAAAGTCTTTAAAGAGAAAGTAAAAGTAATATAAAAAATAAGCCACATAAAGATGGCTATCACACAGAGAATCTGGATTATGTTCTCTTTGATATTTGTAGCTGAAGAAAAACATTTGATTGCAAAAGCTGTTGAGTTATGCCAAAATGTATATTTTAAAGGTACCTTGACTTCAAAATTTAGATGTAAGGATATGTTGCTTTGGAAAAGAGGCTCTGTTTTTGTCTCTACAGAAAGCCAGAGGCTATGGATTTGTTCCAGATTAAGATACATCAGGTTTGACCAGCCAAGACCCCCTGAAAGGTCTCTGATGACACCATGGCCCAGATGATCCAACATCCAGAATCGTTTCAAGGCAACTGGCTCAGACGATACAGTCTCACGGACTACTCCATGAACCTAAAATTTTCTTTGTATCCCCATAAGATACTGCGCCCCCCTCCAGCAGGAAGTAGTAAGAGAAGCTACGCCCAAATTCCCAAATATACCAAGCTGGCTTTAAAGATGTGTAAAAGTTAAAACCTTCCTTTTTAAAAAAAAGAAAAGGGGAAGTGCTGTGGGATGTTCTGTATGTCCTGTGGGAGCCCTTCTTGGGTTCTTTGTGGCATTACCCAGCAGGTCCGCATAGAGGATGATTAGGACCATGGGCCTGAGTGCAGGTGTCTGAGATGGTCTGCACTTGGCTGTGCTGGGGGATGGTCTGTATGTCAAGTTGTTCTGATTGATCAATAAATAAAACCTGATCGGCTGTGGCTAGGCAGGAAGGATAGGCGGGACTAACAGAGAGGAGAAATAAAAGGACAGGAAGGCAGAAGGACTGCCTGCCAGATGCCGCCATGACCAGCAGCATGTGAAGATGCCGGTGGGCCACCAGCCACGTGGCAAGGTATAGATTTATGGAAATGGACTAATTTAAGCTATAAGCACAGTTAGCAAGAAGCCTGCCACGGCCATACAGTTTGTAAGCAATATAAGTCTCTGTGTTTACTTGGTTGGGTCTGAGCGGCTGTGGGACTGGCGGGTGACAAAGATTTGTCCTGACTGTGGGCAAGGCGGAAAACTCTAGCAACACAGGTCTGTATATTCTCTCAATGTACTGTTCAATGAAGTAGGAGTAGTCCCCTCTACCACTTCCCCATTCTCCCATTCCCTTTATAGACACTCAGGAATTGGTTTCCATGGATACAGAATATAACAGATATTGACATTTGGAAATAAGCTCTTGCTTTTACATACTAGCATTTTCCTTTGGTAATATGAATCTTTGTATATCTTCAATAGATTTGGGGATTGTATCCATTAAATGTAAATACATCCACGATACGGTGATATAGACATGATGGCGACTACCTCACCACACAATGATTGTAATGATGATGAGTGCTTAAAGGCTAATTAGGGTATCAACTGAGAATTTAAGTGACCATGTCCCTCAATCCTGCAATTCTACTTTAATTTATTATATGGATATATTGATACAGGTAGGTACAGAGAATGTGACAAAGACCAAGCTCACATTGTGGCACAATGAGTTTTCACAAAATGAAAATCCATTTGTCTCATTCACATAAATGTTCAAGAAGATGCAGGGCAGGTCTGGTGCAGCAGCCCTGCAGTGCTGTGGAAACAGGATCCTCATATATTGTGTAGCTTTGTTGTGAGTAAGAGTCCGTTTGCAGCTTTGGAACCAAGATGACTATTCTAGCTCCTGCCACCAAATAACTTCTGTCCCAGCAAAGGGGGGAAATGGAGGAATGTCTCCTCTTGCGAGAAGGCTTTTAAGTGTGACAACAGATACTTTTGCTTATAAACCCTCTAACTGAGAATCTCAGTCTTAGTCCATATAGCTGCAAGGGAGCCTGGCATAAGAGGTCATTACCTAAGCATTTGGGACCAGTTAATTTCTCCTACACTAGACATAGAAAGTAGATATTGAAGGGACAATCAGAAGGCAGTGTCTCAAATAGTCCCTGCAGCAAGGGTTGGTTGCAACAGGAAAAATTAGAAGTACTACAAAGTGATTCAATAATTATGGTCATCTATATAACAGAATACCATTTTTATTTTTGTGGTACAGGAACTAAACTCATGACCTCCTGCATGTAAGGCAAATGCTTTACCAACCAAACAATAACTCACTCCTTCTCTGTAGGTAATTTTTAAAGTAAAATTTCTTTTTAGGTATTGCTATGCAAAACTGAACAAGACAAATGGTAAGTAAAGTGCAGTAGAGTGGCACTGTACACAGGACAACCCTGGAAATGTCACATATTCGGGCCACATACAACTGCCCCTGTCTGTGCCTGCTATGTGCCCCACACTCTTCTGTATCTGAAGCACACGGTGAACAAAGTCAGCCAAGCCACTGGATTCAACGTCTGCATTTTAGTGAAAATTCCCAGAATACTCAAAAAATTACTTGCTTTTGGCTTGAGGGTTTGTTTTCATTTTGCTTGTGGGGTTTTTGTTTTGTTTGTTTGTTTGTTTGTTTTTTGGGGGGGTTGTTTGTTTGTTTGTTTGTGTGTTTGTGAGATAGGCTCTCCCTACATTGTCCCAGGTAAAGCTCAACTCCTGGGTTCAAGTCATCCTCCTGCCTCAGCTTCCACAGCAGCTGGGGTTACAGGTGCATACCACTACACCGGGCTAACACTCAAGAAAATATCAATAATACTGCCAAGGGCAGGGCTAAGGAATGAGAAGATCACAGGGAATTTTTCTTTTTTAAAGATTTGTTTATTTTATGTATATGTGGGTTTTATCTGCATGTATGTATATACACTACTTGTGTGCCTAATGCCCCCAAAGGTCAGAAGAAGATATCCAATCCCTTAGGGCTGAAGTTACAGGTGGTTATAAAGCACCATATCAGTGCTGAAAATCGAACGTGGGTCCACTGAGCCAACTCTCTAGTCCCAAGAGCTTTCCTTTTTATCCTTTTAACTATGAACATTTTGCTATGAAGATACATTATGTTGGAATTCACATTTAATAAGTTTAATAAAAGTTTAGCAAGCTAATCCTCTACACTATCGAGCTAAGTGTACACACCCCTCACTGCTGCCTGCCCTCTCTTGCCAGTATTTATTTGTCTTTGAGTTCTGACCCTTCACTTTGGAGCTCAGAGGTCCTGGTGCTGATGTCCAACATGCCTACTCCAAAGGACAGCAGAGAGGCGAAACACACAGTGCAGGTTATCAGTACTATAGCAGCCATGAAGGGCATTATTTACACAAAGCTTGCCCTCCTATTTCAAGAGCCCAGTGAACAGCACAAACAGCAAGTGGAGGCCCTGAAAACATAAATGCTGTATGACCAGATGCTGAACCAGGAACCAGTCCTTGTGGGAAAATCACAGGATGCGAAGCATAAGAAACAAAGTTCTTACTTCAGTCGGTGAAAGAAAGTGGGAACCTTTTGAAAAACAATACAAAGAATTTTATTAAAAATAGAATCTGAGCTGGGACGAGTTCCAACAAGACTGTAATGTTAGCTTTTCAAAGCACCTCCACAGACTACCAAGGGAGCTTCCAACACACACAACAAACAACTCTGGAAAGATGAATCATGAATGCACAGGATGGCACAGAAAGGAACTTCTTTTTTGAAACAATTTTTCGAGGCAATTTATAAGGAAAACAAGTTAGAATTCCTCCAGGGGAGGGAGGTTGCCTGAGAGAAAGAAATAATTAGAACAACATCATGATAAGGTCAAGGTCTATAAGCAACAGTGAGCACATTGCTGTAATATTTGAGAGCCAAAAAAAACAGAAACGCTGAGGCCAGAAGGGTCCTTGGAAGAGAACTAGACTACCCCACAGGTATAAAGATCAAGGCCAGAGAAATAAATGCCCATGCCCTAGATCTCCCCAAGGCAACTCATTTATCTGCATCCAGGACATGTCCCCTCTCTTTCCATTTTGTCCAAAATAGAAAGGGGACCCAGGGAGAGCCAAAGAGTGCATCTAAATTCATACAGAAGAAGGCATTGATTATAGAGAGTGAATTAAAACAGACAACAGGGCTGGTGACTGTTGCTGGTAGAACTCTAGATTTATGTTCAAAAAGCTACTCATCAATTAGCTGTCCATAGCACAATGGAACCTTCAAAGGGACTGTATTCCTGGACTTCCGATGACAAAGGTCATCACACAGCCCAGGGACAGGATGCAGCCCAAGTTTGTGAGATGAGTCAAGAGCCACCAATAAGGCTCAGGAGGAATAATGGACCTGGTGCTTCATGTGTACTCAATAATAACAACAGATAAGTGGGAAGCAGCATCGACTGCTTAGCCACTTCTCGGAGGGCTTTATGCACATTTTACTCATTTTAATCCTTACAACAATCCAGTGAGGTGAGTACAATTATTCTTCCCAGTAGGAGAGGAAAAGGGAGAGGGAGGGGAAAAGGGAGGGAGCGAGGGAGAGAAAGAGGGAGAGGGAGAGGGAGAAGAAGAGGGAGAGAGAGGGAGAGAGAGAGAGAGAGAGAGAGAGAGAGAGAGAGAGAGAGCGAGCTCTTGTGTGCCCATTCATGTGCATGCCCAGTGTGTGCCAGAATATGGAAGTAAGAATGACGCTCAGAGTCTATCTCAATCCACTCTCCACCATATTTTTAGAGATCATTCCTCTCACTGAATCTGAGCTCATCCATTAGGCTAGACATTAGTGAGGTACAGGAGCACCCCTATGTCAGAGGCATCCCCTGAAATAGGAAACATCCCAGTCCTCTTAAACAAAATCTTCATCGGGGGAATGGAGAGATGGCTTAGTGATTGAGAGCACTGGTTGTTCTTTCCGGGGACCAGGGTTTGATTCCCAGCACCCACAGGGAGGCTCACAACTTTCTGTCACTCCAACCCCAGGGGATCCAACTCCCTGCTCGGGCTTCCTCGGGAGCCAGGCACAAACATGGTGCAGACATACATGTCAGAACATAACCATACAGAAGAGTAAAACCAAATCAACCAGACCTTTACAGGAGACTACAACCTGCTTGAAGGAAAAAACCATAGGGGCTGGCAGAAACGGGACATGAGATGTTGTCAAGGGAAAAAGCCTTTTCAAACATCACTGTTTCAAGGCCTTTACCCAAGGAAACCACTAACCATCAAATAATAAAATAAGGTGCAATCTTACCCCTCCAACTTCTAGATTCCTGCATAGATACTGCAGACAATGGAACAAAGCAAGGGAACACAGCGAGAGGATGTATGTAATTACAAAGAGTACACAGAACAAAAAATGTCTTAGTCTATCCGTACAGCTCATCTCTCGGTAATAGGGCTGTGGGGGGAAGAGAAAGGAGAAAACTGGAGTTGGATTAGATAGATAAAAAATGTCTATTTTATCCAAAGCAAACAAGCTGAAGCGCATCTACCACACCTTCAAAACCTACAAAAGCAGAATGGGATGTGAGACCCTTAGCTGAACTATCTAGGCCATGGCTCCATCTCTCAGATGCCCTGCCTGGCATACACTCCCTTTCCACTTGTCTGTGCTCCACCATGTGGTTTCAATGTCACTTATTCCCTGACCTTTCCTCCTCACAGACCTTCTGCTGTCTATTTCCTTTCAGCACTTATCCTAGTTTGAAACAGTAACTTCTTAGTTGCCATGTCTTCCTGCTAGGTGCATGTGTACCAATTACAGCTCACAGACCTACTTACTCTAAGCTATCAACTGTTTATATTTATAAAGTTTTACTGGAACACAGTCATGACCACTCATATATTCATCGCAACTATGTTCATGAGAGAACAGTGGGATCATGGGGTTGTGGCAGAGATATTATGACCCACAAAAATCTAAACTATTTACTACCTAACCCTTTACAGAAAAGCCCACCAGCCCTACACTAGACCTATCAATCCAGATTCTCCTCAGGAAGTGATCACGCCTGGTTCATGTGCCGACACCTACCAGTGTTGGCCATAGAAAGAACCTGACACATCTGCCCTTTGAACACACTTGGGAAAATGAGGAAGGCTGGTGAATGGCATGCACTCAGTTACTCCAAGAACTGCGCATCTGCACACTCATGTAATCTTACCCACAAACCCACGGCAGAGTCCTCCAATCCTACACATGGAAATGTTGTGGGGGAGCTGCCAGGTTCACGGAGCCAGTAAGGGCAGAGCCAGGGACCTAAACCCACAGCATCTGTCTCCAGAGTCAGCTGCTGACTTGAATCAGGCCAGAGAATCCTTCCTTCCCAGGTTTAGTAAGTCCTTAGCTTCGAGGGGAGGGGGCAGGCAGATAGCCAGAAGTCTTTCCTGGCTGCTGACTGGGCACATCCCTGAGTGTTATGAATGGCCGTCCTGGGTACAAGCTAGCAAACATCGCCACAGAGCTGCGGTACCAATAAGCGACACGGAACCTAACTCTCCCTGCCAATAACTCTCCAATGGGCATGCCCCACCCCCACCTCACAGGCAAAGGAGAAGTGTGGAGAACCTGAAGTAACTTGCCAAGATCAGGTCTCAGCTGAGGCGGAAGTCAGTGGCAGCCAAACTCTACAACCCCGGCTCCAAGTTGGAGAATCTTTTCCTAGCACTTCTTGGAGCTTCAACAAGGGAGCCAGCTATTCAAGAAGGCAGAGCATTTCATCAGGTACATGACAGCATGGGTTCCTGTTACTTATATGATCCTGAAAGGGGTCATGTGATTCAGAAGGGGGGGTGGTTTGAATGAAAGTGGTCCCCATAGGCTCATAGAGAGCGTCACTATTAGGAGGTGTGACCTTGTTGGAGGAAGTGTGTCACTGGGGGTGGGCTTTGAGGTCTCAGATGCTCAAGCCAGGCCCACTGTCACTCTCTCTTCCTGCTGTCTGCGGATCTGGATGTAGAACTCTCAGCTACCTCTCCAGCACCATATCTGCCGGTGCACTTCCATGCTTCCTACCATGATGATGATGGACTAAACCTCTGAATTGTAAGTTGGCCCAGATTATGTTTTCTTGATGAGAGTTGCTGTGGTCATGGTGTCTCATCACAGCAATAGAAACCCTAACTAAGACAGAAGACTGGCATGATCTCGTATAACGACTGTTACATGGAAGCCCAGTGTCCACTCCTGAGGAAGCGAACCCCAGGACATCTGACTTCACAGTGGCAGGAAGTCATCCTACCAAGGAATGAATATCTGCTAGAGGCTTTGGCTGCTAAACCGATACAATGAAGTCCTCACACAGAAGTTAATTTCAATCAAGAGCATAAGAGAAATGCCAGGGTCCATGGCTGCTTTGCAGCTGAGGGAGAGAAGAACAGCACAGTCCCCCAGCCACTGATCGCAGTGAACTAGAGATAAGAATGTCACTCTCAGTCCAATGCCCCGAGATCCCTCCTCTGGGATGATGTCCCTTTGATTCTGACTTGCCTTTATGTTCTCTGCTTATCACTTTCCAAAGAGGTGTTGGTAGGGGTGGCATCCTGGCAAGGCTCCAGGCTAAAAGCCAGCCCTGGAAATTTTTACAATACAGGTATTTCATCCTTTCATTTCCCAGTCTGCCATCCCTCTGTCTCTGTGCTGGAGGTCTTCAGTGAAAACCATGATCCAGGCAACCTCCTCCCAGCATGGGTAGAACAGAGTCACCATACCTAGGTATTAGCTGCCTCACCACCTGCAGAGACCCACAGAGGCTTCCTAGTGAGACCTTACTCAGGGTCAGAGAATCTGGGCTTGCTTTATCCAGCAGGGCTGCATCATGGGATGATTTGACCACGGCATGGTTGCCAGGTGTTTGGAAGGGTCTACACTTGGCTGTGCAGTGTGCTTTGATCTAGCAAGAGGGAAGGTCTTTTGCCCCACCCCTTGGCATTGTTATAAAAAGCCCTTTTGAAGAGCCAGAAGGGACTGTTGGGTTTTTGACCCAGGTCCTCTCGAAGCTATCCTGTGTTTCTGTCTTTCTCCTCTTTGCTATCACTCTATCTAAAAGTTTCTTACCCCTCTCTCCTCCTCATGGGAACCCTTTTAAAAGGTGGGAGCTAGCTTCCCACAACCACCTTTAGGAACCACATCCTTCCAGATCAGCGTGGCAACATTAGAGACGTTCTAAGATAATGAAGTCATTGGCCATGGCCATTGTGAAAGCAGAAATATAAAACTCTGCATTGCCTTCTCTCACACCAAAGAGCACGACGTTGGGAGAAGGAAGATACAAAGTGAGCAGTACTTCAAAATAATATTACTTGAAAGCATCAGCTCCAGCCTCCAGCCAGGCTCAGAAAGGGCAAGTTCAGAGCCACAACAAGCAGCCGGAACAGTTTTGTATCCGTCAGGCTGAGTCATTAAATGAATGAATGAATGAATGAATGAATGAATGAATGAATGGATAGATAGATAGATAAATAAATAAATAAATAAATAAATAAATAAATAAATAAATAAATAAAATCGAGGCTTGTGTTTTATCTATTCTTGGGTTTTTATTCCATTCTGCTAGTGATCCTTTTTTTTTAGCCCAAAAAATATGGGCCTGAGACAGGTTGAAAAAAAAAAATACAGCACACGCTTCCCTACAAACTCTGAAAATAATTGCCAGAAACAAACACTGAAATGAAATCAAATTATTCTTTTACATGTGCAAACAGCTCCTCATGTGCACCTCTAGTAAAAAAGATGCAAAGAAAGAAAAAGAAAGAAAGAAAGAAAGAAAGAAAGAAAGGAAGGAAGGAAGGAAGGAAGGAAGGAAGGAAGGAAGGAAGGAAGGAAGGAAGGAAGGAAGGAAGGAAGAAAGAAAGGAAGAAAGAAAGGAAGAAAGAAAGGAAGAAAGACACCAAGATGCCATTTGCCCCTGTCCGGCCAAGTGCAGATTTTTCTGGATGATACCAGCTAAGGCAAGACTGCGGGCAACCCAGGCTGCACATGTGACTAGGGGAAGGCAGTTTGGCAAAATCTCTCAGTTACCAAGACAAACCCATTTCTAAGAAGTCAGTGCACAGATATGCCCTCCCACTGACAATGTGATATGTGAACAAGTTGGTCCTTACAGTGTTGTTGGTAAAAACCAAAGATGAAAAAACTGCTCATTGGTGGAGGCCTGGTGAAGGGAATCCAATACACCTCAAGCAACTGAATATTCCGCAGCAATGAGAAAAGGATGAGGATGCTCTTTACAGAGTCCAGGACGAAAAAACCAGAGGCAGATCAGGGCAATCCGTTTGTATTAAATAGACTGTGTTTTTAAAAACCAGGAAGCTGAGGCTGGAGAGATGGCTCAGCAGTTAAGAACACCTGTTGCTCTTGCAGAGGACCTGGGTTCAGTTCCCAGCACCCACATGGTGGTTCACAACCACCCTTAACTCTGGTTCCAGGGGAGGTGATACCCTCTTCTGACCTCCAAAGGCACCAGGCATGCACATAGTTCACACACACACACATGTGCAGGCAAAATACTTGCATAAAATAAAATGAGACAAAATACATGGATTCAAAGCAAAAATTTTAAATATTTATTTTAATAAAAATCTTAATAAAAATTGACACTAGGAGTATGAACATATTTGCCTGAACCTACATAAGATGCTTCATGAAAACACAAAAGCTATGACATCAGTAGACGCCAAGGGCAGGAATGGGAGGGTACCTGTATTCTTTAACATTTTCCTTTCACACATCTTGAAATTTTTGCCACACGAATGCAAATCAAAGGTTTGATTTAAAAACTTAAAGGGACTGTACTTAGTAGGCATGTATTTCCCAGTTCAGAACACCTCACTGCACACCAAATAACTCAAAAGAGGGGGCATAACACTCATGGGATGACTAAATAGATCATGTGCCCTCATTATCAGAGAAGGGAAAAATCATCCTAACTGATGATTCCAACGCTTGGCTACACACTACAGCCTGGGTATCCTGAGGACATTTCAGTCTTAAGTCACAGACCCTTCCTGCTTCTGCCTTTTTTGACGAAAGCCAATGTTAGGTTCCAACAAGCCATTCCACAGCAAAGGTGCTTACTGTGTAGGCCCCGATGAGTCAGAGACCTGCCCGACATCGCTGAACTAGAAAGAGGCGGGGCCCTGCGATCTGGGATGCCTAGCTCAAGGCTCTGCCACCTCCACTGTCTGGACTCCTCTGCTAATAAGAAAAGGAGAGGCACTCAGAATGTACGTCACAAAATGGACGGCACCACATAAAGCCCTAACATAACTGATTCCTTCTGAGCCCAACAGTAGACCAGGGAGGTAAATTCATTCCTCACCCATGTGATATGGATGGGAGTGGAGTCTGGGAGAGATGGGCACACTGAGCTCTCACACTTGCCCAACAGCATGGAGAAACTCAAACCAGATCTCAGGCACAGCTGTCTGCCCTCAGGAAGCTCTCTGAGGTTCAACTGAAATGAAATCTACAGACTTAAGGAAAACTATTAGATAAGTTTAGGTGAAAATCAGCATTAAGAGTCACTGACCAGGGCTGGAGAGATGGCTCAGTGATTAAGAGCACTGGTTGCTCTTCCAGAGGACCCAGGTTCAATTCCTAGAAGCCACATGGCAGCTCACAACCATCTATAACTCCTGTAACTCCAGTTCCAGGGAACCTGAAACCCTCTTCTGGCTTCCACAGGCCACAAGTTGTACACAGACATCCATGCAGTCAAAGTACCCATTCATATAAGATAAAAATTAAAATCTACTCCATCATGTTTTTCTAGAGGAAGAGGAATTGGGAATAGAAGTTACTCACCCCTGGTGTACACACACACACACACACACACACACACACACACACACACACACACACACACGGTTCTGAATGTGACTATACTTAAACTTTTTAATTGCCCTCATTTCTCTGGGCCCGTGCCTTCTCCTAGACCAAGGAGACAGAGTCCCCTCCACATATCAAAGTGCCCTGAAGCCTGGCATTTAAATGATAGTGTCCCGTGGTGGCTCACTCTCAGGGTGGCTCCCTGAATAGCTCAGATTCCAGGCACAGTGGAGTGACCAATGCCTTATAGTCATCTTCAGCATCACTTTCCCTTTCAGAAGTCGGATCTGGGGAATCATCACACAGTCTCCTATTACAGTGCAAAGCTGATTGGGAGATAGCTGTAGGCTTCTCTCTAGCTGTGGGCTTCTCTCCAGCTGTGGGCTTCTCTCCAGCTGTGGGCTTCTCTCTAGCTGTCTCTCTGACAACACAGAAGCAGAGAGACAGGGCCCCTCTCATCTCTGAAGCACCCATAGTTAGGATGATGGCAAGAGATGGATTTGTTTTGTTTATTTGTTGTTTTAGAATTTCATACAACACACACACACACACACACACACACACACACACACTCCTCTTTAATTACTGTTGCACACACCACACACACACACAACTTAGTCCATTTAGTGTTAATCTAATGTACATGTGCATAGGGCTGACTGCTTGGGATGGGATAACCTTTCAAGGAGCCAAGACTAATTCTCCTCTCTCAGCAGCCATTGATGGCCGGTAGCTCTGCATTTAGGGGGTGAGGCACCATGACATTTCCACCATCCACACTAGCATGTCAACTGGCGCTGTCAATAACCAGGACACTTACTGCTAGCTAGTGTCTTACAGACGTGATGGGGATGCTACACCCATGAAATTTCAACAAGGCATAGGTTGGGCCTCTGTACCCCCAATGTCACTATTCCCAGGCCAGATGAAGCGCCCCACTAACCACAAGTGGCAAGTCAAACAGAAAGCAAGTCTCCTTGGGCCTTGAGAAATTAAGGGCTTTGTACTTTCAACCAACTGAAAGGAAGATACTAACTCACTTCCAGAGGGAGATAACGATAAAAAAGCAACATGCACAAGGCCAGCACAGCTTGCTGAGTGTTTCCGCAGGGGAGTCCCTTTGATGCTCAAGAAAGCAGGGAGAGGGTACTCGGCTGTTGGCTTTTCTTATTAAGGCATGAGGAGACGGGCTCTGAGTTTACCAAGCAGGATTCCAATCCCAAGCCCATCACCTTACAACCGCACACTAGGGAAGCCATCCTTCTGTGTTCCTCCTTAGATCTTGCTGCTCTCACGGGGCTCCCACCAGAAGCACCCGCTTCCCCAGGAAAGGGGGCTGCATGGGCAAAATCTCCATCTCATTCCACACCTGCCAATCAGAATCAACGTCTTCACAAGCTCTTTGCATTCTGTACCCAGAGGCACACCGACTGGTGGGAAAGTTCTGGGGTTTGGGTTGGGTTTTTGTTGTTGTTGTTTTGTTTTTAGTCCAAGCTGGCTTTGAACTCTCAACCCCATAATCTTCTATTCTCCACCTCACAAGTGCTAGGATTACAAGTGTATACACCGCTACACCTGGCTACAAAGTAATTCTTCCATGCTACCACGCTAGATCTCTTTACTCATTCATCGAGAATTATCCATTGAACATCCACCCCCCCGACTGTGCTAGGCACCACACTGACAGTGACACACACTGATTTTGGGAAATCACCAAAAGATCAGCCTAGCTCCTGCCCTGGGGGATTACCAAACCCATGGTTTAGGGCCACTTTGGTGGCTCAGGGGGTAAAGCGCTCGCTGCATGAGACTGATGATACGAGTTCCATCCCTGGATCCCACATCAGGAGAGAATCAAGATCTGAAAGGTGTTCCCACATATGCACACAAATCCCTGAAAGAGTAACATTTCCATTTTGGTTTAACAAATATGGTCGTTGAACAACCTCAGCAGCTCATCAGAATTAACCATGACACTTAACACACACACACACACACACACACACACACACACACACACACACACGCGCGCGAGTCAACCAACCCAGACTACATACAGTCTGAAACTGAGTGTAAGGCCCTTTAGCAGCTGAGTATCAAATTCCCACTGGCAGGACCACTTTGTAGAACACTCTGACAATACTTAACATATTTGCTCCATCTTCCAGTGCTATCACAAAATATCCCAAGACTGGGTCTCATAAAGAAACAGGAGCCAGACATGGTGGTGCACATCTATAGTTTCAGCATTCAAGAGGCAGAAGCAGGTGGATCTCTACGTTCTAGGCCAGTCTGGTCTACAAAGTAAGTTCCAGACAGCCAGGACTGTTACACAGAGAAACCCTGTTTCAAAAAACAAAAACAAAGAAAGGAAGGGAGGGAAGGAGCTTATTTAGCTTTTACTTTTAAATTTATATCTTATGTATTACATTATATGACAAATCCACACACGTGAATGCTGTGGGATGTTAATGTATGTCCTGTGGGAGCCCTTCTTGGGTTCCTTGTGGCGTTACCCAGCAGGTTTGCATAGAGGATGATTAGGACCATGGGCCTGAGTGCAGGTGTATGAGATGGTCTGCACTTGTCTGTACTGGGGGATGGTCTGTATGTCAAGTTGCTCTGATTGGTCAATAAATAAAACCTGATTGGTCGTGGCTAGGCAGGAAGTATAGGCGGGACTAACAGAGGAGAAATAAAAGAACAGGAAGGCAGAAGGAGACGCTGCCAGCCACTGCCAGGACAAGCAGTATGTGAAGATGCTGGTAAGCCACGAGCCACGTGGCAAGGTATAGATTTGTAGAAATGCGTTACTTTAGGATATAAGAAAAGTTAACAAGAAGCCTGCCACGGCCATACAGTTTGTAAGCAATATAAGTCTCTGTGTTTACTTGGTTGGGTCTGAGCGGCTGTGGGACTGGCGGGTGACAGAGATTTGTCCTGACTGTGGGCAAGGCCGAGAAACTCTAGCTACACGTGAACATGCATGTGTACAGCAGGCAGGCCAAGAGCTACAGGAAGCTTGTGGAATCATAGGACAATTTGTGAGAATTGGTTTTTGTCTCTCCACCATACGGGTCCTGGGGATCCAACTCAAGCCATCAAGCTTGGCAGCAAACGCCTTGACCTGCTGAGCCATCTCTCTGGCCCCAAGCTAACAGTGTCAGAGGCGGAAAGTCAAAAGAGCGTACGGTGAGGGCTCTGGTAAGAGCCTCACATGCATGGCTGACCAAGACAGGAGCACATGTGGCCAGGCGTGGTCATACGCTGAGGCAAGGAGCCACAGGGGAGGGCTTGCTCCGTCAAGGCCCCTCTCATGACAGTCCATCAAAGAGCGCAGCAGAATCTCAGAAATCTCAGAAGAACAATATCAGTCTCTCCCTAGGGCATGCCTGATGACCTAACATCTCCCTTTAGGCTCCACCTCTTTTTTTTGCGGGGGGGGGGGGGGGGGGGGGGGGGATGTACAGTGAACTTTATTGATGGTATTCAAGAGAGTAGGGCTCCCTAAACCCCTCCTGTTATTCTGGGGGTCTGGGATGGAAACTGGGGGAGATGCTCAGTGCCAGGGACTAAGTCCCCACGGTCGTACTGGGGAACCAAGCATGCAGCACGTGAACCCTTGAGAGACACACTAGACTCATACCGAAAACCTAGCACCTCACAAAGCTGCAGATGGTATATCCTAAGACAGGCACATCTACTGCAGGGATCCAGGACAAAGAAATGACGACAGGCACAAAGACAGGACGGGGACATCCACGGCAGCCCTGTTGTCAGAACAGAGTGCTTTAGAAGTTATCCAACCTGCCCCTGAAGAAGAGAACGAATAATGGAACCGCAGCCACGCTGAAGAGCGCTGTCACAGAGCCACTGGAATGAGTCAACTGGATTTCTGAGTCAACATATTCTCAGCCATAATTGGTGAGCAAAGCCGGAGAGCTGCAAAAGGCCGCCCGGCACATCTTCACACACAAACATTGACGGACTGCCTAGAGAATCACAAATAAAAGGCATGCATGGGGAATGCGCTATCAACTCCAGAAACCATCTGTTCTAGGAGGAGAAGTAAAGGGAAAAGACAGAGAGTTGAATGTTGGTTTCTGAGCATTATATCTGAAAAAGAACGTAACCCAATAGGGCTACATTTTGATACCTATTAGCCCTGAAAAGTAGATATTTAGGTATATGACATTTTTTCATATTTGTGTTGATGTTTTATGATTTAAATTTTTTAAAGTTTTTTTTTAAAGGCTTCACAGGTGACACACGGCCAGCACTCCGAATCTCTGTTGTAAAAAGGAGAAAGTAATCAAAACCTAGTTGTTTAATGTCAAGAAATACAACTAGAGAACAGCAACAATCTCTGGCTTTTGAGTTAAATCACTACCTTAAATAATTTTACATTGATTTTTGAAATCCTCTCACATGGCAGGTAATTTCTCTAAACAATATTTTTAAGAGATTGGGGCTATTACCCAAGAACTCTGTATTTCTCAAATCTTGATCCTCAGAGTGTGCGGGGAGTGAACTAAGAAGGAATGGGCATTTAAAATGCAGGTTCCCAGGCTCCACCTGAGCCCTGCTTACTCAAAGTCTCTGAGGGCAGACTCCTTGAGTCTGGCTTTGTTTGTTTGCTTGTTTGACAGGATTTCTCTGTGTAACAGCCATGGCTGTTCTGGAACTCGCTTTGTAGACCAGACTGGACTCACATTCATTGAGATCCACCTGCCTCTGCTTCCTGAGTGCTGGGATTAAATTCTTATTAAGAGAACACACAGGTATGCTCCATTCTTGCTACACAGAGAGCCACTAAATCATAAGGCATTTTAGCATCTATTGTGTTCAGTGTGGTGACATTCATATCGCACCAGAGTTGGGGTGAATGGTGTCTCGTATTGAACACAGCACTCGCACCAGGACATTCAAGCCAAACCTGATGAACACCGGACTTCCTGCACACAGAATCTACCCCAAAAGACAAAGAAACGCGCTTGAATAAGATCAGCTTCTAAAAGATCTTCAAACAGCAACTGGGTCGACAGGAAACTCCCCAAGTCCGGCCCTGCAGCTGTGAGTGCCAGAAGAGGCCTGACATGATTTTCACCAGAGCCAATTTCCTTCAAACAAAGCATGGACTTGAGCTGGAACACAAGGGGCTAACACAAGAACAGATCCGGAATGCACTTGCCACACTCAGGACGTCCCCAGAGGTGTGCATCACCTCCATGCTGCCAATCTCCACCCCACCCCGAGAACATGTTGGCATGTTCTTCCACTGTATCTTTGGATGTCTCCCCACGTTCCCTGACTTTTGCTTTGGTCTCCCTGATTTTCCGCTTCATCATTCCACTCCCTGTTTTCAGCCAAAACCAACACTGATCCTGAGTTAGAAACAGCGAGGCATGATGTACACATGAGAAGATGTTCAACCTCACTAGTAAAGAATAAAGTGCAAGTTTAAACCACAGAGATGCAATTTCACACCCATCAGATTGGCAAAATGCCACATCTAACAATATCAAATGTCAGCAAGCGTGTGGAACCACTAGACCCCCTCCCCCAACCATGCTGGCTGAAATGCAAATTGGTGCAACTGCTTCAGAGAGCAATCTGTCGATATATTACAATAAAGGATGCCCATTTCCTTTGACCCAGCAATTTCCTTCTGGACATCTACCACAGAGAAACTATAAACATTTACACAGGAAGACAAGTTTAAACTGTTTATAACAGGCGGGTGGTAGTGGCGGTGGCAGTGGCGGCAGCGGCGGTGGCGCACGCCTTCAATCCCAGCACTTGGGAGGAAGAGGCAGGCAGATCTCAGTGAGTTCGAGGCCAGCCTGGTCTACAGAGCGAGTTCCCGGACAGCCAGGGGTATTATACAGAGAAACCCTGTCTTGAAAACACAAAACAAGACAACAACAAAATAACTGTTTATAGCATTGAAATATACTAACAAAAAAATTGTAAGCCCCCATGATTATTAATATATTGACTATATAGTAGCACATTCATTTGAGGAAATATTATACAGCAGATAAAATAAACTAGAATTATGAATATCTTGATGAATAAACCTCATGATTATTGAGTTAATATTAGAGAACTGATATAAGCTCAGATTTAGAGTTTGTTTAAAACACAAGGATCAGTACTATACCTACCTGGTTTGTCAATGTACACCAACCAAGTAAAAGTATGAAACGCATGATAAATGCCAAATTTGGAATAATGGCCGCTGTGTCTATGGAGAGGAGGGGTGAGGTGGGGATGCTCACGGGAGGTTTTAACTGTGTTTGTCATAGATCATTTCTTCCCTGGGTGGGGAGTGCTGGCTGTCGGCTCTATTATTCCACATACCTTTCTGGATTCCTAAAGTTCACCTCCACCCTAAGAAGGAATTCCAGGTTCTGAGTTTATTTACTCTGTGAATTCTGAAAGTAGCTGGAGGGACCAATGAATGGCAAGGAAAGCATTGAGAACCACCGGTCCCCTGCCCATGATCTTTATAAGGGATCCACAGTAAATAATCACACTCAACGCCATGGTGAACATGGGATTAATTACCATGTCCCTGAATTAACCCATAATCCCAGAACAGCAACAGTGCAAAATCGCCTATAACACCAGCGACAGACCGCAAACAATACAGGACATAACTATCTGAAGAAAGTCTGTGCAGGCTCATTTGGGGGCATTTTCTCTCCAAAGACCTTTTAAACCCGTAGACAAGCACTGATGCCACCACAAACGACTGTCCTTGTTAGCAAGAAATACTTGCAAGAAAGTATTTAGAGCATACAAGTTAGCCGGATTAAGAAACGCCCGCTTCTATAACTCTTCCAGTCGGCTTGCTTTGGAATGGCTTCATGAGGACACTAGGGCTCAAACCAGCAAGAGGTATCTTTCTGATGATGCCACCAAGCTTAATGCCACCAGAAAATTTCAACAACCTGCAAAGACCAGGCTCAGATCTGGTGGTCAGGGACCCCACATCTAACTAGAGAAGGCCTTCTTGCTTCGAAGGCAATGGAGTTCAAAATTATTTTCAATTTTAATACGAACACCTGAAGATGCCACACTAGTGAACATGAATAAGCAGGACCTCGTGTACAGTTAAATAGAATACTGGGCTTCTAACTCAGAAAACATATCCCAGTCTTCAATCCTAGCCAAATATTGGTGTTCAAATTTGTCTTCCCCCAGGAGTCCAAGGAAAAGAGACAATTCTGCAGACTTAATTGTCAGGTTTTGACCTAGAATAAACTCTAACATATTTGACAAGGAAGGTCAAGAGAGCAGTTTCTTTCTTTCTTTTTTTTTTCTTTAAACATTAACCCACCTCACCTCAGGCTGCATTTGTTAAACACCTAACAAATACCAGAAGGGACCCCTTTTCGTAACTGTAACTTCTTCCAGCTGATACGGTAAACTCCACGTCCAGTGGCCAGTTATCTTTGCAAACAGAACTCATGAGTCATGGGAATAAGTTATCTCTTCATACAGATTGTGAGACTTTTTTTTAAAATTATTAAAATAAAATTCTAGAGCTGGGTAGAGGTGATGCATATTTTTAATCCCAGCACGTAGAAGGTAGAAGCAGGCAGTTCTGTGAGTTTGAGGCCAGTCTGGTCTACGGAATGAGTTCCAGGACAGCCAGGGCTACACAGAGAAACCCTGTCTTAAAAAAACAAGAAAAGAAAGGAAGGGAGGAAGGGAGGAAGGAAGGAAGGAAGGAAGGAAGGAAGGAAGGAAGGAAGGAAGGAAGGAAGGAAGGAAGAAAGAAAGAAAGAAAGAAAGAAAGAAAGAAAGAAAGAAAGAAAGAAAGAAAGAAAGAAAGAAAGAAAGAAAGAAAGAAAGAAAGAAGCCAGGTGGTGGTGCCATGTGCCTTTAATCCCAGCACTCAGGAGGCAGAGGCAGGCGAATCTCTGTGAGTTCGAGGCCAGCCTGGTCTACAGAGTGAGTTCCAGGAAAGGTGCAAAGCTACACTGAGAAACCCTGTTTTGCAAAACCAAAACAAAAAAAAAAGAAAGAAAGAAAGAAAGAAAGAAAGAAAGAAAGAAAGAAAGAAAGAAAGAAAGAAAGAAAGAAAGGGGGGCGGATTCTGATCATTCTCAAACTATTTGCTTTAAAAACGTTGATTTATTAAGATAAAACCTTTTTATATAAAAATCCTCAGTTTAGGGACTGAAAAGATGGCTCAGCAGTTGCTCTTACAGACGGCCTAGGTTCAGTTCCCAGCACCACAGGGCAGCTCACAGCTGCATGGATCTATGCTTCCCGGCTCCTACACCCTCTTCTGGCCTCTGTGGGCATCAGGCACATGGCGCACAGACATATAAGCAGGTGAACATATACGTAAAATTAAATTCTTGGCTTTGCTGCGAATGTTTACTGGTCTTACTTTTCCTTCATTTGAAGATGACTTCATCTACATAAAAGGACTCATCAAATGGGTCTCAGAAAACATCCCACGGGAGGCGCATTTAAACCGCCAATATCTGGTGTGAGTTCAAGAAGGTTTGAAACAAGGCAGGTAGGAAGCAAAGTGACTGAGTCAATTAAGAGAGGAAAGGCTTTAAGAAATACGCGTCACTATGAAACATCTCATAACCAAAAATATATTAAACAGTTTTACAAGATGAGAAAAACTATGGACCCCCAGAAGTATAATTCACCAAAGGCCACCAACACTGTACTGGTTCTGTAACACATCAATGTTGAACTGGAATGACTCCCAAGCACACAGCTTCAGTTCTGACTGGTGTTGACTACGATCATGGCCTCATGAAAAGTAAAAACCTGACCACTTCCCTACTCCTAAGATTCTGTTCACCCCATCCCTGTGGCTATTACACTGCATTGAAATTGTCTCACCTTTGCCGACATCAGGCCACAAGCTAAGGGACGGACGCCTGAGCTCCTTGGAGCTATGGCCTCACATCGTCATTTGTTAAGAACCTGCACACAGTGTGGGCCAACACTAACACTGCTGGTCCTTGACAGATGTCATTCCCAGGTACAAAATGTGTGTTACACATACACACCCCCACACTGCTGGAGACAAAACCCAAGACTCACACAGGCTAAGCAAGGCACTCCACCCCTAAACTACATGCACCACCACCTCCACCCACACACTCACACTGCTGGAGACAAAACCCAAGACTCACTCAGGCTAAGCAAGACACTCCACCCCCAAACTACATGTTCCACGGCCCCCCCTCCCCCAAATCTACTGCTTGATACAGGCATCCCCTGCAAAACACATCTTAACAACGACACTCCTAACAAATGAAAGGGAGAAGAGCTGGTTCCGGCCATTTGACACCGGTACAAGTCACATTTGGACCCCTTTTTAGAAAATTCCTCAATTCAAACAGGAAACAAAACATAACCACAAATAATCTCTTCCATTGGAAGGACCAGGAAACACACAGGGAGCGAAATCCATAGCTCCGAACAACAGAGGATTGTCATCTGGGGACATTTCCTTGTGCTTGGAGCAGCTGAAGCATTCTTGAAATGACAACATACACCAGCCAAACAAGCTTTACTATCTCCAACCACACCTGCCATGTGGTCAGGCTGACTTGCCCTAAGAGAGCTGATCAAGCATTACTATGGGAGGCCTTCACAAGAAGTAAATGGGAACCAGTGCCAGACAAGGAAACCTCGGTGGGATGGGGAGGAGGAAGGGAGGGGATGCCGCTCAGCTCTCCATCACAGGAAGGACTTGCTGCCAGGCTTACTTAAGCTCTGCTGGGCTCCCCTCCGATGGAGGAAAGGAGTCAGCCTTTCAGAGCTGGATCTTCGTCTGTGTATCTTCCCCCAAGAAGATAGCATCTTTAAACACTCTTTCAGAACACACAACAGAGAATGTCTGAAATATACCAAGTGCCTTCTCTTTTATAATGCAGCCTGAATGTGTTGCTCTATGGGAGAGTACTTCCCTAGCATGTGCAAGGCCCTGTTTTGAGCCACTCAGTACCAAGTAAATACAAATTAAAACAAAAACAAGCAATCCCTGCTTGCTCTCCAACTCCTTCAACAAGCTGAGATCAAAAGGAGAAAGTAGGCAGGATCTATTAAGAGCCCCAGCGAGAAGCGCTGTCACAAGTGAGACCGGGAACAGACCTACCTGGAAACAATTCATCATCCAGTGAGGTCTCTACACGGAGGTACAGGGAGCCTTTATCTCACTGTGGGGACAGAGACAGCCGCAGTCCAGCAGTCTCCTCATCACCACCCTTTTCCTCTGGGAAATGAGAAAGGGAGGAGGAGCAGAAGCGACCTGAGCAGCTTTTTATAAGGGGTGGGGCTTCCAGTTCCCACCCCAGCCTCGCTAAGGTGTTGTTCAGCCTGCTTTGTATAAGTGACCCTACGGTTGTTTCTGTTCAGGGAAGGAGAAGACACGATTTCCATGGCCCCGTCAACGACTGGAAGGCAGCCTGGTAACAAGAGAGAAGGTGCTGAGCGAGCGGAGTAGCTGGAAGTCTCTGAGAACTTACTATGTCCTAGGCCCTGAGCCCCAGGGACTCACTCAACGTAACCAGCGTCAGCCCATTTCCACAAGTATACACCAAGGTACAAAAAGTAGCATGCCCAAGGACACAAAGCTGGTGTGTGCTCAAAGCAGGACCTACTTGCGAGCTGGATGAAGAGGAACACACCCGTCATCCAGTGCTTAAGGCGATCTCAAGCGGGAGGTTTACCTGGGCTTGAGAGACTGCCTCAAAAACACAAGCCACAGATAAATACATAAGCAGGATTGAAGCTGGAGTCTCTCACCTTAGAATGCAAACATCTCTCCACAGAACAGGAAAATAGTAGGTTTACTTCACTAGGGGAAGGGGTTGGGGGACTGAGTAAGGGCCTTAACTCAGTACCTTTTAGGTCACCAGAGGAAGTGTTGATTCTATGCACACAATATCGCCCATTCCTCTCATGCCCTCCCAGAAGCTTGCCTCTCTGGCTGAGTTTCACTGAAAACAGGTTGTGACATTCTCTCCAGGTGTGCCAAGAAGTCCTAGCTACAGCAAGGGCAAGAACAAGCCGGAGGCAGATGTCCTCTGGGGACACGCTCGCTCTTGAGTTTCCACTCTGCTTCAATACTGAGAAAGTGTCCCTGAATACAAACTGGACAAGACCCGCACACAAGCAGCCACGGAGTCTCAGGAGCCTGTGGGCCTGAGGGCCACCCCCACAGGCGGGAAAACCAGCCTTCAAGCCACTGTGGTTTCACAGTTCGCCCCAGGAGCTGGGTCACAGCAAAGACTCTGAGAAGAGAAACGCATTGTCTTCCGGAGGCATCCAGCGACATTAAAGCCACTGGACAGGAAGAAGCAGGAAAACCTGTGTCTTCAAGCAGAAAGGGGAAATGTCAAGGCTGCAGGGGCCACTGCCATCATCTAAGGAGCCCCGTTCCACCAAGCAGACAGCCATCTCTCGGGGAGCTCCTGCCTTTGCCCTGCTGGCAAGGCCTTGGCTGCCAGTGCTGAAAGCTGGAGCCAGCCACAGCAGGTCTCGACTCCACCTGAGCTAACACATGGCTCCTTAATGCTCTGTGCCATGTGTTGATCTTGCAACAGAATGTGGGACAGAAGATTTAAAAGTCTGTGAGGGGGGAAGGGCAGCCAGATCACCTTACCTAAAGCCTTCTTAATCAGGCCTCCTCAGATTCCCTTTAGGGGCTAGTATTACTATCTTGGGGGGGGGGGAGGATTCCCCAAAATGGCAAAAACACCAGTGTTCCAGCTTGAAGGGGCTCAGAGTGGGGAGAGGTTAGAGTATAAGCAGAGCACATACCCTCAAGCCCCACACCAGCAGGGAATGCCTTACTCCAAACTGACCTCCCTAAGGATCTCACAAGTGGGGGTGCCTGCTGGATGCATATCCAGGGGACCCAAAGGCTGGAAATGGGTCCCAAGAAAACTAAACAGGACAGGAAAGTAGTGGGGGAAAAATCCAAATTGAAGTGCCCGCTGGGCCATGCCCCACCCCCGAGCCCATCAGCCCAGTGACATGCCAGGCAGTGCCCAAGCTAAGTGGAGAGGAGGCAGGGAAGGATGGCCCCTGCCGACTTCCTCACACCCACAGCCGCCTCACTCCCAGGGCCTGCAAATGTTACTGCCATACACTCTCTCCTGCAGGTGGGGGAAACTGAGGCCTCCAGAACAAATCGCTGTGCTTCCCAATACCCGGCTTTACTTCACCTCTCTAACCAGATTCTGCACTTGGATTTTTTTTTCCCCCCACAGCTTGTATGTCTATCCAATTTCTCCTGATAAGCGAGAGCACTGCTGTTGCAAAGTGAATCTTAAATACAATCGAGGCTGAACTCCAAAAGGAGACGAGGACAGTCAGGGAGTCCAACGAGGGCTTATTTACTGCACCAGGAGGATGTCCCTCTCCGGACTCGTACCCTCCCGGTCCTTCCCCGGGACATCGGTGCGCGCGGCCACCTCGAGCCCTTCACCCCCACCCACCGCCCCGCACCGCAGCTAGAGGGCGGGGGCATGGGGCCGCCCTGGGGATCCCCAGGATCTACTCGGTCCCCAGCCGGGACAGAGGCGGGAGGGGGACTGCGGTCAGCCGGCCCAGCTCCGGGGGCCGGGAACTTCTGGCCGCGCGGCCCCTCCGGCCACGGCGCGCGTGCAGCTCCAGCCCGGGGTTCCCTTTCTTTGCCTGGCTCGCCGCGGGCGCGACCCCCGGAGGCTCGGCGGCCACTCACCATATTACAGATGGAGGCGATGTTTCGGACAGTCATTAGTCTAAAGGTTGCAGCGATCGCGCACCGCCATCTTTACCAGGGGAAAACGGGACTGTCCATGGTGGCGCGCAGCGAGGCCGGGCGGCGGCGAGGCGGCCTGGGGCCGGCTTGCAGTGGGGTTGGGCGAGAGAGGCCGGGCGGCGGCGAGGGCGGGGCGGCGGCGCGGGGCGGGGAGTGGCGGAGCGACGCAGCCGGGGCCGCGGCCGGCGGGAGGAGGAGCCCGGAGCCGGGAGGCGCTGAACCGGGGGACCTTACGCTCACAGATGCCCGCCCGGACTCTCTCGCCTGACCCCGCTGGAAGCCGTTCTTGCTCCGCTGGCCCCAGGGTCCCCGCTCTGCGCCGGCTGCACCGCGAGGCCGGCCCCGGACCAAACCCAGCACCACGGCCTTCCAGCCTGACCCAAGACGGCACCGGGGCACTGGACACTGGCCGATCGCCGGCCCGGGACCCACACACACCGCGGGAACACTGGAGCTCTCTCTCGGTCCCGATTTCTTTCTCTCTGCCTGTTCCTGCGGGTCTCCAACAAGCCTTGGGCTTTAGGGGTTGGGTAGAGGAGGGTATGCGGAGTAGGGGGTGACTGTAGTCTAACTTTAAAGTTTCTCGCCAGGGTTCTAGCCAGATGGCATCCGCCGGAACCCAAAAAGTAAAATATGACCAGGACATGGGCGTGGCCAGAAAGCCCTTGCCAGCAGTAACCCAGCTGCCTGGGAAAAGGTCTCTCAGAAAGGAAGGAATTCCGGATCTAGGCAGAAGCACTCGGGCAATTTTGTGACATTAGCCTGCACAGAGGTCTGGGCGGTACTGAAGGCTGTCCAGGAATGGTCAAGACAAAACTTCCGTATCCCCCACCCGCAGAGCTCCTGATCTCAGTTTTGTGAGATGGACGCTGTTTGAGCTTTTTACACGTTCCTGCAGAGACTTCAGGTTCAGGGTGCAAATGTGTACCCCGCTTGAAGGATACGTTCATGAGAATGCAAAGACTCCATTTCAAACGCGGGGAACAATTGTGCAGACAAGGTTGCAATTCCGTGCTTCCCACGGGGAAGCTGTGCATGTGGAACGTGATATATTCCTGAACCAATGTGTTTTGTGACAAATTAAATTAGGAGATAAATTAATATAATTGAAGACAGCTTTATCTAGCCGAGAGTAACAAACTAGGGGGCGAATAGGGTTATCCACATAACATGCGAAAGCTGTCCATTGGTGATTCTTCTAGGACCTGGGGTGGAAATAGAAGACAGATACTACTGACTGAAGGTTTGGGGGGACCAAGTGGATACTGTCTTTTTCAGTGTGTAGAAGGCTTAATATTCCCCCTCACGCTGAGTCATCCTACCTCACTTTTATTTTCAATTTTTTTGCTACTCTGTTATGATATACTTTATGATTCCTTCGACTTCTACCATGACTATGAGGTAATAGACACGATAGCTCCATATGGCTTAGAGATCATGTATCTTACCCCAGGTTCTGAGCTACCCACACGGTACAGATGAAGGTGTACTAACCTCAGTTGGGCACCATTTGGGGAGAAGACATTGGTAAAACACCCAACTAGAACTGGCCAGAGCATTGAGGCCCAGAGAAGCTTAAAGATTTGAAAAATGTCAGAAGCTAGAGGCCTCAGTTACACAGATGGTTGGTCCAAAGCTTTAAAAATGGATGTTTTTCTGGTGATAAAGTCCATGATTTCTTCCAATAGGGATGCCCTGATGGCAAAGCCTCCAGGATTTAAAACACGTTTGAGGGCTGGAGAGGTGGCTCAGTCAGGAAAGTGCTCACTGCACAAGCATGGGTCCTTAAGTTCAATCCCCCAGCACCCACCCACAAAAAAAAAAGAAAGAAAGAAAGAAAGAAAGAAAGAAAGAAAGAAAGAAAGAAAGAAAGAAAGAAAGAAAGAAAGAAAGAAAGAAAAGAAAGAAAGAGAAAAGAAACATCATCACAGTGTAGAGACGGAATACCCAGGGCTTGTGTTTGCTGGCTGGTGAGTCTAGCCAAATTGCAAGCTACAGGTTCAGGGACAGATCCTCTCTGTCTCAAAGAGTAAAGTGGATGGGCTAGAGAGATGGCTGGATGGTGAAGAGTGCAAACTGCCCTTCCAGAGGACCTGAGTTCAGTTCCCATCACTCACTGGGGTGGCTCACAAACATCTGTAACGGCACACTTGCAACTTCAGCTCCAAGGGGTCCCACAGTTTCTGGTATCCATGGAACCTGCATCATGTGGGCATACCACCTACACACACACACACACACACACACACACACACACACACACACACACACACATATCCATAGTTAAAACTATAACTCTTCAAGCAAAAAATAAGGTGGAAAGGGCTTGAGAAAGACACTCAACACCTACCCCAGGGCTTGGCACACACATGTACTCACACAGGGACATATATACATGTTTACACACAAAAACACCGTTGACACAGTGAAAATTGATCAGCACCTGACTCCCAGGTGCTGTGCCAAGAAGAAAAAATATTATTTCTGTGCCCTCTGACCTCCTAAAACTAAGGACACAATGTAAGCATCCAAGTTGAAATCTGAGTGTGGTGTCCTATAATCCAGCACTGGAGAGGCTGAGTCAGTCCTACACATTCAAAGCCCACCTGGTCTACATAGTGAGTACCAGACCAGCCAAGGCTACGTAGCCAGACCCTGTCTCAACCTCTGACTCTGGAGAGAAAAAAAAAAAAGTTGAAACTCAGGCTGTGGGTTTGTCAGCAAATCAATTGAACATAGCAGAGTTTATCCAACTCATGAATGATTAAATGTGTTTTACAATTCGACCAGGTTGATATTCACAAGTCTCAGTTACAGAAAGAAGGCTTGGGCTGAAGAAGAAGAATTGTAACCTTAGCTTCATCCAGTGAGGAAATATTACTCACAGGTGGAAGGAGATAAAAATCTTGAAAATGGTGGTTAGATGATGAGGGAATTTTGAGGGAAAATATTCTACATAGAGAGGACAGCTGGTATGAGATCTACAGTGAGTAAAAGACTAGCCACTGGAAAGAGCCTGTAGGCCAGCATCAGCCTAAGTGACTCTGAGGGAGGCGGCCACTCCAGGTAGTGTGCTCCTGATGGAAAGGGTAGTCCATGGACCAGCCCTGGCATCAGCTAGGATGCTGTGAGTTGTATCCATCTCCAAACAGGTCAAACCCTGCCTCAGCCAACCATTGTGCTGGGATTCACGACGTGCCTGCCCTGGAATCATTCCGATTCTTCCAGTAGCTGCTCCTGGACCCACTTTGGGAACTTTGCCTCTCCCATGTTTAGATCCTAGGGTTCAGGTGCATCTTACCTTGCATGTAGAGTCAGAGGGAAACCTCATGGCCCAGCTTCAGAGACTGATTTGTTCAGTAGAGTCAGCCCTGGGACCTCATGTGCAGTGAGTGTGAATACTGATACATATGTGTAGTGTGTGTGTGTGTGTGTGTGTGTGTGTGTGTGTGTGTGTGTGTGAAACAAGGTTAGTATTGTGTGTCTTCTTCCATCATTCTCCACCTTATTTTTTGAGACAGGATCTCTCACTCAAACTGGAGTTCACTAATTTGGCTAGGCTGGTTGGCCAGTGAGGGTCCTCCTGTCTGTTTCCCTAGTGCTGGTGTTATAGATGTGTGCTAACATGCTTATCTTTGCACATGGGTGCTCAGGTCCTCAGGTCTCCATTGCAAGTACTTTACCTCCTGGACAATGTCCCCGAGATGCATTTGTCTTGTTTTGGAAGACAGGGTCTCATTATCAGCCCAGGCTGGTCTCAAACTTGGGTCAGTTCTACCCCTAACCTTCAAAGTGCTGGGATTACAGGTGTGAGCCACCACCATACACAGCTTTCAGCCCTGAGACTTTGGCGGGAAAAAACAGGTCCTGCCCCCATTCCTGATTCTGCAGAGCTGATGAGACGTGAAGCCAACACAGGAAAATGGTCGGGAGACATGGAGGAGAGATCTCCTCCATCTCATCCTTTGTTCTACTACAACCAGATCAAAAGCCCAGACTTTTCAGTAACCCAAACCAGTGAAATCCCTCTTTTCCCTGACCGCCTGCCACTGAAGGCTGAAGGAATCCTAATTTCATGAGTGTCTCCCGGCTCTGGGAACTCCAGAAGCAAGCTCACTCGGAAGCCATGTTTCTGCCTCTTCTGTGCTCTGCCCTCTAAGCAGACAGCTCAAGGTCTGCCTCCCAGGTTGCTCCTCCCCCAGCCACGGCTCTCCTAGCCCTCATTAGACAGGAAGGGACGGTCTGCTTGGCCCCCATGTTACCCTGGAGGAACCAGGGCACTGTCCACTGGCACCATTATCTCTGAATCACCGTGCATCCAACAAGCACTGGACACCCTCTGCACTACAGCCTGTGAGCGGTACTGGTGGCTTGGGATAAACCAAGACGATGGGTGCTGGAGCTGTTCTGGTTCTGGCAGCATTTGTGGGCACTGTTTAGGAAAGTCTCTGCTACTTTGGGGGTACTGTTAGGATAAGGTAAGGCCAGGTTGGAATGAACATTGTATCAGAAGGCCTCTAATGCAGTGGTTCTCAACCTGTGGGTCAACACCCCTTTGAAGGTTGAGTGACCCTTTCACATGGGGTCACCTAAGCCAATCTGAAAACACAGATATTTACATTTACAGTAGCAAAACTACAATTATTAAGTAGCAACGAAAATAATTTTGTGGTTGGGGGTGTCACCACAGCATGAAGAACTGTATTATTAAAGGGCGCAGCATTAGGAAGGTTGAGAACGTTCTAATGGAATAACTGCATCTAACGTCATGTTGCAGTTCCACTCGTATATTTCCTGGTGCTGCAGTTCTCGTAAGCCCTCAGAATAATCAGCCTATTTCGATGGCCACTGAAGGACCTTTTGAGCTAGATTGGAGCATGATTAGATTTTTATTTGATAACACATTGTAACTGAAAAAGCATTGCTCTGGCGGCTGCCCTTGGTGAAGGAAAGCGGAAGGGCAGGGGAGATGCTCCAGGTGAAGCCAGTTAGGAATCTGAGCGGGCTGGGGAGACGGCTCAGAGTTCGGATCCCCAGAATCCACACAAATTCCATGTGAGCACAGCAGCCTGTCTGTAACGAGCACCCGAAAAAACAGGGACAGGAGAAGGCTAGACTGACCAAGCTGGTGAGCTCTGGGTTCAACTGGGATACCCTGCCTCAAAAAATAGGCAATCAAGGAAGACTTTTGATGTCAACTTTGGGCCTACACACACCATACATATGCATATATGTATACACATGTATGTGCCCACACACGTTCAAACACACACACACAAAATAAATAAATAAATAAATAAATAAATAAATAAATAAATAGGCATCTGAGAGGGTCCCAGAGTTGATGGTAGCTTGCATTTGGAGGAGTGGCCTTGGGGGGAGGTCGGGGTAGACAGAATAAAAACCGGCTTTTGCGGTCGACTGGGGTGGAAGACAGGGACCAGCCCCAAGTTTCTGACTAGACTAAAGTGTGTGCCACTTTTTATTTTTACCGTGTGTATGGGTATCTGGCTTGCATATATGTCTGTCCTCCATGTGCATGCCTGGTGCCCACGGTAGCCAGAAGAGGCATTAAATTCCCTGGAACTAAAGTTCCCGACAGTTGTGAGCTGTCATGTGGGTGCTGGGAATTGAACCCAGCTCCTCTAGAAGAGCAGCCAGTGCTCTTAACAGCTGAAACTTCTATTGCGCTCCTCCCCCCCCCCGCCCCCCCCCACACTTTTATTTTTTAATGGGAAATGCTGAAGGCTAAGAATCAGGTGAGGGTGATCAGGAGCCTGGCTCAGGGTGTGGAGTTTGCGGACAAGCACTAAGTGCTTGAATCATTCCTCCAATGAGCCCTTAACTATGAGATCTGAGGCTAAGAAAAAACTTCACCGGAGAGATCAGTCTAAGAGTGATTAGTGTAGAGTTGATGGAGGACATGAACTCTGGAGGAATTTGACCCAGGGAAGGTGGAACAGAAGACAAAGGGATGATGATCAGAACTCCAT
Source organism: Peromyscus maniculatus bairdii (assembly GCF_049852395.1). Classification (NCBI taxonomy): domain Eukaryota; kingdom Metazoa; phylum Chordata; class Mammalia; order Rodentia; family Cricetidae; genus Peromyscus; species Peromyscus maniculatus. The sequence continues at coordinate 69,357,160 of NC_134861.1, forward strand.
CCTGCAAGGCAGCCGTGAGAGAAGAGGAGCCAATGGAAACCAGGAGAACTTTTGAATTAGAGAGGACAAAGGCTGGGGGTGTGATAGGAACAGAGTATTCAAAGAGAGAGGGACTGTAAACTATCAAATATAATTCTAAGATCAGCAGATCCTACCACCCGGCACATGCCACCACAACCAGCAGGTATCAAATCAACATATCTCACCACCCCGGCATGCGTCACCACAACCAGCAGCTGCATAATGATGCCAGAGAAATAATGACGGCAACTGGACCTCTTTCTAAGATACGTGTCATCCTCACAGTTCTCTGAGGAAGGTGGTACTAGATTCTGTGTTCAGGGGGAAAGAGAGCCGAGGCTCAGGGAATTTAAGAAAGGTGCCCAGAGCCGGTGTGTGGTGGCACACACCTTTAATGACACACACCTTTAATCCCAGCACTTCTGAGGCTGGGACCGGTGGATCTCTCTGAGTTCGAGGTCAACCTGGTCTACACAGTGATTTCCAGTTCAGCCAAGTCTACATGCATAGTGAGATCTTGGGAAGAAGAAAGGAAAAGAACCCCAGAGTCAGGTGGGGGTGACTCAGTGGGTAAAGGGGCCTGCTGCCCAGCCTGACCGCCTGAGTTCTACCCCACCTGAGTTCCACCCCGCCTGAGTTCCACCCCCAAACTCCACACGGGTGAAGAGAAACTGACTCTGTGAGTTGTCCTCTGACACGCAAACATATACAGAAAAAAAAAAAAAAAAAAAAAAGATGAGAAGGGGATGGGAAGAGAGAGAGAGAGAGAGAGAGAGAGAGAGAGAGAGAGAGAGAGAGAGAGAGAGAGAGAGAGAGAGAGAACGAGCTCTCCAGAACCATGCAAGCATCAACTCTAAAGGGTGCTCTGTCACTCTCTAGGGTAGTTTGGGTGGGAGGTTGAGACACAGTGTGGGAAATGGTTATATGGTAGAAGGAGAGGAGACGATAAACTCTGAAGGAGTTTGGCTGTGAGGGGAAGGAGGGTCGTGAAGTGAACAATGGAAGAGCTCAAAAACACCTTCCGTGAGGGTTTCTCCCTGAGCCCGTCACCCCCACTCCATGCTTCCAGGCCTGCAGCCCACACTTGCCCTACCATCTTCCTTCTCCCTCAGGTCCACGGATCCCTCAAAGCTTGCTTCTCACAGGACGTCTTCCTGGTTAAGCGGCCAGCGCCATCACGGGACGACCTCAGATGCTTCCTTTCCCGGGCCCTTATTTTACCAGAAACAGTCAGCTCACTCAGTCTTAACCATAGCACTCACCATCTTGCTCTCCTGAAAAGGGTCTCTCTGCTCCCGTCCTGGTCTGATTTGAGTAGAACTGGAGGCTCTGGTAGATGTGGGAGGGCGGGGTCTGCCGGACGAGTCGGCCAGCGGAAGTTGAAACAGACTGGCTTCGGTAGAAGTCAGGCATCCTGAAGAAGTCTGGCTGTAAAATTAGGATGACTCTTCAGCAAAAACTTGAGGGAGGCGAGGGCCTCAGTGGACTTTCCTATTTATTAGTTTCTTTTGTTGAGATGCTCAGTGTGGGAAACGGTAAATGTGTTTCTCACCCGAAAGGGAAGGGCCTTAGGCCTGGCAGCAGGGGTTTATAACCCTGGAAATTTAGGCGGCTGAGGCCGAAAGATTACAAGTCCAAGGCTTCCCCGGGCTGCAGAGTAAATTCAAGGTCAACCTGGGCGACTTAGCAAGAGCCCTGAATCAAAAGAAGAAGAAGAAAGGGACAGGGTGTGGGGTACAGTTGAGTGCTGGGGTGCTGTGCTAGCCTGGGTTCACTCCCAAGCAGTACACGAGGAAAAACCAGTGATGCGCTAGTGACCAGTGACGCGTTGTGTCAGCTGTTCCCACGAGGGGTGAGCATCGGGGCACATCAAAGGTCCCAAGATGGAGGAAAGGAGGAAGCCCTTCCATTAGGGTGAGGAAAATCTTGTTAAATGGCACCTATCTTCTTCATGAAGCAAGAAGATATATATTCTCCAGGGGGGTCTGATCTCTGTTCACAGCTGGATCCTTCAGACTTGTAGGCACATAGTAGGTGCTCAGAGAATGTTCCTTCAATGAGCGCCTGCTGAGAGATGGTAAAACTGGAGGGAGGCTAAAGTAGCTGCTAGGGCCAGGTGCGTGATCCTGTAGCCAGATTAGAATGAGACCGTCATGTGCTTTCCAGCCCATACAATGAAAGAAAAATGGCCTCTTCCTGTGTCACGCCCCAGTCTTCCCCTAGCTCATACGGGCTCATTTCCATTTTAACAACTCCCTACCCACTCTGGCTGCTTGGAGGCCAGGCTCACAGAACCGGTCCCTGAGACACTGTCCCACAAAGGCCATTCCCTACAATTCTCTTTGTCCCTGTCCTAGGAAGTCACAACTAAACCACGTGGCCCACAGAAAGCAAAACAAGACTGTCCTGAATTCTCACATTAGATTTTATTTTATTTAGTATTAGTGTGTGTGTGTGTGTGTGCGTGCTCACACGTGCATGCGTGTGTGCAAGTGCACACGCAACTGTGTGGAGTCGGTTCTCCCTTTCTGCCTTCACTTGGGTTCTGTGCATCTTTATCTTTGTACTGCAAGCACATTTACTTTTACTGAGCCATCTCGCGGGCCCTTCCACGGCCCCTTTGTCAAGTCTGAGAGTCCCAGCTCTTCATCTCTTCTCAGGAAACAGGGCAAACAGACAAGAGTGAAGTCTGCCCTTTCAGGTCATGCGAGTCTCATCCTCCTAGGAACAGCTCTGCTACTCCGTGCCCTGTGAACATCTACACAAATGCTGGTCACCGGTCACTGTCCCAGTGGCCGAAAAAGATAGTCACGGAGGACCTGACAGGCTCTGAGGGCTGCATTCGGTTAACGAGCCTTTTCAGGATCGTGAGAGCTGGTAAGTGGGTTCAAGGGTCTCGAGAGAACTAGTTGATGCAATAGTTTTATATTCTTTTAAATAAGATTCTCTTTCAGTTGCAACCTTGTGTGGGGGAAGACACTGGGCAGTGTAGAGGTCTCCATCTCAGGCACTCACCCCTGTGGGAGCTTGTTAAATGAATGACCATGAGGACTGCATGCCAGAAATCTTAGTACTGAGGACATGGAGGCAAGAGGATCAGGAGATCAAGGTCATCTTTGGTTATACAGTGAGTTCCAGGTCAGTCTGGGCTGCATGAGATCTTGTCTTAAAGAAACAAAACAAACAAACAAAATTTCCAGAAAGAGTGTAGATGGCTGGACAGGTGGTTCAGTGGTTAGAGGCACTAGCCTCAAAGCCTGAAGGCCTGAGTTCAAACCTCCCACACACACCACCCACATGGTAAAATCAGACAACTGACTCCGACAAGTTGTTCTCTGCCCTCCACATGTGTGCAGTGGGGATATGCGCAAGATCACCCACACATACATACATACATACATACATACATACATAAAAAATAAGATTTTTTTAAAAAAAGAGTGTAGACGCTTGCAGCGGCTTCCATCGCCCACTTTTCTGAGAATTTGAGTTAGGACTCAGAGAAGTATAAGCTTCTCTCTATGCAGTCCTGGCTGTAGGGTTTTCTTTTCTTTTTCTTTTCTTTCTTTTTTTTTTTCTATTTTGAGACAGGGTTTCTCTGTGTAGTTTTAGTGCCTGTCCTGGATCTTGCTTTGTAGACCAGGCTGGCCTCGAACTCACAGAGATCCGCCTGCCTCTGCCTCCTGAGTGCTGGGATTAAAGGCGTGTGCCACCGCCACCCGAGGGGTTTCTTTCATTATCTTTTTTTCAGGTTTTGGCCAAAGGCTAAGCATGCACCATGGGCTCTCTGTTCTCTGCATTCAGTTAGTGAGCCTTTTTGTGCCCCCACCTTTGCCATGGCTGCTCGCTGACCTCCATTGTAAACAGCATGGCTCACCTTCTTCCTCTTCTCCATGTCCCTCACGGAAGCTGCCAGGACTCAGCCTGTCTGCCCTGTTGCTTCTCTCTTATATGCTAATGAAAGTATTCTTGAGCTTCAAAGTGTATAATAATAATAATAAATAGTGTGTAGACTGGAGGTGTGCTGGCTGGTAAAGTACTTGTCTTACCTGGCACCTGGCACTGATAAAATCCATCAATAAATACAAAGGTAGTATAATTATGTTTTAGGACATTGGTTCTCAACCGGTAGGTTGCAACCCTCCTTGACAAATTTCTATCTCCAAAAAAATATTTACAGTAGCAAAATTACAGTTATGAAGTAGCAACAAAAATAATCTTCTGGCTGGGGGTCACCACAACATGAGGAGCTGTATTAAAGGGTCGCGGCATTAGGAAGGTTGAGAACCACTGGGCTAGAGGATAGTAATTATGAGTCATTTGATAGAAGTCACTGCAAAAACAATGAGCTTCAGCTCCCAAATAGAAGGATTCTTCCAGGTTTTTACAACATTGAAAGACTTCTCATATCTAAATAAAAAGATTGTAACTCTTGTGCTTTTAATGTTTATTTAAGACATAACATACAGGAAAGCACTTAATACATGAGTGCTGATAAAAACAGACACACCTGTGCAATGGCTGCCCAGGTGAAGGCATAGAACAGTGCCCATCACCAGGACACCCATCCCCCCCTCTCCAGCACCCTTCCCGTCCCTGATCATTCTTCCACTTCCCCAGGAAACCCCTTCCTCTTTTCCAACACCATAGTTTGGCTTTGTGTGTTTTTTGTTTGTTTGTTTGTGTACATTTGCATAAAAACATGTAGTTTGTGCTTTTCCTAAATATATTTATGAGATTGGTCCATGTTGCTCAGAAAAGCCGTGGTTCTGGGCTGAGCCACAGAGGTAGAATGCTTGCCTACCGTATTGCAAGGCCTAGAGTTTCATCCCTAGTGTGTAAAAAAGGGGGGGGGGGAGCAGTAATTAATTGGTTTCCAATGCTGCATAGTATTTAGTCTATTATCCAAAAATCTCTTAATGCACGTACAATAGATTTGAGTGTTGTTGTTTTTTCTACTTGGATCTCATCACCAAACATGTTGCTGGAACTTTGTATGCCCTCCAGTGCACATGTACTTATTTCTGCTTGCTATCAACCTCATGAGTACGAACTTTGGGAGACAATGTTAAACTGGTGTGGAGGTGATCCCATTAACTTACCACCAACAGAATGTCAGAGTTCTCTGTCCCACAGTCTCCAAGGACTTGGATAATGGGCTTGGTAATGAATTCTAGTGAATTACAATACAGTTATAATCACTGCATAATTTGTTTTAAGCACTGTGTTTTAATAAAGCAATTGTGGTTTTGTTTTTAGCACAATAGGGTGAACCATAGATAACTTCATACTGCTCCCAAATATATTTTTGCTCAGCACATAGAAGACCAAAGCAGAGAATTTTGAGTTCCAGGCCAGCTTGGACCATTGGCAAAGACCCCATAGCATCCTATTTCGTCCCTTTCTGGTCTCAATACAAAGACACCAAGACAGACATGAAACCGCCGGTGAGCCAAAGGACTCATCTGACATCTCTTTGGAAGTAAATGAGACGGACAAGGAGGGCTGTGCCTGAGTGGCAGAGAGCTGCCTGGAGGCTGTGGGTTCAATTCCCAGCCCTGAAACCTGGAAAAATAAAATAGAAGTCAGGCAAATTAAGTCAGCAACTATAAACAGCAACAGAGAAACAATGTTAAAAAAAAATCAAATACAGAGGACTAGATGGGTCAGTGGTTAAGAGCACCGGCTTGCTCTTCCGGAGGAGCTGGATTTGATTCCCAGCACCCACATGATGGTCCACAACATCTATAACTCCAGTCCTGGGAGACCTAACACCCTCCTCTGGCATTTAGAGGTACCAGACACACAAGTGGTACACACACATACATGCAGGCCAAATACCCATGCACATAAAATAAAAATAATTTTAAATTTAAAAATAAATAAAGAATAAACTAGAATAATTAAGCATGATGTTGAGATTCCTCTAATTCAACCAAATTAGAACCCAAAGCAGTTCAGTACCTACAACCTCAGCAGCAACAGGTGAGCCAGAGTTAGAAGTTTGGTTCATACAATACAGCCTCCCAGAATTGCCCTCCGACATGACCTCTCTTAAGTCTGATGTTTCTCCTGAAACTCAATTTAACTTCTCAAAGTTTGGATTCCATTTAAAACTGTACTCAGTTACAGGTCGGTCTGTGGTCTGTAACTGTATAGCCATGCTTTCTCTCCCTAGTTAATTAGCAGACAACGCTCTGCTGAAATCCAATCCCAGCAGAACATTACTATCTGCCCATCACTCTTCAGAAAGGCAAGTGCGGGCTGTCTAAATTCCCGCTGCTTTCCCTGACAGCAAATCAAGGCTTAGAGCAGTGGTTCTCAACCTTCCTAATGCTGTGGCCCTTTAATACAGTTCCTCATGCTGTGCTGACCCCCAACCATAAGAATATTTTGTTGCTACTTTGTAACTGTAACTTTGCTACTGTCATAAATTGTAAATATCTGTTATACAAGATATCTGAATGTAACCCCCGTGAAAGGGCCGTCTGACTGCCCGCCAAGGGGTCACAACGCACAGGTTGAGAAATACAGGCTTAGCGTCTTACAAAGCAGTCTCTGTAAATATGCTGCTCTCTTTCCATTTGATGAGTATTAACCTTGTAACAGGACAGCCTTCACACAGAAGGGCCGTAACACTGGCTCACAGTCCTCAGCATGTGAGCTTTGATTGACTGGGCTTGAATGATCCATTTCATCCTGAGCTGCCGGTGACAATGGCTCCCATCCACAGAAGCCTGGCCTCTGGTTCTTAACCATAGCACATTTGTCCCTACAAGGGCCATGGTTTGAGTCTCCAATAATGGCTTTGACAAAATTGCTGTAACGTAATTTTCACTCACCTCTAATCTGATTCTCTTCTATTAGTTTCTGGTATTAATGTAAAGTATTTATGTCCCCTAAATCCAGAGTTCTAAAGCTGATGACCCCTAGACAGATCTAGTTTAACTATTGCTGTGTTTAAGATCCATTTGAAGCAATGCCAATAATCTAAAATATAATGAGTTCACATGAAACTTCAAATTATCACAGCCAAGCATGATGGTGTACACCTGTGGTGCCAGCGCCTGAGAAGTGGAAGCAAGAGGATCCGATAGTTTACTGCCAGCCTTGACTACATAATGAGTTTGAGGCTAGCCTGGGCAACATGATACATTATCTCAGGAGAAAATTTAAAAAGAAAAGAAAAGAAACCATCATAAACTCAGATTATTGGGACCAAGGAGAATAGTTCAGTCAGTAAAGTGTTTATCCTGTGTCTTAGTTACGGTTTCTTTTTTTTTTTTCTTTTTCTTTTTTTTTTTTTTTGAGACAGGGTTTCTCTGTGTAGCTTTGCGCCTTTCCACTTGGTAGCCCAGGCTGGCCTCGAACTCACAGAGATCCGCCTGGCTCTGCCTCTCGAGTGCTGGGATTAAAGGCGTGCACCACCACCGCCCGGCTCTTAGTTAGGGTTTCTATTGCTGTGAGGAGACACCACGACCACAGCAACTATTATAAATGTAAACATGTAACTGGGGTGGCTCCCTTACAGTTTCAGAGGTTCAGTCCATTACCATCATGGTGGGGAACATGGTAACGTGCAGGCAGACATGGTGCTGGAAAGGTAGTGGAGAGCCATACATCTCGCAGGCAACAGGAAGTCAACTGAAACACTGGGCGGTATCCTGAGCATAGGAAACCTCAAAACCCACTCCCACAGTGACACACTTCCTCTAACAAGGCCACACCCACCCCAACAAAGCCACACCTCCTAATAGTGCCACTCCCTATGAGCTTATGGGGGCCAATTACATTCAAAATACCACATCCTGCAAGCATGAGGTTCTGAGTTCAATCCCCAGAACACACTTCAACAAAGCCTGGCATGGTGACAAGCCCCTTGAATTCTAGTACTAGAGAATCAGAGACAGGAAGATCCTTGGGATGCCCTAGCAGCTGGCCTAGCCTGCTCAGTGAGCTACAGGCCAAAGACAAGACTGTCTCAAAATACAAGGTGGGCAGTGCCTAAGGGATGACACCAGAAGTTGCCTTATGTCTCCCACATGTACCTGCTCACAGGCATCGACACAAATGTGTGCATACACACACAAACACACATATACACAATAAAGAAACAACAACAACAAAAAACCCCACATTATCAGTGTCTTTGAGCTATCAAAAGCTTTAGCCATTCAGGGTCCCACATTCCTGGTTGTGGCCAGAAGTAGCTGAGTGGAGTGGCCTCCTTCAAGGGTGACATGTCTCCCTGACTCACCACAATCTTTTATCCAGGCCTCCTCACCTTTTGTGTGACCTTCTTGGCAACACTAGGCATTTGAGTTTCCAAACCCTGACCTCAGCCAGTTCTCCTGAGGCCGGGTGTCTGCCTGAACACAACAGTGTCAAGGTATTGGCAGCAACCGAGGACTCTCAAATGGGACGGTGGTAATTGTGCCCCCTGCAAGGTCCTGGTGGAGTGCCCAGTCCTTTGTTGCTGCCCTTTCTGTGTGCTGGGTATTAGCAGGACTCCTCTGGCACACACAGGAACGGTGCCCATTGGAGAGTATCAGGATTTCTTCATCCCTCAGAACCTTTTCCACATCCTTCTTCCGAAGCACATGCTGAGAAAATTGCTGGGTGATGTGCTCTAGCTTTCTCTGATGAGCAGGAAACACAAGTGACAAGGAGATCTGTACATCCGAAGCTTTTTTTTTTTTTTTTTTTAAAGCATCACATTTTTCCCTCTGTGAGTCAACACATTCAACAATGCTATTTAAAATTCAATAACTAAAGACAAATGAAACGATAAAAATGGAACATCTTTTGTGGAGAACCAACTAAATACATGTTTTGTTCAAAATGTCAAGCATTAGAAGACTTAAATAAAATATGGAAAGTGTGTTCCCTAGGGGAGATGAGCAATTCAGAACTCGAGGGGCTGACAACAGTGCCACTTCATATTTCAGATAAAAATGCAAGAAGGAGATGTGTATCACCTGCTGAGATGACATAAACCAAGAAAGGTGGGGGGACCTCTGGGGCCAGGGAGAGGGAGAACAATGCGGGATGTGAGGAGGTAGGTGTTGCCACACTGTGTCCCTGATGATCCACAACGGAAATTAGTTCTTTGTCAGGAGAAATGCATTATACCGGATCTGATGTTGGGGGAAATGTCCCCAGGGTTCTGAGAAGGCTGAGCAGTTGAAGCCTGATCAAGACCCAGCCCTTCAAGGAATCCAGGACTAATGGCCCTGCTCATGTCTGCTGGGCCTTGCCAGAGGAGCTAAGCTGCCCTCCCTGCCTTCTTGAATGTCTTGTGAACCTATCAAGAATAACTGCAGAGGGTTCCCCTCAACCCCTTGTCCTTTATTCCCAGTGTCTGATGGATTGTCCCATGAAGCTGCGCATGCTACAGCCATTTTAGGAACCCCTTTCCAGAAACCATCATTTCCTTTTCCTGGAAACCGTCTTTTTTTTTTTTTTTCTCACAGCCCTCGCCATAGTTACTTTTCTATTGCTGTAACAAAATACCATGGCCAAGGCAACCTGTAAAAGAAAGCATTTAATTTGGGGGCTCAAGGTTCCAGAGGGTTAGCATTCATGACCATCATGGAGAGCAGCTTGGCAGCAGGCAGGCGGGTGGGCATGGCACTGGAGAAGTGCCCGGATGCGTAGATGTTGACACAGCAATCAAAAGGGCTAAGAGTCGTTCTGTGGGCTTCTGGAACCTCAAAGCCTCAAAGCCCTCGGTGACACACCTCCTCTAACAAAGCCACACCTCCTAATCCTTTTCAAGCAGTTCCACCAACTGGGGACCAAGTACTCAAACATATGAGTCTATGGGGGCCATTCTCATTCAAATCACCACAGCCCCCCAAAAGTATCAATAGTCTCCCTCTGCTGTTTTACCCTTCCTTCCTTCCTTCCTTCCTTCCTTCCTTCCTTCCTTCCTTCCTTCCTTCCTTCCTTCCTTGGTTTTTTGAGACAAGGTTTCTCTGGGTAGCCCTGGCTGTCCTGGAACTCACTCTGTAGACCGGCTGTCCTGGAACTCACTCTGTAGACCAGGCTGGCCTCAAACTCACAGAGATCTGCCTGCCTCTGTCTCCCGAGTGCTGGGATTAAAAGTATGTGCCACCACTGCCCCGTGTGTCTTGCCATTTCTTTAATAGATCATGAGATCAAAGTAAATGGAACTCCGTATGCAGCTTGGAGGTCAGGCGTTAAAACACCCTTAACAGCACTATTTTTCTATTAAGGGATCATAAACACGTTTCCAGGGACATGAGAGAAAACAATTCTTCATATTCGGGAGCTTCTCTGTTGTAAAATGCATTGTTTACACAGTGACAATATGAGAGCAGTAATGGCTGCCCTTGGTTATGGCCTACTTCTAGGGTAAAATGATAGCCACCTTACAACAGTCACAACTTGAGCTGTTCTGGGTCAAATTAAAGAAAGTGGTATCGGATTCATTTCCCTACATTTGGGCTGGAGAGAAGGCTCAGCAGGTAGAAGCTCTTTTTGCCAAGCCTGGTGACCTGAGTTGGATCCCTGGATCGCAAAGTGGAAGAGAACCAACTCCCAAGAGTTGACCCCTCTAACCTCCACGAGAACACTGTAGCATTCTCTCTCTCTCTCTCTCTCTCTCTCTCTCTCTCTCTCTCTCTCTCTCTCTCTCTCTCTCTCTCCCTCTCCCTCTCTCTCCCCCCCATAAAATCAATTTCCCCTATCTAATTAATTAATTGGAGTGCATTTGCAAATCTGGAGGTCAATACTGTAAAGACCTGTACAATAAATTAGTTATTAGAGGCACCTGGATTTCATCACCTATAAAGCTAAACTTGGCTCAGGGTGGGGAGGTTAATAAACACCACACATAATTCTCCATATAATGGCCATCATTCTGTCAATTCTGTCCAGCTTCACCCCAGAGTTAAGGCCCTTTTTAGTAATTCTAAAAGTGATGTTTGAAAATTTATGATTTAAACGTATTAGGGAACCTGACAGCTGTTTTTACGGCATTTCCTGTGTAATGCCAAGTGTTGCTAAAGTCAAGCTTTAGGGACACTGAGGATTTTTTTATATAGTATTCTTACATATATGTGTCTAAATTATGCTCAGTATCTGAGAACAGAGCAATTGATGTGTTAAACATAGAGTCCCAGCCTCCACCAGAGAGCATTTAGAATCATTCTCTAGGACTGAGAACTGGCTCAGCACTGAAGAGCACTGACTGCTCTTCCAGAAAACTCAAAGCGCCATGCAGCACCCATACGGTAATCTGATACCCTCTCTGATCTCCTCGGCCACCAGGCAAACTCATGGTACACAGACATCCATGCAGACAAAATGCTCACATATGTAAAATAAAATAAATCTATTTTTTAAATGATTCTCGTGTAATATGGCCTAATACTCTGTATCTCTAGCAGGCAGACCAGTGGATTTATTTCATGCACTAAAGTTTGACCGTCAAACCTTTAGAAACATGAAATTTCTCTTAAGTGTACGAGAAAAACAGAAATAATAATGCCAGAAATAAACAATTCATCAAACCCTACAAGCAGAAAACCTCAGGACAGTGGCCTGGTCTCTAAAGGTAGAAAACAGTAGAGTGTGGTGGTCCATGCCTGTCTGTAATCCCTGAAAGAAAGATCAGGAGGTCAAGGCTAGCTGTGGCTACACACAAGGAATTCAAGGTCTGTCAAGACTGCAGGGTGCAGGAAACAGACTACACAGAACCTGATGGATGGCTAAACAAAATGTTGTTCCTCACACGGCAATTATTGTTCAACCATAAACTAAACTGATGTGTGATTCACGATATAACATGGAGAAAGCTTGAAAACAAGTATAAATGAAGAAAGTCTAGTTTGAAAAAAGGTCACATGTGTGATTCCATTTCTATGAAAAATATAGAAAAGAAAAATCCATAGAGAATGTTTTCTAAGGACTAGGGAAGTTTGGGGGGGGGGTTGAAATTTTATTGATTATTTATTTTTATGTGTGTACATGTGAATCTGTGTGTGAACTTGTGGGTGTCCAGAGAAGCCAGAGGAGGACCTCAGATCCTCTGCAGCTGGAGTTACAGGCAGCAGCCGCAAGCCATCTGAAGCGGGTGCTGGGAACTGAACTCAGGTCCCCCGCAAGAGGAGCAAGTGTGCTTATCTGCTGAGCCATCTCTCCAGCCGCCATGGGGCTTCTTTTTCCAATAAAACTCTGACTGTGCAAATGATCTGGGAGTAGACGATGGTGATGATTACAAAACTTAGAGGAATATCAAAAATACTGATTTGTTCACTTAAAAGGGTGACTTAGAACACTTGCATTCAACCTCAAAAAGTTATCTAAAAAGTCAGAGACATTACAAAGTAGCTCATTGTTTCTTCTAAACTAAAAGAGCCTTAAAAGAACACGAATAAGCATAATGGAGAGACCTTGTTTAGGTCCTTATTGAAAGGAACACACTGTAAAGTAACGTTGTATGACAATAGAGCCATTGTTTGTTCGAGCAATTATACTGGCATTGTACTCAATCATAATTCCGGCTTTTCTTTCAAAATAAATACCGAAGTTTTTATTTAGAGGAAGAATAATGAGGCTTAAGTTTTTTTTTAAATACTTGGATTTAAAAAAAATGATAGCTAGAATGGGTATGCAAAGCAAGTGGTCTGGGGTGAACAGTTGTTTGCTGGGAGAAGAATGCACAGGTGTGGCTCCTTGAACTTTTTTTTGTGCATGTTTGGAAATTTTCTCTCTTCCAAAATTTCTAAAAATGCATTTTATTATTAATAGAAAACTTGCAAATAAAAGTCATCTCACACCCTGGAAATTTAAATAGGTTAAGCACACAGCCAGGCATGGTAGTGCAAGGGTGTAGTCCTTTCTATTCAGGAGGCTGAGGCAAGAGGATGGAAAGTTCCAGCCTTGCCTGGGCTATAGTGAGTTCAAGGTCAGACTGGGTAACTTAGTGAGACACTGTTTCAAAGTAATAGAGGTTTTGGAAGGTGTAGAGCATGAGGGAGACCAGGCCCAAAACTACCCCCCCCCAAAAAAAAAAAAGAGAAAGAAAGAAAGAAAGAAAGAAAGAAAGAAAGAAAGAAAGAAAGAAAGAAAGAAAGAAAGAAAGAAAGAAAGAAAGAAAAGGATACCTGGGTATAGAGTGGTACACATACCTGTAATCCCAGCACTCAAAGCTAAAAAAGATAATAAGTTGGAAGCATACCTGAGCTACACAAGCTATTGGCTATTCAGCTCTTTATTAAACCAGAGACAGAAATATATCTTCACACAGTGTACAAATGTCCCACAACATTTCCCCCTTTTTGTTTAAATAAAGAGAAAAACTTTTAACTCTAACATAGTAAAACTATATACAGTAAGGAAAACTATCAGGTGTCATCTAAATAAAAAGGATGGGTTTTAACTCTAACATAATAAAACTATACACAATAAGAACTATTATCAGGCCAGGTGGTGGTGGTGGTGGTGGTGGTAGTGGTGGTGGTGGTGGTGGTGGTGGTGGTGGTGGTGGTGGTGGTGGTGGTGGTGGTGGTGCACGCCTTTAATCCCAGCACTCAGGAGGCAGAGGCAGGCAGATCTCTGTGAGTTTGAGGACAGCCTGGTCTACACAGCAAGTTCCAGGACAGGCTTAAAAAACCACACAGAGAACCCTGTCTCAAACAAACAAACAAACAAATGAAGAAGAAGGAGAAGAAGAATTATCAGGTAAGAATTACATTTACAATATCCAGTCCATTTGTATTTGGCAAATTCAGAGCAAGTTCTGTATTATCTTTCTTATCTTGATGAATCTAAAGTTTTATACCTAAACTACTTTTTATTGTAACTTGTATTACCATTCTAAAAATATCTTTTTAGATCTTAAAACATCCCTTTAGATAAACTGCTTAAGCTTTAATGTTTCTCAACCGTATAAACTTTACATCTCTTATCTAAGGTTCTTTTCTGAATCTGGTAACAAGGAAAACTGTAACTATAACTATCTGGTCTTCAATCCCATAAAAGACCTGAGAAGGATATAATATTACCTGAGTAAACAGGAAGTGCAGAACAAGCAAGTTACAAATCTATAGAAATAACAGAAACAGCTGGCTTCCTGGACAGTCACCCAAGGTTCCTCTGCAACATTGGGCATTCATATTCAGCTTACAGGCCTAGCATATCTGACTGACTTTTTTTGTGAAGCAGGAATTTTGAAGGACTGTCCTACCTTGTCTTGGCAAAGTTCAGCAGTCACTTTCTTTTGTGTCCTGCATGTCCAATTTGGACAGCATACTGTCAGCAGTGGAGGCAAAGGCAGTTTCTTGCCCAAATGGCTAGCTTTGCCACATTGAAAGCAAACTTCACATGGAGCTTCTTTGATGCCCATCATCCTTTTTTAAAGTAAATTGGTGCTGCCAGGACCAGACATGTCTCACTGTCATGAAAAGCCTTATGTTATTAAAAAAATTTAAATGCCATATTCTGTAGGTCTTTGAAGTGATTGAAGACCATCTGTCTCTTTAAAATATATCTGTTTGATCTTGAAAACATACCTAACATGACTATAAGTTTATTATAGATAACTAACTACTAACTTGTACTTTTTAACTATACATTTTAAATGAGCTGCATGGGTACAATATCTTAAACAAGAGTAGAAACATATATACAGTATAGCAAAAATAAATTTGTATCAACATACAAAAATCCATACCAATGTAAAATATTTGAGATTAATAGTTGTTTTTTAGTTTAAAAGTAGACTCAACAATCCACCCTTTTATCCCATCATTTCTATACACTATTCCTCTTTTTTCCTTTCAGAAAGAGATCCCTAAATCTAATCTCCTTTGATCAGCTTTCTTCCTGACCATGACCAATGCCAACTTGTAACCAACCCCCACTAAATGATGACAAACATCCATAACCCGCCAGATGACCAAAACCACCCAACCCACCTTTTGGGAATGTGGGCATCATGTTCTCTAGACTGCTTCCTGTTGTCTGGGGATGGTGGTATCTTTAGGGGACCCTGAGAAAAGTGGGATAATGGTTAAATCCTGCGAGAACTAGCTGCTGTCCAGTGTGGTGTGGTGGGAAAGTGCAAGGCTTATCTGAAGTTCTGGCTGAATAGTCTGTGAGGCTGGACCATCTCAGCTAGCAGCTTTGAAGTTGTTCTGAATGCAGAATTTTGAGGAACTGCAACTGAGGCATTCTGAAAGGCTGGATCATCTGGGATACTCATCTTTATTGGTGTCTGGTCCTTTTTTTTTTTTTTTCCTGAAAACACACAAACTTTTAAAAGTAACATATGTATCTGCATTAACACAAGTATGGGATGTGCATTATGCACAAGTCAGTTAAAGATGATTTTTTTGTTCTGTATTTGAGCAGGTAAAAGGCATCTGTCAATTTTATAAGCCCATTTTGACTGCATAACCAAACCTGCATCCATGTCCTATGAAAGAATGGCATGTAATAATAAGTCATGAGGATTCTGTAGCCAATAAGATTAATCATGTCTCATTCGGTCTCAGAACTGTTCCCATAGTAGAGGGATCAGCATATTCATCACCTGTCCTGTAGTCTTTCTGGGTTTCTTTTTTCATGTCTGTAGCCACGATTTTCAGGAGGTCTCCCCCAATCAAATCTGATCTTCATTAATTTTGAAGAGAACCATAACTTTTTGTTTCCCATGGAAACAAAGGCATAACCTCTCCCCCAACACAACACACTTCCCAACTTCCATTTTGAAGCCAATAACATTTCTAAAGTATATAGGCTGGTTTAATTCAGCAGTCCCTTCCATAATCAAATATCTCTCACAAGCTTCTATTCACTCATCAGCATTCAAAAAAAATTCCAAAACCAACAAAGCACCATACAGGATCCAGATGCCCTGTGTTCTTCCCATGTCTTAATTTTTTTATATTACTTTACATTTTCTTTAAAGACTATTGTGGTGGTATTCTAATTGTACTGAAATGTGATTTTGATTGTATGTTAATAAATAAAGTTGCCGGGGGGTCAGAGCTATTAGAGCCATAGACAGAGTGTGGCGGTGGTGGCACACGCCTTTAATCCCATAGATCTCTGTGTGTTCAGGGATACAGCCAGCATTGGAGACATATGCCTTTAAGACCTAGGGGGCTGTACATTCAGACAGTGACGAGGCAGTCACGTGTTTGGGTTTACAACCAATGAGAAGGCAGAATGACTGGAAAATCGACTTACACACAGGAAATAGCTCTCTTTCGGGAAGCTGGCACAGCAGGAGGAAGAGTGAGATTTTAGCTCTGAGCTCTGACCTCTCAGCTTTCTCTTTTACATTGTTTCTGTGTTTCTTATTTAATAAGACGGTTGGTTACATCTACAGACTATTATTTTTAAACCATTTTTCTGTGACTGCCTATACCCATTTTCTTTTCTTTCTTTAGCATCTAAGTGCATTTGAAAGCATATTATATCTGTTCAGAGACTTTTTTCAGTCTGGATCTGACTTTTTGCATGTCTGCAGCCTCCTCTGACCACGTGAGCCAAATCTTAAACTGTTAGGCTCTGCTTAGCACATGGCACTTGCACATGGCGCTGGTAGCTAGCTGGGTCTAACCCAATGGCAGCAGCGGGTAGCAGTGTCTCTGGACATGGAGCACCAGCCTGCCTAAGAGACTGCAGAACCAGAAAGCCTCCTCATTCAGCTCCTCGTCCAGAACTTTTCTTAGCTTCCTCAGGCCCTATGTTTGGATAGTTGGGCCTCCACATTGGACGCCATATATAATCAAATTTTTCTTTGGCCTGCCAGCTCACAAATAATAACATGGAGACTTATTATGAAAGCTCAGCCTGTAGCTTAGGCTCGTTCCTAACTAGCTCTTATAACTTAAATGAACCCATTTTTATCCATCTGTGTTTTACCATGTGGCTTTTTGCCTTTCTTCCATTCTGTATGTCTGACTCCCTCCATGTCTCTTTGGCATCCCTCTGTCTCTTGATTATCTCCTTCTACTTCCTCTCTCTGCCTGGAAGTCCCACCTATACCTCCTGCCTAGCTAGTGGCTATTCAGCTCTTTATTACACCAATCACAGCAATATATCTTCACATAGCGTACAAATATCCCACAACAACAGAGCAAGTTAAAAAGCAACCAGAACACCTAAGAGAGACCCTGTCTCAAAATAAAATGAAAGGCTAAGGAGGTAGCTCTGTGGTAGAGCATGTTGAGAACATGAGATCTTGGGTGTGTTCTCATCATCTTTGTGGTAGTGTGAATGAAAATAGCTCCTATAGGCTCATATGTTTGAATACTTGGTCCCCAGTTGGTGGAACTGTTTGGAAAGGATTAGGAGGTGTGGCCTTGTTAGAGGCGATGTGTCACTAGGGGTGAGCTTTGAAGTTTCCAAGGACTGGCCATTCCCAGTAGGCTCTCTCTGCCACCTGCTTATGAATCAAGATGTAAGTTCAGGCCACCATGAGTTTGCACTGCCATCGTGGACTCTAACCCTCTGAAACTGTAAGTCCAATTAGACACTTTATTTTGTAAGTTCCCTTCGTTGTGCTGTTTTGTCACAGCAACAGAAAAGTAACTAAGATGGCCTTCTTTTGTCTTGATTCCAGAAATTCTTGTTGTACAACTGAATGTCAGCAGTGGTAAAGAGGACGGGAGGAAACCATCAGATGTGGGTTGTTGCCTTCGAGTTTTTCAGAAGAAAAATGCTAGAGGAAAGAAGATGGGATCCAATACCTGCATTAAGAAGAGAAAATGAATAGAAAGGATAGGAAAGGCTCAAAGTAGCTTGGTCATTTAAAGAGAAAGAACATTCAATCTCTCTGCTCAAACACTACTTGAAATTCTGCAAAGATGGAATCCATTGCAGGTTAAATACTCAGCAGATCTTCACTCTGAGATTAGTTAACTTTATACCAAGTTAAAACATGTCCTGTATTTTCTGTGTTAAACGTTTTTTCTTGTGGGAGATTTTCTATGGTGATATGTTGCTTTTAGAACATAATTTTACTTTATATTCCTTTTAGATTGATTTGCCTTAAAGTTCTTCTGAATACACATACACACACATACACACATATATACATACACACATACATACACTAATTTATTTTTCATCTTTCCCCTTTTTACTTATTTTTTTTAATGTGCATTGGTGTCTTGCCTGCATGTATGTCTTTGTGAGGGTGTCAGATCTTAGAGTGACAGACAGTTGTGAGCTGCCATATTGGTGCTGGGAATTGAACCAGGGTCCTTTAGAAGATCAGTCAGTGCTCTTAACCACTGAGCCATCTCTCCAGCCCTCTTTTCTCTTTTTTTTAAAAAAAAATTTATTCATTTAATTATTTTAATGTGTATGGGTGTGTGTCTGGGTACCACCTGTGTGTCTGGTGTCCTCACAGGCCCGAGAAGAGCACTGGATCCCCTGGAACTGGAGTTATAGATGGTTATGAACTACCATGTGGGTGTTGGGATCAGAATCTGGGTCCTCTGGAAGAAGAGTCAATGCTCTTAACCATTGAACCAGCTTCTCCCTCCATCTCTTCTCTCTCCTTCTTAAACACTAGTCAAATCTGAATCTGTTCTTATTGTCCCTTTGGACAGCTATAGATCCACCTAGTATTGAAAACGCATTTAGCACATCTACGATCCTAGCTTAGCCAATGAAATGTGCTCAGAGCACTGAGGTCAGGCTACAGTTGGGCAGCATCACCCTACCATGCATCCTTCCAGGTTACCACCAAATGACTGAATTAGTGTCCTAAGAATTATTTACCAGTTCCGAGAGTCTTCGTTTGTAGCTGGGCTACAATTGCCACAGTTAAACAAAAGTAATAGTTCCCAGTTGTCCAAATACACTGGTGTTCTGTCGTTTCAACAGGGTAGTGGCTGGCTGCTAATGTTCCTAAAATTGGTTCAGTTTCTTCTTCTACCCAAGTCACCTTAGTCGAACCTTAATCACGCCCAACACCAGATCCTACCATTCTCCTGGGCAGAAACACTGGTGCCGCTTTTTAATTATTCTTGGTATAAAACAGAAGCCAACAGGGCCCTCCAAATGCTTTCACCACAGGCACTCACTCACCTCAAGCTGCACTGCTCCTGTATCTTTCAGTTCCCTTTACCCTTTGGGGCCCTCAAGTTGATAAGCACTTTCCCTTTCTACCTGAGTTAAGAGCAAGCTGTTCTTTCAACCTCTATATCTTCATCTCTATAGAAGCGCCTATCTCCAATCAAAGAGACTCATTCTGCGTTCAGATGATCTGAGTTCAAATCCCAGAATCACCCTTACTAGGCTGCTCTCTGGCCCAAGTAAGTCGCTCAACACGTCCCCGAGTCCATCTACAGCTTGAGGATGATTAAAAAGAGATTTGTGAGATTTTTCACTTGCAAACAGATTGGGAAGCAGGTGGAAAACGACTTATCATTTTAGCAATACTCCTGTTTTACTCGGTTCATCGACTGTTTGCCGAGTTCAAGTCCGTCACCTTGAGTACACTGAGGGTGGCCCACCTCACCTCCCCCCACCCCCGAATCCTACTTCTGGATGATTATTCTCCACGAACCTAGAAAATGAACACGGAAAAAGGCTGGTCCTTCCAGGAAAAAGGAAGAGGCCCTGGGAGTGAACTAGCCGAACAAGACTAGTTCTAAGTCGGAACACATCGAGCATCCTTAAGGAAAGGAATGTTCTTGACCTGGAGCAGCCTGGAAGAACTTGGGATCACCAGAGGCCCCGCGAGGAGGACGATGCTTAAGTACAGGGTCGCCAGCAGCATGACAATGGGTGGATGACCTGCCGCCGGCAGCCAATGGCCCCGCGGTTCCGGCGATGGACCGCCCTACCGTCCCCGCCCACAGTCTTTCTGAGGGTTGGCTGCTCTCTTTCCTGTCCTGCCCCCTCCGACAGGCCCGCTGATTGGCTGCGGCTTGCTGGCCAGCCCCGCCCCACTCCCCGGCGCTTGTATCAGCGCAGAGTGCCGGAGCTCGGTCTTTCTGTCCCCGGCTCGGTGGTGAGTGTCCTCCGGGAGGGTGTCCGGCGGGAGGGTCGGCACGTGTCCCCTCGAGCTTTGCCCGCCCCGAGCTCAGCTGCTCCCGGCGGCCAGAACGAAGGGGTAGAGCAGTCCTCGGTGGCCCGGGGGGCGGGCGGCCGTGCCCAGCCCGGGGCCGCGCGAGACACAATGTCCCCTGCGCTGTCCTGCCCGGGCGCCCTCACCACCGCCCTTCTTTTTCTCCGCAGCCCGACCTTCCGGAGCCGATCCCCAGGGCTCAGTCGTGCGGCCGCCTCGGACCCAGGCGCAGGTACGTCCCGGCATCGGTCGAAAGAAGGCCCAGGCCACGTGGCCCAGGCGACCGAGTGTCCCCGGCCTGTGTTTGTTGAACTGATTAGGTCCTTCCGAATCGCCCTTTCCTGTGCCCTTTTAAGGTTGACGCGGTACTTTAAGAGGCTAACACAGAAGGGTAAAGGAACTCTCCATAAAACCCATGGAGGAGATTGTACGCCTTCTCTTTGGATCCTGTCTGGAGTCACAGATGAATCAGAAGAATTAACGTAGCTTCTGGGGATTATGAAGTAGTGAATTAGAATTAAAAAGAGAACTGGGCTACTTAGTTTAATATGATCGAGAGAAAAGTCCAGAAGAGTACATTTACTTGCCTAGAAATGAAGTTTGAGATCAGCCGAGAAGAATATATTTTAGTATTTTCCACTTATCTGAAACATTTTCATTCATTTTTACAGGCTGAAAACTACAAGAAAGAAACCAGTGAGCAGAATGCCTTGAAGCCGGCTCCAAGGGGGTAATGCCTCCAAGGTGAAGTAGGCTGGCCCGCGTCCCACCTTGGTATTAGGGCGTGGTAGCAGATTCATTCTCACTTTGTTGCTGAGATAGGTGCTGAAGTCCCATTTTACAGATAGAGAATGAGGGCCCTGTGAGAGTATCCCTAAGTAGTCTTGTAGTAATTGATTGCACTGAAGGTAGTCTTCCCCCAAATTATCAGTATGTTAGGTGGTGGTTCGATTGATGTTTCTCTATGCCTGGCTGCCCAGTCAGATTGTCCCACTTCTGCTAAGGTGCGACCAAAAGGAAGATTTGCTAGATCATTAGAATGTGTTGGTATAGGGGTGGTTCTTGTAGCCCCCTTGCATGCTAGGATAAGTTCTTAGCTAGGGCCTAGTCATGAGCCTGCAGTCAAGTCTTATTAACCTGTATATTGCTGCATATCACTCATTTTCCAGAATCTTAAATAAAGCTTTTCCTGTGTCAATCCCATAATGGTCTTTTCCTTTTTTTAAATAATCATATGTGTCTGTGTGCTTACACTGGGGCACATGGGTGTCAGGACAACTTGGGATAGTCTGTTCTACCATGTGGATTCCTAGGATCAAATCTGGGGTGTCAGGCTTGGTGCCGGGTACCTTTAGCTGTGGGGTTGTTTTGGCCTTTCCAAACATAATTTATATATTGAATGAAAAAGAAATAAAAAGGTACGTTGGAGGAGACTGTTGTAGATAAAATGGAAACCATGGGTAGAGCAGAGTCATCTGCCTGAGCCCAAAGGACATAACCAAACTGAGGTGGAGGGAGAGGGGAACTGGGTCCAGCACTCAAGAGGCCAAAGGGTGGGTAACAACTTCTGGAGGAAGGGCAGCCCAGCGCCTGGGCTAGAGAGTTCAGGTTAGAGGGTGAGGGATGCTGGAAGAATTTGGTAGTCAGGTCCTCTTTGATAAGTAGGTACCACAACCTTTTGTTGCAGGTTTGAAACTTGAACCCTTGATTTCCAATCTGCTGGGCAGGGTCTGTGTGTGTGAGACCAGACATGTCCCAACACATGCAACTTTTGACATGTTTCTAGGGATCTAACTTGTCATTAGGCTGCATGTCAGGCTCTTTTACCTGCCTTTTATTTTTCAAGTAAGGTCTTGTAGAGGAAGCTGGCATCAAGATACAATGTATAAAATTATCAGTTATAGTTTGTGTTTTAAATGTCAATTGTTTCTGTTTACACAATAGCTTTAATGTTAAATAAAAGCACTTCCGTGACCCAACTAGATAAAACTCAGCAGTTAGCTACAGTCACACTGGCCACATTGTCGAGTGCTCAGTAGCCACATCTAAGAATTTTACTGAAAATAGAACATTTTTGCCCTCTATATACAGGCTACGTAGTTTTGACCGTCTCAGAAGCAAAATTAGGTCATTTGGTAGACTTTGTCTTGAACACCGGTGTAAAGTGGAATCCTGGGAAGTTCTGAAAATAGTTTTGAAAGTAGCAAGGCAGGCTGGAGAGCTGGCTCACCAGTTAAGACAACTAACTTGTTGCTATTGCAGAGCATCTGGGTTTGGTTCCCATCAACCATGTGGAGGCTCACAACCAACTCCAGTTCTAGTGGGTGTGACACTAATGACCTCCGGGTACCAGGCAAGCTCCAGACTCAAACTCTAAAAATTAAAAAAAATATATACCCAAAGTACCTCTGAGTATGTACTTGTTGAGTCCATTTAAAATAGAAATTTAAGATATATACAGAATACAAAATAGAGTCAAGTTATAAATTTTTACAGGGATTGAGGATAAAGGAAGAAAGCGATTTTTAACTGCCCAACACTCCTCGTTCTCCTCCCTCCCCTCTCCTTTTTTTTTTTTTTTTTTTTTTTTTTTTGAGACAGACTCTCTAGTCCTGATTGACCTAGAACTCAATGTAGACCAGGCTGGCCTCAAACTCAAGAGACCCGATGACCTGACTGCCTTGGATTAAAGGCGTGCACCTGGCATTCCTGGTGCTTCTCTTTCCTGCAGATAAGACTCCAAAACAAGCCGGGCGGTGGTGGCATACACCCTTGCAGATCTGGTGTGGGTTCAAGGACAGCCTGGTCTACAGAGAGTTCCAGGACAGCCAAGGCTACACTGAGAAACCCTGTCTGTCTCTAAAAACCAAAAATAGCCGGGTGGTGGTGGCTCATGCCTGTAATCCCAGCACTTGGGAGACAGAGGCAGGCAGCTCTCTGTGAGTTCGAGGCCAGCCTGGTCTACAGAGCTAGTCCAGGACAGGCTCCAAAGCTACAGAGAAAACCTGTCTTAAAAAACCAAAAAATTAAAAATAAATAAATAAATAAATAAAAACCAAAAATAAAAAGACTCCCAAATTAAAAAAAAAAATTTTTTTTGAGACAGGATTTCTCTGGCCTTGAACTCAGATCCACCTGCCCTCTGCCTCTCAAGTGCTGGGATTAAAGGCGTGCGCCACCACCTCCCGGCTATGAAATTTCTTTATTGCAGTCTTAGTTTTTCTGCCTGTTAGGACCAGACATTCTTCCTTCAGAGACATTTCCATAGAGAATCACGCAGGCCTCTAGCTTTGCATTGACGGTTTACAGTTTGCAGGTATCTGAGAGTTTGCGCTCACCTTGAACCCTGTGAGTCCTGTGTGCTCTCACTTAGTTCTTCACTCTGAGCTGGCTTGCTGGGCTCTGGATCAACAACTCCATGTATTACCACTCCAGTTTCACAGGCTGCATGACGCACCCATGAAGCCAGTGGAAGATGTTTAGAGACGGTCAGCCTGTATCACATGCTGACATTTCCCCAAGACCAAGGGGAACACCTTTGTACCCTGAATATATACCCAAGCTACAGGTTCTTGTTCTATTTGCTTTGGCCTCTGCAAGATCCACAAAGGTAGCACTGAGGTCTGCAGGAGTTTTGTGTGCAAGTTCTCTTTCAGAGTGAGTTAACTTTGCCGCTCCGTTTCTCATAATTGGCTGTTGGTGCACCTCAGATTTCTGGCCCTCAGTCATTTCACGGATTCTGTGGCTGACTGGATGAGGTCTCTTCAGATGTAACAGTTATCGGACAACTTAGCACTGTCAGTGGTTCTCAGCCTTCCTAACACTATGACCCTTAAATACAGTTCCTCATGCTGTGGTGACCCCCAATCATAAAATTACTTTTGTTGCTACCTCATAGCTATGATTTTGATACTGTTATGAATCATAATATGAGTATCTGATATGTGGCATCCCCCCCTCACACATACACACACAAAAGGGTCGAGACGAACCAAGTTACAACCAACACCAGCAATAGCTACTATGGTTAATTTCACAAGCTACTCATGAAGTACTAAAGAAGAAAAGTGCCAGTTGCCCGTGGAGAATTGAAGGTTTAGCCACTAAACCACCTCAGCCTTCATTTTTTCCACCTATTCAAGGATAAGTTTATGTTTCCCCAATTGTTGAGTAAATGGGGGTGATATTTGAAAGTGCCACATTATGGCAGACAGCACCACACACCTCCACACAGGATCTAAAGTAAGAAATGTGTCCTGAAAACTGCCCGTGGGCCGTATATTTTAGTTAGTTTGAGCCGGGTGTGGTAGCTCACAACTTTAATCTTTGCATGTGGGGGGCGGAGGCAGAGGCAGGCAGAGCTCTTGAGTTTGAGGCCAGCCTGGTCTACAAGGCTAGTTCCAGGGCAGCTAGAGCTGTTACATGAGAAACTCTGTCTCGGAAAAAGAAAGAAAGAAAGAAAGAAAGAAAGAAAGAAAGAAAGAAAGGAAGGAAGGAAGGAAGGAAGGAAGGAAGGAAGGAAGGAAGGAAGGAAGGAAGGAAGGAAGGAAGAAAGAAAGAAAGAAAGAAAGAAAGAAAGAAAGAAAACAAAAGAAGGAGCTAGTTTGAAGCTAACAGTTTTTCTGTGGGTATGGGGGGACAATCAATATGATCAATTTTCAAGTACCTGACAAAGTGGAGTCTGAATAATACACTGTGTGGGGCTGGGTATCTAGAATTCTCGTTCTTTGGAACCCACGCTGCAAATACTGCATACATTTATTTGGAGTTGAATGTAACACTTTTGAAAAAGAGCGTTTTGTAAGCTCTGAACGTTTTTACTTCCTTTTCCAGGTCAAAGTCTGGAGAGTTATTTTTATTGTATGAAGGATTTCTCTGCACGTACTTCATGCTTGCCCGAGGGCACTGGGTCTCCTGGAACCAGACAGTTGGAGGCTGCCATGTGGGTGCTGAAACCAAACCGGCAACTACCCCACTTTCTCACCAGGAATGCATAAGCACTTCGAAACACTTTTCATGTTTTATGAACCTTCTCACTCAAGGCTTGCAATATTAAATATAAGATAATTTGAAGTTACTTGCTAAGTGAAGGAATGTGATCTGCGCTGATAGTCCTTCACTGGAGGGGTCGCATTACCTTTGAGGGAGGGGATAAGGACTGCGATAAGTGTTTGCACGGGGAAAGGCACTTCAAACTATAAATGTCGCCTTATTCCACTTAAGCAAAAAAAAAAAAAAAAAAAAAAAAGAATCGTGAGCTAGAGAATGAGTGGGAACATCGGGAGCAGTTAACTCCCTTACCCAGGGTACCAAGCCCTGCCTCAGGCACTAAAGAATACTCCAATGGGACCAAGAAGCTCCCTTTTCATGGCAGGGGTAGATGGCAGTACTCTTAGGTCCCCTAGCTGGGAGCGGTTAGTTAATTAACCCCAGTGACTCAAAGGGAAACACCCCGGGGACCTGACAACAGCAGCTAGGTTCGCGGGACGCGAAAACACTGGTAGACACGCCTGCCAATCACCGGTGGGGAGGCTCTGGGTGCATGTAATAGGTTAAGCTCAAGCCCCAACTCCACCCCTTCTGCCTGAATCCCCGCCTCGCCAGAGTTCGGGCCCTCTGTGGACATCCGGAGAAGGAAATAACCGTGGCCTGAGCTTGCTGTTGGAATTCAGGGTACAGAGGCGTCCCGTTTCCCCGGACCCATTTCACGCCGATCTGACGGGTCCTGTTGTCTCTTTCCTACCGTCGGCCTAACGTCCTGTGTCCTACCATCACCCAGTCCCAAGCAGGTGGTGGTTTTGCCTGTGCTTGGAGGAAGATGGGCCGCCTAGACCTTGTCAACTCATTTCTCTTGAAGTCTTCTGAGCTCTCTACTTGCATCTCGTTCTGTATAGTTGTACAAGAGGCATTGATCTCGCGGGCGGGAGGAATATGGCAATTACAACTAAACATTAGATCATTAAAGTAGCACCCAGCCGACAGTTATAAACATTGTTCAAGAAAGAACTCGGAGACAAGAAGGCAAGTCCCATCATGCCTGCTGTCTCCCCATCCACGGTAATCTTTTCTTCCGGGTCGTGCTTGCTTTACATCCAGCCAGGCTTACTTACTCCTGCAAGCAGTCTGGTGAGGCCTCTCTCCTGCAGATCTTGTACTTATCTCTTCCTAATGCAAATCTGATCATGTCTCTCAAATCCGACCTGAGTCTCTCAAATGTCAAATCCTGTGATCCCTTGTTTCTTAGAGGTTCTGGCAGACACTTTTTATTCCACTATAACAGACGACAGGTAAATACACGGAAAATTAATGCAGTTTGTCGAAATTTCACTAACAAATCACACTCAGGCATAAACATAACCAGCATCCTGGAATGTTTCCCCTCAGACACTTAATCACTCTCCTCCACCCAGGGGGACCATAGCCTATCTTCTGGTAAAGAATTAGCTTTGTGTTTACACAGGCCCAGACATGTCAACATGCATTTTGTTTCTGGTTTCTTTAACTTGCTGTCGTGAGGTTCGCCCATATTTTTCATAGTTTGTTTATGAGGATGTGTTGCATTCCATTGTGTGAATGCAATAAAAATGTATCCAGACAAATGTTGATGACCACTGGAGTCATCTACGTTTTGAAACTATTAAAATAAAATATTGCTTCTGTGGCCATAACAATGACATCTTTTGAGTATGATACATGGTAAGTGTATCTCTTGGTCATATGCAAAAAATAGAAGTCTTGGGTCAAGGATATGGCCATGTTCAGATTTACTGGATTTTTTTTTAAGTTTTCTGAAGTGTTTGCGTTAATTTACACTCCCATCAGCAACATATAGGAGTTGAAGTTCAACGTTCCCATCAACACTTTTTTTTTTCCATTTTGGTGGGTGATAATTGAATTGCCTATGTTTTTTTTTTTTTTTTGATTTGCATCTCTGTGATAATTAAGTAGAGTGATTTCATTTTGTTTGTTTTTATTCTGAGACAATATAGCCCAGACTGGCCTGGAATGCATCATGTAACTGAGGATAACTTAAAAAAAAAAAAAAACAAGACACAACATTTTCTTGGGGGGAGGGGGAAGGAAAAGTTGTCCCATGGTGCACATGTAGAGGTCAGAGGACAACCCCATGGGGTTGGCTCTATCCTCCTATCCTATGGGTTGTGGGGATGGAATTCAGGTCATCAGGCTTGGCAGCAAGGGTCTTTCTGCTGTGCCATCTACCCACATGCTGGGAATGATCTTGGCCTTGAAGACTGTGGATCCTTCTCTGTACAGACATTCACTACCATGCTAGCCCATTGAGCACTTTTTCCATCTGCTTATTAGCTACTCAGAAATAACTTTGTGAAGCATCTGCTATGTTTTTTTTTTTTTGTGCCTCCTCTATTTTTTCCTGAATGTTTTGTATCTTCCTGGAATTTGACTACAAAGCATCTTCAATATTCAACAATTTTTAAATAATTTTATAAAATTAAATGCCTTAAATTTACCATATAGATTCTGTTGCTAATAGTTTATGACACTGGCTTTATGAGATTTCCAACCTTTTCTCTATCCAACTTAACACGTGCATTTTGTTGTTGGTGGTGGTTGTTTCTCTGTGCAGGAGTGGCTGTCCTGGAACTCACTATGTAGACCAGGCTGGCCTTGAACTCAGAGATCTGCCTCCTGAGTGCTGGAATGACAAGTGTGGACTGTCTTGCCTGGCTCTGCAATGCTTTTATAAGATGGATGTGGTATAAGCTTGGAACCTTGGGGCTGGGTGGTTAAAGAAGGAGGATCTCAAATCTGAAGCCATAAGGGGGTGCGGTGAGGACTTTGGACTGAGAACCCATCTGAAAACACCGAAGAGGGCCCACAAGTGGGCTCAGTGGGTGCCAAGCCCGACAATCGGAGTTTGATCCCAGGGACCCACAGGGTAAAAGGAGAGAGCCAACTCCTGGAAGGTGTCCTCAGACCTTCACATTCATGCTATGGCACACATGCATGTACAAGTACACGTATGCACAGGCATGCATGTGCACATGAACTAAATAAATGAATAAACAAATGCAATTAAAATAATATTGAAAACAAAGGTGCTAAGACAGGCATAGTAGAGCACGCCTTTAATCCCAGCACTCAGGAGGCAGAGCCAGGCGGATCTCTGTGAGTTCGAGGTCAGCCTGGGCTACAGAGTGAGATCCAGAACAGCTGGAGATACATAGTGAGACCCTGCTTCAAAAAAGTAAAAAAGTGTTACATTTTGTTACATTTAATATCTTGAATATTTGTCTACATTTATTGAAAATATTCTTCCCCTTCCAATTTCCTTTTGATTCTTTTAATGCTGTCCTTTGAGGAAAAATATTCTTGCCATTAAAACAGTCTAATTTTATTGTTAGGGCTTCTTTTTTTTTGTTTTAGCTTGCTCATAATCTGCCATCCACAGTTGGAATGGTGGGTGTCCTGGCTAGATTTATCTTAATTTTACACAAACTGAAGTCATCTGAGTGGAGAAAACCTCAAGTGGGGGAAAAAATGCCTCCATAAGATCAGGTTGTAGACAAGCCTGGAGGTCATAGGTTCTCAACCTGTGGGGTCATGACCCCCTGTGGGGGAGGGGGTAGAATGCTCATTTCACAGGGATCGCCTGAGAACATTGGAAAGCACAGATATTCATATTTCAATTCGTAACAGTAGCAAAATTACAGGTATGAAGTAGCAACAAAATTTTATGGTTGGGGGTCACCACAACATGAGGAACTGTATTTAAAGGGTCACAGCATTAGGAAGGTTGGGAACCACTGGTGTAGGGCATTTTCTTAATTAGTGACTGATGGATGAATATCCAGCCTATTACGGTTGGGAACAACCCTGGGCTAATGGTCCTGGGTTCTATAAGAGAATGGGCTGAGCAAGCCATGAGGAGCAAGCTAGTAAGCAGCACCCCTTTATGGCCTCTGCATTAGCTCCTGCCTCCAGGTTCCTGCCTCGTTTGAGTTCTTATCTTGACTTTGCTCAGTAGAATGTGATTTGGGATATGTAAGCCAAATAAACCCTTTCCTCCTTGTGGTAGTCTGAATGTAATTGGCCCCCATAAGCTCATAGGGAGTGGCACTATTAGGAGGTGTGGCCTTGTTGGAATAGGTGTGGCCTTGTTGGAGGAAGTGTGTCACTGTGGGGGTGGGTTTTGAGGTCTCATATATGCTCAAGCTGTTAGGGAATGTTAGCATTCTGGCACACCCCTTGGGGACCTGCCCAGCATCCTGATATCATCTTACGTAAAGGCCCCTTTAAGAGAAAGCCTCTCCCTTCCTCTCTCCTTCCATGAAGCTGCATTAACTCCTCTTCCTCTCTTTTTCTCTCTCTCCCTCTTTCTCTCTCTTCCTTCTCCTCTTCTCTTTAATAATAAAACTTTCCATGTGGATGCCATGTCTGCATGATGTGAGTAACATTGTCCCACGCCACTCAGATGCCACCATGTCTGCATGGTGTGTCTCCCTCACCCACCTCGGGGTACCTTGGCTCAAACCCACCAAGGCCACAGTGTGCCATTTTACAACACAAGCCAAGCCCAGTATCTCAGACCACCTCCTGTTGCCTGCAGGTCAAGATGTAAGAATACTCAGCTCCTTTTCCAGCACCATGTCTGCCTAAATGCTGCTGTGTCCTCCCATGACGATAATAGACTACACCTCTGAACTGTAAGTGAACCACCCCAATTAAATGTTTTTCTTTATAAGAATTGCCATGGTGTAGGTGGAAGTTTCTATCCCACCGGCAGCTCCCAAATGAACACAATGAAGCTTATATTAATTACAAATGTTCGGACAATAGCTCAGGCTTATTACTAACTAGCTCTTACATTTAAATTAACCCATTTCTATTAATCTATGTATTGCCACGTGGCTCACGGCTTTACCTGTCATCTAGCTTGTCTTGCTCCTTCTGTATTTCCACTGACTCCACCCTTCTTCCCTCACAGCAGTCTCAGTTTGGCTGTCCCACCTATACTTCCTGCCTGGCTAATGGCCAGTCAGTATTTTATTAACCAATGAGAGTAATATATATTCACAGTGTACAGAAGGACACCATGGCCATGGTGTCTCTTCACAGTAGTAGAAATCCTAAGATACTCCTCAAGCTGCTTTTGGTCATGGTGTTTCATCACAGCCATCAAAACCCGGTTAAGATAGTGGGAGGTGGAGGTGCCCACATACCATTTCTTTGTGTGGGTAGCCAACTGTTCTGGTGCGTTTCATTTAAAAGATCACATCCTCACTTGGAGTTTCCACAAGGCAAGTGGTCATATCTAAATGGACTAATTTCTGAACTCTATTTCATTCTGTCAGTTGGACTGTGTATCTTTGTATCAATACCAAATGTCTCTACTACTATTGCTCTTATGACAAGCCTTGATGGTCTATCAGGAAATTTGATTATAAGTTCATTTAAATGTCTTGTGCGATCTTTGGATACACGGTAGACAGTACAGATACAGTACATTTCAATTCTCACTGAAAACTTTCTGGAGTAGCCCTGCTCTGGAAGGCATCTAGAAGCCAATTTAGGGACCTTTGTTTCATAGCCACATCCTCCTGAGTTTAGTGATGGGGTAGCCTTCAAAATATTTGTCTATGCAGGGCCTGGAGATGGCTGAGCAGCTAAGAGCTCCTGATGCTCTTCCAGAGGACTCAGGTTTGGTTCCCAGAACCCACACGGTGATCCACAACCATCTGTAACTCCAGTTCTAGGAGATCCAACACCCTCTTCTGACTTCCATGGGCACCACACATGTATGTAGTACTGCGGTGATGTATTGTGTTCCCCAATATACTGTGTCTCCCAATAAAATTTACCTGAAGATCGGAGGAAAAAGCCAGCCACTATAGAAGTCAGGCAATGGTAGCACACACATTTAATCCTATCACTTGCCAGGCAGGGATCTGTCTGGATCTCTGTGAGTTCAAGGCCACACTGCAAACAGGGCCAGGTGTGGTGGTACATGCCTTAAATTCCAACACGAGTTAACCAAGGAGGTCTGGAGGTCTGTAGAGACAGGCAGGAAGTGACAGAGCTGGACAGGAAGAGGAAGTGATGTAGCTGGACAGAGAGAGCAAATCGGATGGCAGAACAGCAAGGCGTATGTGTGTGGGCAGACAGGAAGTCTTGACTTTGGAAGCTGAGGAGTTGGTGAGGTGAGGTTAGCTGTGGCTCTCCCTATTTCCCTGATCTCTCAGGTTTTCACCCCTATATCTGGCTCTGTGTTTTTTGCTTAATAAGACCATTTAGAAATTCATTTACATAGTACACATATATACTTGTAGGCAAAACAGTCATATCATGAAATAAAATAAGCAAATTTTTAAATATCAAAATATTTATGTTATGCCTTTTTACAAGAAACTCAGAACACAGTTTCTTGGCAAGCAGAAGACTCTAGAACTGCACGGATTGGAGGTGTGCCATGCCAACATGGCTCCTGCCACAAACAGTACTAATTCTACACGTCTCATGTAGTCTGTGTATGCCTGGAAGCAGTGTGTATGTATTATTTTACAGTTTTGGAGAGATAAATAAGATACCAAGTTCTTTTGCACTTGTGCTTTTAGAAATGAAAATGTAAAATGGGTTTCTTTGATCAGACAGGATGAAATCTGTAGCTTCAAAACATAAAAAGATTCCCATTGAAATACAGTGGCTACTAGGCAAGGGCTAACTGTTCATTTTGTTCAAGTGGGAGGCTGAATAATGGCGTGTAAATAGGTCTACACTCTAATCCTGGAGCCTTATACGGCAAAAAAGGGCTTTGCAGATACAGTTCCACTCAGGAGCTCGAGATGGGACAATTGTCTTGGGTTACCTATCAGGAGGCTGAAGGAGATCTGACCACAGGACAGAAGGAAAGAAGATCTGACCACAGGACAGAAAGTAGCATAATGCAGTGACAAAATGTGTCTGCGGGTACCATGGGCTACGCTGCTGGCTTTGAAACCGGAAGAAGGGGACCCTCACCAAGAAATGCAAAGACCACAGCTTTTGACGCTGGCGCAGGTAAAGAAACATTGTCCCCTAGTGCCTCCAGGGGGTGTGGCCCAGTTGACACTCTGATGTTGGCTCAGTGAAACTGATTTCCGATTCCTGGTCTCCAGGCCTCCAGAACCGTATAATGATACACGCATACTGCTTCAAGGCACATACATGTTACAGCAGCCATGGGAGTTGATACAGTCTGTGACAGCAGCCGCACTGGTATGGAACACCTCAAATCAGTGAGGGTCTAATCTTACTCTTGCCAAGGAAGCATATGTGGCAGATCTCATGAACTCTGTTTTCTGGTGCAGACGCACCTACATGTGTCCAACATCAACTTATCACAGAGTGCTTTGTGAAGGACACTCATGCCTGAAAAGGTTGCTAACAACATCCGCTATGGCGGAACTCCAGGACCGCAGTCCCTGAGGGGTTCCCTTGACAATGTCATCCGTTGCTTTTCATCAGCCAAGACCACACATAAATTGCCTCATTTTTTTTTCCCTCACAAAACCTAATACCAAAGAGAGATGCTTTAGTTCAATTCATCTTTCTCTTTGGAACACTAGAAACATCAAGTCAGATGCAGCTCACACTTCTCTCTTGATAACTTTCGTCACTTAAGAAGTAGTGACTGGGGGATAATGACAAGCCATTCTTCTTCCTGACCTCCCCTCAGTGGAGAATCCAAACAGCTGCAGCTGCTGCTCATGAAATCTACTGGACATTCAAAACAGGGAAGAAACAGTGGAGGGATGTCTCAGTCTTGTTTATGTCCATGTGCATTCCAGGCAGACCTGCATCAAAGGTGTGAGGAGGGTTGAAACACCTTTAATCTTGACTTCAAAAGGCTCCACACACAATGGTCTTTACAGCAGAGCTGTGCAGATTTCAGCTCCAGGCCCTACTTGTCTACACATGTGTGAGGGTGTAAGAGCAGCTAACAGTTTTTTTAGCAAGGTGTAATGGTATGAGGAACTGGGTGTGGTGGTGTGCACTTTTTAATACCAGTATATTTACAATCCCAGCACTCTGATGGTTGAGAAGGAATGATTGCTGTAGATCTGAGGCCAGCCTGGGCTACACAATGAATTCAAGACCAGTTTGGGATACAAAGTGAGATCTTACTCTAAAAGACCCAAACAAACAAATATACAAATAAATTAATTTTTAAAGTCCAAGTAGGGGCTGGAGAAATGGCTAAACAGTTGAGACCATGAGAAATGGCTGTTCTGCCATAGGACCTCAGTCTACTTCCTGTCTTTGAGAATTTGACTATGCTCATTTTTATAAGCGGGATCATATATTTTCTTCTGGTTTGCCTTATTTCACTCAGCCAAGGTTTGTGCATATTGTGGCACGGGTCAGAATTCTCTTCCTTTTTAAGGCTAGACAACCTCTCCCTATATTGTACACACCACATTTTGTCTACCCACTTATTTATTGCTGGGTCCTGGGACTTCCTCCTTTGGGCTATCGAATGGTGTGGTGATGAATGTTGTTTAAATACACGTACACAACACATACTTGTTTACTGTAGGTTTCACAAACCTCTAATCTGGAATTTGTATAATAAAGGCAGTAAGTTGAATTTTGTGTTTGTGTTTATTTCCTCCTTTTTCTTTGAGACAGGGTCTTACGATGTTGCTCTGGCTGTCACGGAACACTGTGTAGACTAGACTGGCCTTGAACTCACTAAGATCTGCCCTGCTTATGCCTCATAAGTGCTAGGATTAAAGGTGTGCACCATCACGCCTGGAAAGGAAATAGCTTTAAGAGTCCTTTGAGTTCCTGGTTGGGATCATTAAGTCAGAGTCCTTGGAGGTGAGACTCAGGTATTCATGTTAGTTGTAAACCTTACCACGTGATTCAGTTGTGCAGCCATGTTTGAGCAATATGGCCCTGAAAATTAATCAGTGAACACTCGTTATGGTTGAGATGAAACTGTTCCCCACAGGCTCATTGCTGACTGTTGAATCTTCAGCTGTTGGTACTATTCTAGAGAGTTCCGAATACATTAGGTGGTGGGAGCTAGACAAAGCGCGTCACTGGGGTGCGCCCTGCGGGGAACCTTATCCATGTCTCTCCCTCTCTCCCCTCTCCCTCCTTCCCTTCCTGGGTCTCTCCTTCCCCTCCCCTCCCTTTCTGCTTCCTGTCAGCCAAGAGGTAAAGATGGTCTTCCGTCCGGAGCTCCAGTTGCCAGAATGTTTTGTCCAAGTGCATGGAACTAACTGAGCAAGTGTAGACTGAACCCTCTGTATCTGTGAGCTAATTAAGCCTTCCTTAAGGTTGTCCTCTTACATTTTGGTCACTGAGATGCAGAAGTGACGTGATACAGCTTCTTCACCTAATGCTCATGTTCTCCTTAGCTACACATTCCATAGGATATCGATGACTCTCAGACCTTCCAGTCCAATGTAGTCAAACTGAATTCACTTCCATACTTTTAAGACCTTCAAGCCAAAGTATTAAACACCTATAACTAAAGATAAGGAAAGTTGACATGGTGGTACACCCTGCAATCCCAGCACAGGGGAGGCTGAGGCAGGATGGCCATGAGTCCAAGATCGGCCTGGGAGACACAATAAGACAATGTCTGGCAAAAGCCACAACAAAGAAGAGCCAAGGAGCAAGTCTCTGAACAGCCAGCCTAGCTGGTGCTCATGATGAGGGGAAGAGAAGCCCTGCCAGAGGCATGAGGGACCCTGTATGCTGAAACGTGTAGAACAAACTTCAGTAACGAGACTCTAGACGTGTTCACTTCAGGACTGAAAAAAAAAAAAAAACTAATTTGAACACAATTGGTCCTCACTCCCACTTTAGAATATGTGAAAATTTCAGAACAGTTCTACAGAATACAGCAAATGCCATTTCAGTGCTAGCCTTTAGCTTCATCAATGGGAGTCTCGGGGGAGGGGGGGGACTGCATATATGTGACACTGCGTCCTGGCTTTTGGCTAACATCTAGTGTGACGATGCAAAGAGCGTGTTCTTCAGCACAGTGAGATGGCTGCCCAAAAGATGAAGGGAGAGAGAGAGAGAGAGAGGCATGGAATGGCTGGATGCATACCAAGTTCGGGAGCCCGAGACTAAGTATTCTATATGCCTGTTTAACTCATAATTACACTAATGCACAGAGAGTCAGTGTGTTAGCACAACAACTGCTAAATATAAAATATCAGGGAAGACGTTTATAAAAATCCACAGGAAGGGGTAGGATATGGAGTTTGGCTAGAGGCTTGCATAGGGTATTGTAGGCCCTGGGTCTGCATTACAGCACCATGGAGGAAAAATGTCCCCACATAAAAATAAATGAAGTTGAATATAAAAGAGTATGTGAAAAGAAAGGCTATTATTAACTTTTAGAGTCAATTGTGCAACAATTAGAGAATTTCAGTGATTTCATAAAATTTTACTACAGGGAATTAAAATATAGAAACACACACTGCTATGCTGTTCCAAGCTTTAAAAGAGAATAAAACAAAACTTAAATTGGTGGAAATTGCTAGGGAATGATCGTTTTGAGGTTGTTTACTTGCTTGCTGGTTTGTTTGTTTGTTTGTTTGTCTTGAGTCAGGTTCCTGGCTGGCCTGGAACTCACAGAGATCTGCCTGTCCTGCCTCAAGTGATGGGATTAAAGGTGTGTGTGTGTCTTTAATTCCTAGCAGAAACAATACTTATAACACAGTTGGAAGAAAGTTTTCTCTCCACTTGGAGGGATTCAATAGAAGGATACTGGAGGATCTGAGTAAGCACCTTATGACTTTAAATATCTGTAAATGGAAACAAAATAACCAGGAGGAGCATATAGGGGTGGCTCAGCTGGCGAAGGCACCTGCCTTCAAGCCTGAAGACTTGAGTTCGACCCCCAGTATTCACATGGTAAAAGGAGAAAACTGACCCCATCGTTTGTCCCCTGATCTCTGCACATGCATGAAGCACACAAGCACATAAATGTAATAAAAAAACAATTCTTCAAGAGCACATGGTGTTTGAAAAATCAAGATAAGGTCTAGGAGATGACATGGTCGGTGTGAGGACCTGAGTTCTAATCTCCACCACCCCAGTCCAGGAACAGCTGTATGCTTCCATAACCCCAGTGCTGGGAGGGGGGTGGGAACAGAAGGGTGTCGGGGCTTGCTGGTGGCCAGCCTCACCAAACCACAACACAAAATGGTGCGTGCCAGCTGCAGTGAGAGCCTCCTGTTTGAAGGGACTAGGAGCAGGTCATCTGAAGGCTTCCTCTTAGGTTCACCACACCCAACACCCCACACCCCACACACCATATACCACGCACACACAGGCAAGCACACTCACATACACCAATCCAAAACCCCAAACCATGGCCCCCATAAAACAAATAAACGAAGAAAACCCCCAAATATCCCGGCAGAGTCCTCAAACTTCCTAACTGGTCCGCTTGCTAACCAGGTCTCGCTCTCTTGCTTACCTGGAAACCCATCCTCCAGCTTGCGATGGTGAGATCCTTTTAGAGATCTGAACAAGACTGGTCCAACTCTCATCATGTCACACTCCAAATGACCTTCGTGCCCCACTTGAATAAAATCCAAATCCCTAGGCAGGTCTACGAGGTCCCACGTGACCACTCACCTCCCCAGAGGTAGCACCACTTTTTGGGCCATCCTCTGCTTGCAAATATTCATCCTCAACCCACTGCACAAGACTGGATCCTTTTCATCTTTTAGATCTCAGCTGAATCGGTTCTTTCTTGTAGAAGCCATATGCCAGCTCTGCATTTAAATAGGAAAAAGGTACTCAGTGTTCTTCTGTATGGCAGCCACCGACACTTAATATTCAGTACACATTCTCAGAACCCAAGGAGACAAGGTTCTATTATTATCATAGGCATCTTTAGCAAGTGAACCGAATCCCAAGAACTAGGTAAAAATTCCAGCAGGCGGCAAGAAAGTGGCTTAACAGAGCTGTCACTGGATTTTTCTGTCCTGCTGTCTGCAAGACAGCTTGCTAGCAACCCCAATCACATGATCTGCTGATTTTCACGCGAGCACATTGCAAGGTGCTATTTCTTTGAGAATTGTCCCTTCTTGACAGACTAAAAGACGATGTTTTGTCTGCTGTCTTGTCTCGCCCCTGGAATATGTGTAGCATATGCTAAGGACTCCGGGAATGCCTTTGTTCCATTCAGGCCCTCGGTGAATTGGCTGAGGTCTACCCACACCAGAGAGAAACCTGCTTTAACTATAGTGTTATCTACAGATTTAAATGTTAATCACAGCTAAAAACTGTCTTTATAGGAACAGTCAAAATGTTTGAACCATTTCCTAGGTACCCCCAAACCCAGTCAAAGGACACATAAAATACCCTTAGTATGACTCGGGAAGGCAACTGGGAAGAGTGGGCAAGTGTGCAAAGTGGAGCTATGGGTTCAGCTGAGGACTTAGGGGGCTGAACGATCCAGTGCCCAAGAGCACTTGCTTCTCTTGCAGAGATCCTGAGTTCACATCCCAGCTCCTACGTCCGGTGACTAACAACTGCCTTAACTCCAGCCCAGGAGATCTGAAACCCCCTCCTGGCCTCTGTGGGCCTATGTGGCACACAGATACATACACATAAATAAGAATAAATCTGAAAAAAAAATTTTAGTAAGATTATTGGCAAGATGGCGGCCAGGAAAGTTTTGATGAGCATTTCCATTAACAGACACTTCAATGAAGGCGTTGAGGGTGAATAGGAGGTGAGGATACTGATATATGCAAGGGTGCTTCATGGAAAGAGAGGTGACTGTGGATACTGACGAGGGCAGGTTGACGGGAAGAGGATAATCTAATTGCTTCTGTTCCCAGTGAAACACGAGGCAAGCTCATCTGACGAGAATGTAAAGGAGGTGGCCTAAGAATATTCTGAGAAAAAACACAAAGCATGATGGTGATTGGGGGTTCTGTTTGCCTACTTCCTTTGAGATTTTGAGACCAGGTCTCCTGGAGCCTGGGCTGGCCTCAAAGTTGTTTTATAACTGAGAATGACCTTCTACCCCTGACCCCTTTGCCTCCACCTTGGAAGTGTTGAGTTTATATATGCCACCACACTTGGCTATGACCATGACTTCGAAGAACACAAACTGGAATGGTGAAGCAGGCAGCAGAAATCTATCTTGGATTTATGGTCCTGAACTTGGAAAGGAGCCGGATTCTACATTTCAGCATTAAATGCCAGCCACGCTCAGGTGCAGGCCGAGAGCAGACAGCTGCTGAAGGCCAACCAGAGCTGCCCTTGGCCAGGTAAATGCAGGGGAAGAAGGCAGGAGATAGGAAATAGTTAGCAATATAGTTTTTATAAGTATAAGCTCAGAGTCTTTGAATATCCTTGTAGAGATTCTACACTGGGAAGACAAATGGGCAAGACACTTCTCTATTATTAGGAAGGGATGAGAGGGCGGAAATTTTCCTTAAGATGTTCTCTCAGTAAAATTTTCAGCCAAAGAGAATGGGGTTCTAAATATCCCATTACACATGCAACAGCTAATTTGATCTCACTTGAGGATTTACTATGACCATAGTACAAGAAAAAGTTAAGACAATTTTGTTTTAGTGTATATGCATTTAATTTTAATTGGAAGCTTTAAATATCACTTTAAAAACGTTTTATTTGTGAATTGTGGTTTCTCGGAAACTTGGAAAAACAGTAGAGAGGTTCCATGTAACCCTCACCCAGATTCCGTACACTGTAGGTCACCAAAGAGTGACTTCAAAAGCAGGAAGCTGACGCTGGGACATGACACGAATGTCCAGTGGTTTTCAAGCCCTTTTGTCACATGTGGACACACATAATTGGTGAATTGATACAGAATCAGGTCATCACAAAGATCTCAAAAGTACACCTCACGGGCATTTGGTTTGGAAGATACAAAATATCACCTCTGGTTTCCTGAGACAATTACTTTAGTATGCCTTTCTTCGGTTGTAACAATGTATACCACGATTGTTTTTGTGGACCAGCTCACTTCCTTCACCTTTTATTTTCCAGACCTCAGGGTATTAATAGAAAATCAGGGGTTACAAAGTTGTTACAAGAGAAGAATGAAACTGCTCTTCCCTGACAGTTGGTAAAGATTGCTACATTCAAGTACTATTTTATAAAATTGCAAGACAGAAACCAGAAAAATCAAACTTACCTAGTCTGCAGTAGTCCACCATCTAAGTAACATTAAAGTTGAGCAAGGAGAGGGGCTGGAGAAAAAGTCCTGCTGCTTTCCAGAGGACCCAGGCTTCATTCCCAGGTCTCACATGACAGTTAGTCTCAGCAGATTTGACATCCTCTTCTAGCCGTCCTGGGCACCAGGCACACACGCGGTATACAGACATACATGCAGGCTAAACAGTTATATACGGAAAAATAAATTTTAAAAAATGAAAGGAGGAAAGTATCTCAACAAAGCAGACTTTTTGTTTCTTTGCTTCTGCTGTGTATCTAGATCATCCAAATTCCAATAATAATGAACCAACTTTAAAAGATGTGACTACGTATGCGCATCTGTAAATCTGAGAGCAGACTTAACTTTTATTCTTTTGTGGTGTTAGGGACAGACTCCAGACATGCGAGCTCGTTCTCCAGCCCTCTTCTTACTTTTTGAAGACAAGTCTGACCAAGTTGCACAGGCTGCCCTTGAGCTGATTCTTCACAGGCAGGCTTTGAACTTGGTGTCCTTCTGCCTTGGCCTCTCAAGCAGCACAGATTACAGGCTCACACTGCCACACGAGGGTTTCAGCCTTGATCTAACTTTTGTTCTTGCGTTTTGAGACCCAGTCTCACTGTGTAGGCCAGATGGGCCTAGAAGTCATAACAGTCCTCCCTCAGTGTCTTAACCTTTGAGAACAGTGCTTAGACTGGATACCGGTAAGCTGATGAGAAAGGCAGATTCTGTATTGATGCCGGGAATTCATTTCTCATGGGGATACTGCTTAGCAGTCTGCACCTCATAGAATTCTAAGCACAGCAGAATTGAAGTTAATAGATCTCAAGTGATAGGAAACAGGGCTGGCTGTCACAGAAATGAAGCTACAAACCATAAAGGGCTAAGAATGAAGGGTGCTGTGCTGACTTGAGCATTAGGGAAATCAGTATGAGCATCCTAACTTAGAGCATTCTAGATATGCAGTATCTGTGTATACAAGGATTAATGTATGTACATCTGTGGCCAAGCTATGTCCCCAAGGGAGGCAATGCATGGATGCATGGATACCCAACTAGTGCAAATGCTGAGTGCATCTCATGCCCAGATCTTGGTTTTTAAAACCATTTTTTTCCTTAGGGCAAGGACTATGGTTTCCCTGTGTGTGTTTGGTGGTGGTTTGATGGGCAGTAAGACTAAAGATGAGTCTGGAAGTACTAGAAAATGTATGCTGAACCCCCAAAACAACCCAAGAAGGTCAAAGGCTCATGATGTCATAAGCACCAAGGAATCAACTTTAAAGAATTCTGAAAGGCCAAAGTTGGAACACACGCATGCACGCACACACACACAATCTCCGGGAGTCTATCCTGATAGAAACTGAATAACAGATCTTCCTTATGTAGACAGAAACAGAAAGCTAAAGTGTCTGTGATCTGTGACCTGTGAGCTGGCTAACAAACGTTTGTTAACCAGCTTGAATTTCTTCTCAAGTGTGGGTTTTTTTTTTTTTTTTTTTTTTTTTTTAAGATTTACTTATTATGTATACGGTGTTCTGTCTGCACATATGCCCACAGGTCAGAAGAGGGCACCAGATCTCATTACAGATGGTTGTGAGCCACCATGTGGTTGCTGGGAATTGAACTCAGGACCTTTGGAAGAGCAGTCAGTGATCTTAACCTCTGAGCCATCTCTCCAGCCCTCAAGTGTGGGTTTTAAAAGAGCCCCCCACCCCATCATGAAAGCTGAGTGCTGGGGCTGGAGAGGTGGCTCAGTGGTCAAGAGCACTGGCTGCTCTTGCAGAGGACCTGAGTTTTGTTCCTGGCACCCACATGGCAATTCACAGTGGTCTGTCACTCCCATTCCAGGAATCCAATGCCTTCTTCTGACCTCTGTGGACACTGCATGCATGTGGGGCACTTAAATACACATAAAAATAGAAGCTCTTTTTTTACAAGTTAAAATATTTTCAAAGGTTGAGTTTTAAATATTAACAATGACTTTATGTCCTTTTTTAGTGATTCTGGGATTATGTCCCACAGCCTGCAAAGCCATACAAACAGAAGAAACAATAGACCCAGCACCCTGTGGCTTCCTCTGTTTAAAACCATGTGGGATACTTGATGAGCACTCCCCACCCTCCCAGTAGACATTTTTAACATTCCAATGACAGCATCCCCATTTCAGGGCTCTTCTCTGAGCTTAGAACTTGACACTGTGACTTTGCTTAAATACATATCATTAACACAGAGCACTAAAAGTTTCATCTCTCTTTAATGGTTCTCCAATGTAAGATATTAACTGTACTTCACATGGAATACTGTATCCTTCAGACCTGGGTGTTTTTCTTTTATGCTCCATCCTACGGCAAGAGTTTGTTTCTTTTTTTTTCTTTTCTTTTCTTTTTTTTTTTTTTTGGTTTTTTGAGACAGGGTTTCTCTGTGTAGCTTTGCGCCTTTCCTGGAACTCACTTGGTAGCCCAGGCTGGCCTCGAACTCAGAGAGATCCACCTGGCTCTGCCTCCCGAGTGCTGGCATTAAAGGCGTGCGCCACCACCGCCCGGCCAAAGAGTTTGTTTCTTATTCTCTGTGGTGGTTTGAAGAAAATGTCCCCCAAAGAGAATGGCACTATTAGGAGGTGTGACCTTACTGAAGTAAGTATGGACTTGTTTGAGGAAGTGTGTCACTCTGGGAGTGGGCTTTGGGGTCTCTTTGCTCAAGCTTTGCTCACTGTGATACACAGTTCACTTCATGTTGCCTGCATATCAAGATGTAGCTAGCACTATGTCTGCCTGCACACCATCATGCTCCCTGCCATGATGATAATGAACTAAACCTCTGAAACTAAACTACTACTTCAATTAAATGTTTTCCTTTATAAGAGCTGCTGTGGTCATGGTGTCTCCTCAAAGCAATAGAAACCCTAACTAAGACACCCTCCTTTGACAATAACCATATTAGAATGAAAAAACCCACTTCTAAGGATGTGCCCAGGCTATATGTGTAATTTGAGATTCCACATTAATAAAGTATGCATTTGGTTCAATGTCCATCAGTTTGTTTATATTCAACTTCTTTTTGAGACAAGATCTTAGTACCTAGCCTTGGCTGCCCTTGTACTTGCCATGTAGACCAGGCTAACTTCAACTCACAGAGGTCTGCCTGCCTCTGACTCCTAAGGGCCAGGATTAAATGTATGCACCACCACACCTGGCTCTATATTCAACTTTTAAAGTGTTTATCTCCTTTGTCCAATTTGGTTTTAATTGTCAACTTGACACAGCCTAGAGACATCTGACATGAAAGTCTTGATTGAGGAGTTGCCTAGAAAAGATTGGTCTATGCACATATCTGAAAGGGAGGTGGGAGGGTAACACTGATTATTAACTGATGCAGGAGTGTTGTGAGATGTCTTTCTGTATGCTGTGAATATGTGTCATTCTGATTGGTTGACAGATAAAGCCATTTGGCCTATGGCAAGGCAGCTTAGAGGCAGGCGGGAATCCAAACAGATAGACAGGAAGAGAAAGGAGAGGCAAAGCAGACGCTGCCAGCCACTGCCAGGAGAAGCAAGATGTAAAGTACCAGTAAGCCAGGAGCCACATGGCAAAGTATAGATTTATAGAAATGGGTTAGTTTAAGATATAAGAGCTAGTTAGCAAGAAGCCTGCCATGGCCATAATTTAAAAATAATATAAGCCTCTGTGTGCTTATTTGGGTCTGAGCAGCCACCGGACTGGGCAGGACACAGGAAAACTTCTGGCTACACAGGAGGGCCCAGCTCGCTGTCAGCAGCAGCATCCTGAGGCAGGTGGTTCTTGACTGTATAAGAAAGGCATGAGTCTGAAATCAAGCCATCAAGCCTGGTTCTCCTCAAGACTTCTGCTTCAAATTCCTGCCCCATTTGAGTTCTCGCACTGGCTTCCTTCAGTGATTGTTTGTGACCTGGAATTATTAACCAAATAAAGTAAATCCTTTTCTTTGCCTACGGAGCTTTTGGTCACAGTGGTTTACAAAAACAACCAGGAGGAAACTGGATCACCCTTCCTTGTAATCTTTCATGAGTTTTTGACTTACTGTTCCACTTTTATTTGCAAATACATGTATGGCTATGTAATGTTTTTTTTTTATTTCCTCCTTTTCCAAGGAGCTTACTCCAAGGCTTACTCCAACCATAAAATAATTTTCATTGCTACTTCATAACTATAATTTGCTACTGTTAATGAATTATAACATAAATATTTTTAGAGATAGAGGTTTGCCAAAGAAGTTCTGACTCACAGATTGAGAACCATTACTCTAGAGCAAATACATCCAGAAGTTTTGTAGGCAGAGGCCATTTGGCTTAAATGCATTATAACTTTCTCCCTAAAGAAAATAGTTTTCAGTAAGTCCTAAAATGTACAGGATGACTAGCCAGCTTATTCTCTCTGGGATGCATTCAAAAGAAGAAAAGCCAAGGATACAGGCATACATTTGAATTTTCTACCTTTAAACAAAATCAATGGTTTTGAATTATCTTATTAACATACTTTGGTCTATTTGGTAAAGTCTAGAATATGTCCCTGAGAGGAAAACTTATCTTCTACCAACTTAGTTTCCAAATTAGCTTCATAGTTGGTTTTCTAAAGCTTAACAGGCCAATAAGAAAATGGCATATTGCATACACGTCAGCACATTCTACATGGAACTCTTTAAA
Source organism: Peromyscus maniculatus bairdii (assembly GCF_049852395.1). Taxonomy (NCBI): domain Eukaryota; kingdom Metazoa; phylum Chordata; class Mammalia; order Rodentia; family Cricetidae; genus Peromyscus; species Peromyscus maniculatus. The sequence continues at coordinate 69,401,106 of NC_134861.1, forward strand.
AGAGCTGGGTCAAGGAACTGGAGAGATAGCTCAGAGGTTAAGAGCATTGACTGCTCTTCCAGAGATCCTGAGTTCAATTCCCAGTAACCACATGGTGGCTCACAACCTTCCATAACGAGGTCTGATGCCCTCTTCTGGTGTACATGCAGACATGCAGATAGAATACTGTATACCTAATAAATAAATAAATCTTAAAAAGAAAATAAAAGCCAGATTAAGGTAAGAGTGGTGTGTGTGTGTGTGTGTGTGTGTGTGTGTGTGTGTGTGTGTGTGTTGTAAGGCTTCAATCCCTTGGGAGGTCCTAGTGCTCATTCTCCTGGCTTTCAGGAGGCTCCCTTGGGCGGTGTGTGTGTGTGTGTGTGGGGGGGGGGGTGACAGCTGAATTGGCAGAAAGGTCTGCGCTACGCATCAAAGGGCAGTTTAGATGAGGTTCTTCCCTGCAGCTGCTGTTTGCTCAGTCATTTTTAGGCCATCCTGATGGGCTGTCAGGCCCTTCACTGGCCCACTGTCCTGATGTCTCACTGGCCAACAGCTGTCTTGATTGCAGCAGACAAGACTTTGGTGAGAGGTCAGGAGTTACAGCTCCACGGAAGGCAAGAACACAGATTAGAACAAGGTTGAAAAAAAAAAAAAAAAGCTCACAAGATCAAAGGGAACCGCACAGCCCCATGTTCCACTAAAGAGGGGTCTCACTCCTGGAAGCAGGTCAGTCCAATTAAATGACGGCACAGCCTGTGTTTGATGTTGGGCAATGACCTGTTCATCTCTACACTGTAGATCAGACATTACTCCTTATTTACACAGAGGCAGTCCCGCTTGCCAGCAGCTGCAGAAGCGCCTCCCAGTTGTCTGCTCAGTGCGTCCAGGACAGTTTGGGAGCGCAGGGGTGGCACTGGGTAATGTAAGGAGTGTTGTCCCAGGGAAACAGTCAGAGCTGCTTTTTCTAGATGGTAAGTTTTCAAACTTGGAAAACGGGTCCACATGGCTCAGTGAGTTTGTGGTATGTGAGTTGTTGGCTGCATCTAGGTGATGCTCCATGAAGGACCTCAGGTTTGCAATCTGCTTCACAGCTGAGGTGGGATATGACTTTGCAGTCATTCCTGGGGCACCCCTGACAAGACTGCATGGCTCGTGAGTCAGTAAAGGGCGCGGATGAACCATTCTGGAGTACTGCACGTCAACAGCTATTTATACAGAGGAAGCCTATCAGCTGTGATTCACTAGCACATGACCTCGGATTGGGCAGTGAGCGCTCAAACCACCAGGGTCTCCATGCAGGAGAAGCACATTAAAGGAGGCATGGAGAGTGCAGACTCATCCACAGGCCAGCTGCCGGCTACTCACGCTGCTCCAGAATTCAGTGTTCCGACTTCCAGGAATACTCAGAAGCATGATGCGCCATGCTTCTTAATTGGAAGTTCAGTGTGCCAGACAGGTTGGCTGCCAGGTCATGCCTGAATTTTCCCCTATAGGAATAGTTGTTAGGAAGGTGACAGGTAGCCAAATCCACGTTATCTTGATCATTGGAGATTTTTATATAACTTTTTTAAAGTTTTGTTTTGTTGTTTTTCGAGACAGGTTTCTCTGTGTGGTTTTGGTGCCTGTCCTGGATCTCACTCTGTAGACCAGGCTGGCCTCAAACTCACAGAGATCCGCCTGGTTCTGCCTCCCGAGTGCTGGGATTAAAGGCGTGCACCACCACCGACCGGCTACATAACTTTTTATACATACATTACAGAGACAACGGCCATTTTCAGACCAAGTCAGAGTGGTACCTGTGACACACAAGATTGGAATCTGATGCCTCTGTGGTGTTTATTCCTAGTTATGTCTGACTTTATACATCTCTGTTTTCCATGTGCCTCTGTGGGGCTCTAAGACCCAAAACAGGCAAAATACATGGTTTGTCCTGTTTTGCTGCTACTTTGATAAAGACCATGGCCAAAAGCAACTTGGGGAGAAAAGGGTTTATTTGGCTTATACATCCCTATCACAGTCCATCGCTGAGGGAAGCAGGAACTCAAGAAGGGCAGGAATCTGGAGAAGCAAAAATGGAAACAGTGACCATGGTGGAATGCTGATTACTGACTCACTCAGCTTGATATTATTAGTTTAATATCATTATTATTTTAAATACAACTGTGGTGGTTTGACTGGGAATGACTCCTATAGGCTCAAGAGTTTGTGCCAAAGTTGGTGGAACCGTTTGAGAAGGATTAGGAGGTGTGGCTTTGTTGGAGGAGGTGTGTCACTGGGAGCAGGCTTTGAGGTTTCAAAAGCCCATGCCATTCTCCCCAGTCAGTGTTCCCTCCCTTCCTCCCTGCCTCCCTCTCCCCCTCTCTAACTTGAAGATCAGGATGTCAGCTCTCAGCTACTGCTTCAGCACCATGTCTGCTTGCCTGCTGTCATGCTCCTGTTATGATAGTTGTGAGCCAACCCTCTGAAACCGAAACTCTTTCTTGCTAAGTTGCTTTGGTTATGGTGTCTCTTCACAGCAATAGAAAAGGAAGTAAGACAGCCTGGGGCCACTTGCCTAGGGATAGCACCACCTCCCACATCCATCTTTAACGGAGAAAATGCTTCACAGACTTGTCCACAGGCCATCTGATGGAGGCGTTTTTCTCAGCTGAGGTTCCCTTTTCCCAGATGTCAAAAAAACTAGCCCGTACAACAGCCTTACATTTCAGAATGACAACTTGTGGGGGTTTGAAAGAAAATGTCCCCCATAGGGAGTGGCACTATGTTGGAGTAGGTACAGTCTTGTTAGAGGAAGTTTGTCACTGTGGGGGTGGGTTTTGAGGTTTCCTATGCTCAAGCTACATACAGCGTAGCACTCAGTTCACTTCCTGAAGCTTGCAGATCAAGTTGTAGAACTCTCAGCTCCTTCTCCAGCACCATGTCTGCCTACATGCCACCCACCATGAAGATAATGAATGGACTAAACCTCTGAACTGTAATCTAGTCCAATCAAATGTTTTCCTTTATAATAACTGCCTTGGTCATGATGTCTCTTCACAGCAATAGAAACTCTAACTAAGACATAGCTCTAGGAAAAGTTGTCAAAAATAATATCAAGGTCAGGGAAGGGAGTTCCTTCAAATATATGGAGATGAAGTTTTTGGTCCAAGATAAAGATTATTTCATGGTGTAATTTACTGTTGGAAAAGGCCCTGTAAGGAGTACCTTCTGATTATCATTTGATGACCTGGCTCTAACCTGGCTGCCCTGAGTCCATGGATTTCATTTTGATGGCAGTGTAGGTGATTAGCAGTACTTTGTAAGGAGTCCTATCTGGTAGGTGACAATGTGTGTTCTTCCAAACAGTGATGGATACTTGAGCATTTGGATGAAACACATGGCAGGGATGGTCAGTGAAGAACACATGTTGACAATATGCTCCAAGTATAACAACTCTTTATGACTGTTTTTCAGTGCTGGGGGCCAAACCCAGGCCTAGTTTATACAGGTGAAGTGGGTACTCTGCCACCGAGCCCCATCCTCAGCACAATTCCTATATATATCTAGCTGTTGTAGGCACTATTTGCTCATGCTACCATATGTAGCCCAGGAGAGTCTTGAACTCACTATGTAACTGAGGTCAGTCTCAAGTTTGCAGCCATATCCTGTCTGAGTTTCCCCAGTGCTGGGATTACAAACACATGCTTCCACTCTTGGCTTCCAGCACCTGCTTTAAAAGTTTATGCTCTGCTGGGTTGGTGGTATGTACCTATAATCCCTGCACTGGAGAGGAGAAGGCAAAGGGATTAGGAGTTCAAAGCCAGCTTGGGCTACATAAGACCCTGCCTAAAAAACAAAACAAACAACAAACAAAAAACAAAGATCATTTTTTTCTGTGAGAAAAGTCTAGATTTTTTTTGGGGGGGGGGCATATTTGAGACAGGGTTCTTCTGTGTAGCCCTAGCTATCCTGGAACTCACTCTGCAAATCAGGCTGGCCTCAAATTCAGATTCAGAGAGGTCTGCCTGCCTATGCCTCTTGAGTGCTGGGATTAAAGGTATGTGCCACCATTACCACCTGGCTAGACGTTTTTCTTTCTATGTAAGAGACAGTGGTCATGTTTATGGCCATTAGAGTAGACTATTTGTTTCTCCTAGAGTTCTTTTTATGCTTACTTGTCCCAAGGATTAAGTAGAGAGGTGGAAGTCTAATGACCAGATTCTTTGCAAGCAAACTGAGTTCCTAGGTGAAAAGGCTTGCTAAATTTGGTATATGGAGAGTGGTGGTCAGGACTGGAAAAGGGCAATGCCCATTTCAGTGTTTAAAAGAGACCAATACAGGGAGGCTTCCATGGCCATTGCTGGAAGGGCTGAGATTGGTGATCCATTGGCTATAAATTCCTATAATCTTTTGTCCTTGGAGAAGGATGGACAAACTGACTCAAGGCATTTTGGGGATATGAATACCCTGATCTATTTTACACCCTCATTGGGAAGAGCTATGCCTACCCACTGTCTCAGTCAGCCAGTGCCTTAGATAGTCTCTAACCACAGAGTACAAAAGGGTATTTTCTATGTGGTTCTGGTGGTTGGGCAGGGTTAAGTGTGAATTCATCACTCGTGCTATGACTTCGAATAAAACTTGCCCAAGGACGAAAGTTTCTTCTGGTTTAGCTGCGACTTCTTTTGAAAACTTTCCCAATGGTCCTATCAGTTTCCGTGTCAGCCTTAAAGGCGCAGGAAGGGGTGATTTGGAATTTTTTTTTTTCTTTTCCTTTTGGGGAGTTTTTCTACACAGGGTTTCTCTGTGTAGCCCTGACTATCCTGGAACTCACTTGGTAGCCCAGGCTGGCCTCGGACTCACAGAGATCCGCCAGCCCCTGCCTCCCAAGTGCTGGGATTAAAGGTGTGTGCCACCGCCACCCTTTTGCGGGTGTTTTACTTTTGTTTCTTTTCTTTTCTTTCTTTCTTTTTTTTTTTTTTTTTGGGGGGGGGGGGTTTCGAGACAGGGTTTCTCTGTGTAGCTTTGCGCCTTTCCTGGAACTTGCTTTGTAGACCAGGCTGGCCTCGAACTCACAGAGATCCGCCTTCCTCTGCCTCCCGGGTGCTGGGATTAAAGGCGTGCGCCACCACCGCCCGGCACTTTTGTTTCTTTTATAGCAAATGCCAGCTCCCGCAGTTGCAGCAGACGTGTTCGGGAACCCTCAAGATGTCTCGGTGTTCCCGTGCTCGTGGCCTGAGCCATTCCATTAGCTCCAGGCCAGAAATATACTTGCTGCTTGGAGCCTGCTGTGGCACTGGGGAGCAGCCCTGGCCGATCGGTTCTGCGGAAGCGCTGTCGTCAGGGTGCCGGGGGATGCTCTACCTCTCCGTTCTGGCCGCTGGAAGCTCAGGGCGTGCAAAGCTCGAGGGGACATGGGGAGACCCCCGGATGCCTTACCTGTGGGACACTCAACGCCCAGCATCCTGAAGCCAAGCCCGGGAGCCAGCTGTGACCCGAAACCTGACAGCCTGTGGCGGGGCGGGGCCGTAGACAGACAGCCAATCCAAAGTAGAGTGCAGCGAGCAGCCAGCCAACCCCAGCGAATACTCGGGGCGGGGCCTGCGCGGGTTGCAGCCAATTCCCGGGCCTGGCCATTGGCTGCCGGAAATCTTCAGCCCGCCTCGCCCCTTCCGGTTCTGGGTCTGGAGGGAGAAGTCTGGCAGAGTGCAGAGCACCCTTCTCTGGATGTCAGGCGACCAAACCGGATTCATCAGGCTCCCACCTGGCCTTGGTGCTAGCGGATCTGGCGCTCCCGGCCTCCAGGCTTCCCGAGCGGCTGTTTCTTACGCCGTCATCCCCAATATCACATAAACTATTAGTAGTGGTGCGGGCCTGTAATTCCAGCATTCGGCGGCCGGAGGCAGGGAGAGCCTCGGTTCAGGGTTACTTTTGACTACCAGGCTAGTTGAGATCAGCCTGATCTTTTTGTTTGTAAGACTAGCTTTAATATCTGAGCCATCTCTCCAATGCACCCTCACCCCACCCCGCCCCATCTCAATGTATAAGATAGAGCGTTTATCAATATCAATCTCTGGCTTCTATACACACAGATGCATATGCGAGTCCACACACATGTGAACACGTACGCACACCACGCATACAAGCCCCCCCGCCCAAAAAAAAAGGTGGAGTAAGGCCAGAGATGAGACGTATGTGATTATGACATAGTAAATGAGGGAAATGCACTTTCTGTAGAAGAGACAGCATTAACTTGGGATGTCAATCTGTTACACCATCAGAGAGCGTGTGGGAGCACTGCCAATCAGCTTGAGAGTAAACAGTGAAACTGAAGTCCAGCACATTGACCCTGGACTGTGGAACTGCTAGCTTAGTGGACAAACATGAACACAAGGACCATTTTAAGCATGTAAAACTATCACTTACGAGGTGGAGAGATGATTCACTGGTTAAGAGCGCTAGGTTGCTCTTTCAGAGAACCTGGCTCATTTCCCAGCACCCACGTGGTGGCTCACAACCATCAGTTAACTCTAGTCCTGGGACCTGATGCCCTCTACTGGCTTCCTCGGGCACTCATGTAGTGCACAGGCATACATGCAGGCAAAACACTCTTAAAATACGTATATTTTAGGAGGTATCATGACTAGGGTCAATGATACCGCCATGAGGCTGAGGAAGGGATGATGATGTGGAAAGCTGAAGATGAGTTTATGAGGCAAAGGAGAGGCCCCTGGGGTCTCATTTCCAGTAGAGGGAAGACCAACACAGAGCATGCTCCAGGAAGGACCCTTGCCCATTCGTGGAAATGTGGACTAGCCGCTGGAACTTCTGCACCAGCAGCCAAGGGCTGGGAAAGCAGGTGTGATAACAGGATATCAACTAGGCTGAAGGGGTAGGTGCTGCCAGAGATGCTGGGCTGTCAGATCATATTCGATGTGGTTGAATGTAGTTAAAAATCTTCAAATACAAAGCTGGCCAGGGCGGAACACACCTCTGCATGTAATCCCACCACTTGAGAGGCTGAGGTAGTAAGACTGATGCAAGTTCAGGCCAGCCTGGTCTACCTCAAGGAGTTCTTGGCCAGCCTGGGCTACCTACTGAGACTCTGCTTCAAACAAAACAACAAAATGCCCTTAAACAATGTTCAATAGTAGCATGCGGCATAAGTGCATATCAATAAAACATTGGTATTTATAACCAGCATATGTTCCGGCAAATATGTCAGGTAATAGTAGCTGATCTTTAGTGCATATTTATTCCACTCTCTTTAGCTGCTCTCTGCAGATTATCAGGAGCTGGGCCTGGTGTCAGATGCCAGTCATCCTAACAAGACTGAATTGGGAGAATAGGGAGTTTCAGGCCACTCTGGGCTCCTTGATGACAATTTGTCTCAATCAACAACAAAAATAAGTCAGGTGTAGTGCACATGCCTGTCATCCGACCACCTGGTAGTTGGAAGCAGGGACTGAAATTCAAGATCATCTTCTACCACAGAGTGAGTTTGAGGTCAGCCTGTGCTACAAGAGACCTTGTCTCAAAACAAAATAGAAGCAAAAACCCAATGTTGATTCCATTTTCCCCACCAATTACTCTTCCCAGCGGGATGATTGAACTCTTTTTTTTTCTTTTTTTTTCTTTTTTTTTTTTTTTTTTTTTTTCTGAGACTGGGTTTCTCTGTGTAGCTTTGGCGTCTTTCCTGGAACTCTTTCTGTAGCCCAGGCTGACCTTGAACTCAAAGAGATGCGCCTGCTTCTGCCTCCCACATGCTGGGATTAAAGGCATGCGCCATTTTAACCTGAGGACCCATGTATTGCTAATACTTTGAGGAAGCTATTTGACCAACCAGTGTTGTGGGTGACATAAACACATGAAGGATTCCAAGCGCACACAATCAGTGAAGCAGCTGGCCACTCTAGCTCCAACTTCACACTTGAACACTTATGTCCACAAACATGGACTTAGGAGCTCTGCAGTGGCAAGAAAGTAGACACAAGGTAGAAGGCATACAGCATGGAAATGTCCATGCATATACCATCTGTATTGGTATATACTATTACTTTTCTGTGGGTGTGATCAAACACCATGACCTGTTGCAAGATATTTGGTTATACTGTGTAAAGATATGTCACTGTGATTGTTATTAAGTCTCTGTGTTGTTATTTAGGAGCTGGCTGGCAGAACAGAGAAAGACTCATTACAATGACCAAGGCAACCTATAGAAGAAGGAGTTTATTTGGGGCTTATAGATCCAGAAGGTTAGAGTCCATCATGGCAATGTGGAGGTAGCAGGCATGGTGCCTGGAATAGAAGCTGAGAGCTCACATCTTGAACTACAAGCAGGAAGAAGAGAGAGGGCACTCAGAATAACATGAGTTTTGAAACCTTGAAGCCTGCCCCTCAGTGACACACTTCCTCTAGCAAGGACACACCTCCTAAGCTTCCCCAAACAGCCATCACCTGGGAACCAAGTATTCAAATGCCTAAAATGTGTGTGTGTGTGTGTGTGTGTGTGTGTGTGTGTGTGTGTGTGTGTGTGTATGTGTTGGGGGGGATGGGGCAGGCAATCTCATTCAAACCACCACTTCATTGAAGGTGCTTTTTCTAAAGGTGATTGTGGGTAGAAATTAGAATTCCCTAAAATTCAGAATTCTATGAGGGTAGCTATGTTAGAAGTCACCTGTTGACCAGATTGACTCAAGTCACACAGTCTCCTCTCTTACAGTATTCAGTTATATTGGATTTAAATCTTGTTTATGGGCTGGTGGTTGGTGGCGCACGCCTTTATTCCCAGCACTCGAGAGGCAAAGGCAGGCAGATCTCTGTGAGTTCGAGGCCAGCCTGGTCTACAGAGTGAGTTCCAGGAGAGGCTCCAAAGCCACAAAGAGATCCCCCCCCTCCCAAAAAAAAAAAATCTTGTTTACATTTTTGAAGATTTTTTCCCTTAGTATCCAATGTATTCAATGATATTATAAATACTATTTGCCTGGTCAGTTAAACTAATTAGCATAAGGTGTTTGATTTGAAATAAGGCAATTTTTTTGGTTGTTATTATTTTGAGAAGAAGGTCTCATATCTAGGTAGACCTGGACTTCACTACGTAGCTGAGGATGACCTTGAACTCCCGATGTTCCTTCTTCTACCAAGTGCTGGGATCACAGGCATGCACCACCACACCTGGCCCAAGTGATTAATTCTATTAAAGAAAATTGACTGACAGGAGAGATCTGATTTCTCTATAACATGATTTAATGAGGCTGCTTGAGTCGAGAGCTGTTCTACATCAAACAAAGAACACAAATCCCCGAGGTTCTATTTCTGGCTCTGCTGAAGATTTTGCTGTTATACCCAGAGCAAGATGGGACTTGTTAGTTCTTTTCTATCTGTAAAACATAGGCAATGCTTTTGGCCTTTTTCATGGAGAACCAGGATAAATGAGCACCATGAGTGACCTTGACCTATTTTGTAACTACAAATGCATCTTTATTGCTGTAATTTCATGAGAAATGAAAATCATCTCATGGAGGGGGGGGATCTGACAAGTTAATACAAAGCTAAATCTTTAAAATCTAGACCAGCTGCTCTTTAAAATTCCACTTCCCACATTTGAATAAGAAGAAGATAAATATATCTTTCAAGTAATGAAACAGAGAGGGAGGTAAAAAGATGCCTTCTAACTTGGGGTCAGCTTGTTTGGGGAATGAATTTTATTTTCAATAAGACTAGTAAAAGCATCTAAAATACATTATTAAGTCTTAAGTCAAATGAGACTGCATTGTTGGAAAAAAAATATCAAAGTGAATTTCTGTGTCCATGGGGATGTACGTGGAAATTTAGGAACTTAGTCTCTATTCCCAGCATTCAGGAGGCAAAGGCAGGCAGATCTCTGTGAGTTCGAGGCCAGCTAGATATACATAGTGAGTTCCAGGCCAGCCTAATCTACACAGTGAGTTCCAGGCCAGCTAGCACTATGTAGAAAGACCCTGTATTAGAAAGACTGGGAGGCCAAAGATTTAAAAAGCAGAAGATTCTCTCAAGACACAAGTTGTGTGATAATAGTGTGTTTTGTGTGTGTGAATGAGAATTTGTAAATGTTGAATTCTAGGCTCCGACAATCATTGTCAGTGCAGATCAAGCTGCAAGTATTTATGTTTTAAAACTTAAATTATAAAGCTAGTTACGTCTTTCTAACAACTAGTTTTAATGTTTATGAGCATATTTTACCTACATTACCTTTTCAGGATGTTGAGAAAGATGCATCACAAGCACAGGCTGGAGGCTGGGGGCTAGATGGTTTTGAGGAAGAGGTCTTGGTGGACTCTTTCATAGAGCAAAGGGAAGCAATGCCTTCTGGGAAATGAGCTAAGTTTTAATCTAGTCTTTAAGATTAGAAGTCAAAAACAAAAATATTAAGGAAATGAAAACCTAATTGATCTTTGAAGTATTGTTATGTGGAATTGAGTGGAACTTTTGAGGCCTTTCTTCCAGAAAACAAGGACTTGGTTGTCAGGCCTATATTAGGCCTAAACCTTGGTGCCATGTAGTTGTACTTAAATCATTTCAATGGAAGGTGTCTTAGTGATTGGAACATCTAGTGCAGTTTGGAGTTCTTCCATTTGAAAAATGTGATGTTTGCATGGGATTGTTTGAATCTTGTTTTCTAGTCCCTCACCATCACCACCCTCATAGTCTGAAGGTAGATTTTTCTCTTGATAAAGGAACAAAAAAGTGAACATCTTGTTTGTAAATAGGTATCTAGTAGCTAGTGGTAAACTTGAAATGGTAGAATTCTTTAAAGCCTAATTCTAGGTAGCCTAAGGAAAATGTATCTTAATTATTTTTGAACCTCTACCCTCTGGAACCGAACCTAGGACCTCCACAAGAGCACTAAATGCGCTTAACCACTGAGCTATTTCTCCTCCTGCTCTTCTTGTTAGTCTTTTTTGCTCTTCTCTCTTCAGCCCAGGTTTCTCCTATTGATTCTCTCTGCCTGACAGACACACCCATTCTTTCTCTGCCTAGCTATTGGCCCTTCAGCTGTAACCCATCAGGTGCTTAGGTAGGCAGAGGGAAACAGATGCAGCACATCTTTACGTAATTAAACACACAGCCTAGCTTCCTTAAGCAAATGCAGCATCAACAAATGTAACATGCTTTTACACAGTTAAAAGTAACATTCTGCAGCATAAACAAATGGAAAAACATCTTTGCCTAGTTAAAATAATATTGTACAACAGTCATTTTGTGATGTGATTTGCAAATATACATGCAGAGACACATAAAATAGGATTGAAACCTATGTAAAACGAAAGCCATAGTTTAAGTCTGAAATAGTGATGCATGCTTGTAATCCCAGCACCTGACTCAGGAGGACTGCTTCAAGGTCAAGGCTAGCCTAGGCACATGGAGTCAGAAGTCATCCTAGGCCACATAGGAGACTGTTTCAAAGAAAAGAGAGTTGCCTTTAACATGAACTTCCCAGGCACTGTAGACAATTCTTCCCTTAGAATATAGATTGTTTGAAAGAGTAACTCTTGGACTTTCCTCCCATTAAATAACGAGAGTTTTATGTATACCAATATGTACAAGCATAGTATAAAACTAGCTATTTGTTTTGCTGCATAAATATAAATAAAATCTAAGCCAAGTGTAGTGGCTCATGCCTTTAATCTTAACACCCAGGAGGCAGAGGCAGGAAGATCTCTGTTAGTTCAAGGTGAGTCCAGTCTATATAGTGAGTTCAAGACAGCCAGGGCTAATTCTCTCTCTCTCTCTCTCTCTCTCTCTCTCTCTCTCTCTCTCTCTCTCTCTCTCTCTCTCTCTCTCACACACACACACACACACACACACAAATAAATAAATCAAAACACCTAAGTAAAATGAATAATCATTCAATGAAACCCCATAGAGGAAGCGTGTATCATAGACGCATTGACTTGTGCCTCACTAGAACACACTAAGTACTTGATGACAGTATCAGCGTAGAGTGAAGACAATTAATGGCTGCCATAAAATAAGGGAGGCTGGAACTAGTGCCAAGCTCTTCAAATCTAGAGCCAAGGAACACAGTATGTAGATCAGAGCTCTGATTCAACTTAGGAACCCGTCCAGGGACTTTACAGGGAAGTCCTATTAAGGAAAAGTCTGACTTTGGGAGCTCTTTAGTAAATGGCAAGCCTTGTTTCGTGGAGGAGTGGAAGCGAGCTCACACCACCAGAAAAAGGCATTTTCCACACTGACATTCAAGTAGTCTCCCCTAGTAAATACCACAGCAGCAGCCTTCTCATTTCCCTGTTGTCCCAGACAGATTCAAAGGCAGAGGCTTTTCCTGTACCTTATTGTCCAGCTCACATTTGGGGGCTGGCCATGTAGCTCTGTTGGTAGAATGCTTGCCTGAAGGGTGTGAGGGTCTCCCTGAGTTCAACCTCTCGTACCACAAAACTAAGTAAGTAAAAAAAAAAAAAAATGAAACAATGTTTTGCTAAATTATTTATTGCTAAAACAGAAAAATTAGTAAAGATGGCTGCATTGCAAATGATCAAGCCAATGGTGTCAGTGTTTCTTTAGAGTTATTTACATTTACTTGTCCATTCTGGGGTGGGAGGGTGAGGCATAGAGGTCAGAGGACAATCTTTGCAAGGTGGTTCACTTTCTACCATGTGAGTCATGGAGCTTAAAGTCAGGTTGTCAGGCTTGGCACCTAGTGCCCTTCTTCACTGAGATATCTCACCAACCCCAAAGGACGGTGTTTTGTGAGATAGTGAACCTATATGATCACATTCCCCAAATCCTAGGCTGTTAGCTGCTCCACACTTCTTCCACAACCCCTAGAAAGCAACACCCCACCACCACCACCACCACTGCCTCCTAGGAAAGGAAGAACTCAATTCAGAACAGAGGCAATATCACCAAATCAGTTTTAAAAATGTAACCCATATGTCTTAGTTCGGGTTTCTATCATTATGAAGAGACACCATAACCATGGCAACTCTTTTTTTTTGGGGGGGGGGGAGAAAGGATTCATTTGGCCTACACTTCCACATCACTGTTCATCACCAAAGGAAGTCAGGACAGGAACTCAAGCAGGGCAGGAACCTGGAGGCAGGAGCTGATGCAGAAGCCATGGGTGGGGGCTGCTTACTGGCTTGTGTAACATCAATTTTATTTATTTATTTATTTATTTATTTATTTATTTATTTATTTATTTATTTATTGTTATATATATTTTTTATTTTACAATACCATTCAGTTCTACATATCAGCCATGGGTTCCCCTATTCTCCCCACCTCCCACGCCCTCCTCTTACCCCCAGCCCACCCTCCATTCCCACCTCCTCCAGGACAAGTCCTCCCCCAGGACTGTGATCAAATTGGTAGACTCAGTCCAGGGAGGTCCAGTCCCCCATGGCAACTCTTAGAAAGAAAACATTTAATTGGGGTGGCTCAGTCCATTATCATCATGGCGGGGAGCATGACGGCGTGCAGGCTGACATGGTGCTGGAGAAGTAGCTGAGAATCCTATGTCTTGTAGGCAACAGGAAGTCAACTAAGACACTGGGTGATACTGATCGTAGGAAACCTCAAAGCCTGCCCCCACAGTGACACACTTCCTCCAGTAAGTCCATACCCACTCCAACAAAGCTACACCACCTAATAGTGCCACTCCCTATGAGATCTATGGGAGCCAATTACATTCAAACTACACCATTTATAGTAATTTTCTAAGGGTTTGATAACATATGTTGTCATAGGGTTCCCCCCCCCCCCCCATGTTGATGTGATGAAACACCCTGACAAAAAGCAACTTGAGAGAGAAAAAACTTATTTGGCCCCCAATTCCAAGTTACAGTCCATTGTTGCAGGGAAGCCAGAGTGGCTGAGACCTGAGGCAGCTGGTCATATTACATCCACAGTCAAGAGCAGAGGGCAGTGAATCACCCCACAAAAACAAGTACCCAGCTCACTCTCTCCTTTTCATTCAGTTCAGAGACAGCCCATTAAATGGTGCTACCCGCATTTAGAGTAGGTCTTCCGATCTCAATTAGCCCAATTAAGAAAATCCCTCACAGGTCAACCTAATCTATACATTTCCTCACTGAAACTTCCTTCCCGGGGGATTTGAGATCCTCCCCAGTTGACAAAACTAACCATCACACACGTCAAGGAAAAGCATTCCCATGTCCATTCATAATAAAATCTCGATAGTTATTGAATGGTAATGAAGCACTGGCCATGCTCCTACCACCCTCTGTGTAACTCAGGCCATAAATTTAGTGTCACGTGTCCCATTAATGGCTGCGACTGCCATTCTCCCCATTCTGTAGATAGACAGCAGGAGCCGTGGAGGGTTAGTGGAGCCTGCCCAGGTCCAGTGAGGATCCTCAACCTGGAGCTTCTGGCAATATTAATTGGGAAGTCACAATCCTGGGAGAGCTTTGGGACCTGGATTCTTGCTGTGCCCGATAATTTTATGTCAACTTGACATAAGCTAAAGTCATCTGAGTGAAGGGAACCTCAATTAAGAAAATGCCTCCGTAAGACTGGACTGTAGGCAAACTTGTAGGGCATTTTTTAAATTAGTGGTTGATGGGAGAGGGCCCAGCCCATTGTGGGTGGTCCCATCCCTGAGCTGGTGGTCCTGGGTTCTATAAAAAAAAAAAAAAAAAAAAAAAAAAGGCAAGCAGAGCAAGCCATGAGGAGCAAGTCAGTAAGCAGCACTCCTCCACGGCCTCTGTGTCAGCTCCTGCCTCCAGGTGCCTGCCCTGCTAGTGTTCCTGTCCTGACTTCCTTCAGTGATAAACTGTGATGTGGAAGTGTAAGCGAAATGAACCCTTTCCTCCCTAAGGTGCTACGGTCATGGTGCTTCATCACAGCAATAGGAACCCTACCTAAGACACCTGCTGAAGTAAGCCAAGCTCGACTCAGTGTTAATGGTAAAACAAAGTTTAAACTTAACCAGACCAATTAGGAAGTCTCCACCTTGAGCAATTAAATGTTTTCTTTCTTTTGCTTCCACAAACGTCTTACCATTCACCCCCTTCCCTCTGCGCATGCTCCACTGGGTGGAGAGCTGACGCGCCCTCCCCCCCCCCCCCCCCCCCCCCCGTCCCCGTCCCCGTCCCCGTCCCCACTGCACCATCCATGAATCTTTATCTGCTCAGATACATTCTTTACATTTCTAACACAGCCCAGGCAATCTGCTTACTGAGCCAACAGATTTGTCTAAGTTCATGAACTTGGCATTTGTCCAAGTTCAAAGACCTAGATACGGCAGGTAAACATGAAAAGAACACTAAGATATGGCTCACTGCTTAAGAGCCCAAGCTGTCCCAGGAGAGGACCGAAGTTCAGTTCCCAGCACCCAAGGCGGGTGACTTAGAGCTGCCTGTAATTCCAGCTCCAGAGGACCCAACACACACACACACACACACACACACACACACACACACACACACACACACCACGCGAGCTATAAAACCATATCTTTAAAAGCAGGTTAATGATCAAAAGAAAGAAATCTAAAAAAAAGAAAGAAAGAAAGAAAGAAGAAAGGAAGGAAAGAAAGAAAGAAAGAAAGAAAGAAAGAAAGAAAGAAAGAAAGAAAGAAAGAAAGAAAGAAAGAAAGGAACTGGGAGAGAATAGTCCCCACATGTCTACTACACTAGCCACACACGTAGTTGACATTGCGTGTCCCTGCAGTAGCGTACATTACCTCTGCATCAAAACTAGTAACCCTTTAGATGAGGGCTACTCACATGGTCACTCACCAACCAGCCTTAGCTCATACCAGTAACCACACAAGGAGCAAGCACTTAGAAACGCTGTGACATCTCTGTGGGCAAACCTTGTTGACCAGGGTCTGGACCAGTTCAGAAGTTGTCAGACCTGCCAGGTGAGCCAAGTCCAGAATCCAATATGGTGTGTGCCCCACAGGTGGAACCCGGGGTCTGGGAGGTTTGAAAGTTAGTTTGTCAGCTATGATAGGACCATAATACAAGCCTTCATTTGTTCTGATTACGTTTATGTGTCATGTGTGTGCACATGCCGAGGGCAGCTTTCAGGGGTTGATTCTCTCCTTCCACGTGTGTCCTGAGGATCAAACACACTCAGGCCATCAAGGTGGCAGCAGCCCGTAGTCTGCTGGGCTGTCCCTTCAGCACTCGCTTGACAAGCCATCATTTTGGTGGCACTTGGAGGCCTGCTTTTTAATTTAATAAAAATTGTGTGTGTGTGTGTGTGTGTGTGTGTGTACTCACATATGTGCCATAACACACATGCGAGGTCAGAAGACAGCCTGTGGGAGTCAGTTATCTCCTTCCACCTTGTGGATAGACACAATTCCAAAGAAATGAAGTTCACTTTAGTTTTATCGTGGAGGCAGCAGCCAGGGGACTTAGCAACTCTAAGTGCTAGGGGACAGAGACTCGCTGTAAGATTTAGTTCCTCAGAACTTGAGGCAGCTCAGCTGGCTGAGAAGGGACTAAAGGTGGGGCTGGTGACCATAGGGAAATCCTCAGGGGCTGTTCTGGGTGGGTGGGTGGGTGGGTGAGTGGGTGGGTGGGTGAGTGGAGGGGTGGAGGGGTGAAGGGGTGGGTGGGTGGGTGAGTGGAGGGGTGGAGGGGTAAAGGGGTGGGTGGGTGGGTGGATGAGTTGGTGGATGGGCAGGTGGGTGGGTGGAGGGGTGGAGGGGTAAAGGGGTGGATGGATGGATGGGTGGGTGGGTAGATTGATGGGTGGATAGATGGATGGGTGGGTGGATGGATGGGTGGGTGGGTGGAAGAGTGAGTGGATGGATTGGTGGATAGGGGATGGATGGGTGGATGGATGGATGGATGGATGGATGGATAGATGGGGTGGATGGGTGGATGGATGGGGAGTGGATGGATGGGTGAGTGGATGGGTGGATGGATGGGTGGAAGAGTGAGTGGATGGATGGGTGGATGGGGGGTGGATGAATGGATGAGTGGATGGGTGGGTGGATGGATGGATGGATAAATGGATGGGTGGGTGAATGAATGAGTGAGTGGATGAATGAGTGAGTGGATGAATTGGTGGATGGGGGGGTGGATGGATGGATGGATGGATGGATAGATGGATAGGTGGGTGCCAGTGCAGGGTACACTGTGCATACTCTCCTGTTGGGTTACTTCTCATTTTGGAAAAGGGAAAAGCATTTTAAGTATGTGTTCACACACAGGAGGCCCATAAAAATATGAGGCTTCAGGAAGCGCTAGCTGATTAAAGCTTATTCGGTACCTTAACTAGAGTAGAGGCCAGGGACTTCCAGGTAAATTCTAGCACTTCGCGTTCTCCAGAAAAACGATTCCACATCACACAGATTTTCTCTTTTATTGGTATACCTTTGTTCCTAGAATACTTTCTTCTTGTCCAGTGTGGCTATGTTTAAGATCTCTTTCCAGCTCAATATTTCTTATTTATAATTTTTTAAAATCTGTGCTTCCCAGGGCTCATTTCTTCTCAGAGTCTTTTCAAAAACAAGCTCTGGGCTTGGATCCTGTTCTTACTAAGTGAAATTTCTCGGGCGCATGCTTCAGTTTCTGGTGCAGTAACACCTCACAGACCTCCTTCTGTCTACTGGGAATGAACGGAGTAGAGTAGCAGTTTCCTGGCTCCTAGCTAGGCAGGGCTCACTTGCTGCTGCCTCTGCTCTATGGGGCACCGATGCACTCAGCCCCTGGGGGGTTAGGAAGGAGTCCTCTAACCCAGATTCCACCTGACTGGACAGGGCTAACCGTTGCTCATCTCTGTCTCTGTGCCTATGAAGGACCACTTCTTTTGACTATGGGTACGTGCTTTAAAGTGGTTTTTTTGTTTGTTTGTTTGTTTGTTTGTTTTTTTCCGAGACAGGGTTTCTCTGTGTAGCACTGGCTTGTCCTGAACTCACTCTGTAGACCAGGCTGGCCTCGAACTCACAGAGATCCACTTGCCTCTGCGCCCCCCCCCCAGTGCTGGTTAAAGGCATGTGATTTAAATATTTTTTTAGAAGACATTTTGTCCATCATTTTTACCTGTTTAAAGTTGGATTGGGACCAATGAAATGGCTCTGCAGGTAAAACTGCCGACTGCCGTCAAGCCTGATGACCTGAGTTCAATTCCTGGGATCGGCACAGAGGAAGGAGTGAGGCAGCAGATTGCCCTCTGACCTCCACACACATGTCATAGCATGTGCACATAAAAAAAGATTGACTTATTTTTATTTTATGTGTGTAGGTGCTTTTTCTGCATGTATGTCTGTGTACCACACATGTGCCTGGTGTCCCCAGAGACCTGAAGAAGTTGTCAGATTTCTGAGACAGTTGTGAGTGACTATGTAGGTACCTGGGATCAAACTTGGGTCCTCTGGAAGAACAGTCAGTAGTCTTAACTACCGAGGCATCTCACCAGCCCTCAGGTCTTTGTTTTTCTGTCATTTCAACTACCAAAGTTGTGTGTGTGTGTGTGTGTGTGTGTGTGTATGTGTGTAGTGGTGTGGGTACTTATGTGTGTATTGAAGAGGCCTAAATTAACATTAGTGCAGCCATGACAGTGTACAGACTAACAATACTAGACCCCACCGTTACAAAAACCAGGAAAAGCCACAAACTGTACACCCTGCGGGGATCAATGAGAATTGAGACACACAAGTACTAACTGCTCTAAAACATTAAGGATAGCTTACATCCATCACTTGTATATAGGTTGTCTATTTCCTTGCAGCAATGCCAGTACCAATCCCTGTTTGAGAAGACTTCTGTTACCTCACTCCTGCCCAATCAGGAGTTCAACACCCATCTGAATTCGGAATTCCCCTACCCTTCATCCTTAACTCCTTAAAATCCCTGCAATAACTGAGCTCTCCCTGTGTCAGAACGGACAGAGAGCCTAAGCCTGAGCTTGCAATAAAGGCTCTTTGCTTTTGCATATGAACTCAGACTCCTGATGGTCTCTGGGGGGCTCATGATTCGGGCATAACACGTATGTATATGGGAGCATGCATATGTGTGTATATGTTTGTCGAAGTGTGTGTAACCAGTATGTATATATTTGTCTATGTGTAAATGTGTGTGGGTACGTGTGTATGTTTATGTGTATTTGTGTATTAGTATGTGTGTATCCTTGTCTGTTCAGACATATGTGTATGTGTGTATACATGCATTTCTAATTGTGTGCATGTGTCTGTATGTGTTTGTGTGTACGGAATGTGTATGTGTGTGAGTGTGACTGTGATCTGTGAGTATGCGAGAAGGTGTGTAAGTGTGAGGGTGTGAGAGTATGTTTGAGTATGTGTGTACAGGCATATGTTTATGTTTGTGTTCATGTTTGTGTGGATATGTCTCATTAATAGAGAACCTTAGCTCTGCTTTAATTTTCCAGAATTAACTTGATAAGGAATCAATTCGTGATTTGATTCTGAAGAGAAGATAGATATTGTCTATTTGTTGGCGCAGTTCTGTGATCCCGGCTCCCTAGGAGACCGAGCTGAGAGGATGGCTACTTTCAAGGCCTGCCTGGACAGTTTAGCAAGACTCTGCTTCAGGACTGAACACTGAAAATAGCCAACGATGTAATTTACCTTGAAGCACTTGGCAAAAAACAAAACAAAACAAAAAAACACAATGACAACAACATAATTTCATGTTTTTTGTTTGTTTGTTTGTTTGTTTTTTTTGGGGGGGGTTTGAAACAGAGTCTCATTACATTTGCCAGGCTGGTCTCAGACCCACCATCCTCCTGCCTCAGCTTCTCTAGCCTCTGAGATCACAAGCTCTGCCACAGTGCCTCACTCAGGTAGATGTTATGTGATTAGCCTTATCCCTGTGATTTCCCAGCTACCCACAATTCCTTTCACCAGGCAGAGGTCCTCAGGGTGATCTGTGAAGTGCTCTGGCTTTAGGCTTCAGGATTCCTGCCTGGGACTATTCCGAGCAGTGGTGGGGTCTGTTCTGGAAAGGACACTCGGGTCCTCTGTGGTCGTCCTACTCCAGAGTGGGTGTCACCGAGAGATTCACCCAGTGGGAGTGCCAGGCTTCTCCTTTCTGGCCTTGGCTGCCTATGTTAGATAGGAGCTAACATCCAAGGACCTCCGTCCCGCCGCCTGATTTCTGGGTCTCTGGAGTTCGGAATGGAGAGAACGGCTGTGAATGGCAGGGCGGACGGGAGGAATTAGAAAACACAGACTTCCAAGAAAGAAGAGCACCGGGGTTCGGATTCCAACAAGATGAAGGAGTGTCCCCACAGGAGCATTGGAGCCTGAGACCACAGGGAAACAGCCACACGGGACACATACCAGATTATTTTACACTTTCCCCAACATCCACATTATAACTAGGATTAATTTTTAACTACCAGCTCTTTTATTTTACTTTGTCTTTAACGTGTTTAACGCTGAAATCAGCAGTGAGCCTAGCTTATATCTCGTTTACACTTGGATCAGCACCTCCTTTATTTACTCGGCTCACCGACTTCTTGTCTACGCCCAGCCAGGCTTATCCTCTCTCCCACACAGGGAGACTTGCTTTAGTTTGGGGGCAGGGCGGTACACCTTGAAGGGACTGATAGTCAACTGGCTTCTCTTTAATGGGGTGACGCTTGTTAGCTTTATCTTATGCCAGGCACAGAGACTGCTCAGCGCAGGGCTCAGGGAGCCGTGCAGCTGCAGAGAACTTGATTGGCATGCACAAGCATGGTTGTGTAGTTGTCGAAATGGTGGTCCCGCCAGGACCCTGTGACTAGTAGAATTTTCCTTGTGGGAAGTTGGGAAAATATTGGTGTGTAACCCTGCACACCCTCAAGTTCTGTCTTCTCTAGATTACTTATAATAACTCACACAACAACTAGCTAGACGGGAGTCAGTGAACTCGGGGAATCTGGCCGTCTCTGTCCCAGGGTTAGAAATGAGAGCCACTATGGGTTTTTACACAGGTTCTGGGATCTGAACTCAGGTCCTTGCAAAAGCAAGGGCTTAAACACACACACACACACACACACACACACACACACACACACACACACACACACACACACCATCTCCCAAGCCCCTCGTGTGAATTCTTGGTAACCAGGCAAGCCACCTTATCAGTCTGGCCCAGTTCCCTACGGGTTTTGTACAAGCGAAAGAGAAATGAATTTGTTTTGTAGGCTACTGGCTTTCCGTGGTTCTTATCTTAGAGGCAGCTGAATCTAGTCGTCAATGATAAACGGGCCAGATATGCAAATATGTACTGTTTATGTGGCGAAATGTTACATTGTGTTTGCTATGCACACTCTGACCATGTTACTTTTCAGGAATTGTGGCATCATAGTTGCAGATTGAATAATCACGTAACCGCTTGAGAGGACAGGCTGCCAGGGAGGACAGCTGTGGTTAACACTGATGGTTCCAGTGTTGACCTGGGAGAGTCCACTCCTCCATTAGGAACCGGACACTGTTCAGATATTTACTACACACGGGCATTAGTTCCTTTTCTCTTGCTGTGATAACACACCGTGACCAAGGCAGTGTCTGAGATTTTAATTGGGCTTACAGTTCCAGAGGGTTAGAGTCTGCCATGGTGAAGTGAGGGCGTGGCAGCAGCTAACTGGAGCAGCCCCTGAGAATTCTCTCTTCCTGTCTTTGTGATAGCAACCAGAAATGGGCACACCACTGTGGGGCACTTTGTCCACACAAATGATGCAGATGATATGCATGGTTCAATAAATATGTTAATAAAACAACATCCAGTTAGTAAAGCTCCATGTACAGTATGCTTCCATTTATTAGTTATAATCTGAAATGTTGCCGGGCAGTGGTGGTGCACGCTTTTAATCCCAGCACTCGGGAGGCAGAGAGAGGCAGGCGGATCTTTGTGAGTTCGAGGCCAGCCTGGTCTACAGAGTGAGATCCAGGAGAGGCGCAAAGCTACACAGAGAAACCCTGTCTTGAAAAACCAAAGGAAAAAAAAAAAAACTCTAGGAAGCATTTCAGGATATATATATTTTTTTCCATTTGTTTGAGACAGGTCTTCATTATGTAATCCAGTCTGGCCTTGAACTTGGTACTTTCTAGCCTCTGCCTACCAAGTATTGGGATCATAGGCATGTACCACTATACTCAGCTTGGAATGTGGGTTTTTTTTTTTTTTTTTTTTTTTTTTTTTTTTTTTTGGTTTTTCGAGACAGGGTTTCTCTGCGTAGCTTTGCGCCTTTCCTGGAACTCACTTGGTAGCCCAGGCTGGCCTCGAACTCACAGAGATCCGCCTGCCTCTGCCTCCCGAGTGCTGGGATTAAAGGCGTGTGCCACCACCACCCAGCTGGAATGTGTATTTTTAAATGAATTACATTATATGACATGACATAAGTGTGTAGATGTGACAGGCTAAAACTCACATTTCTCCACTTCTAAGCTCAGAGTCACAACTTGGGACATAGTTGCCTATTCTTGGCCAAGACAGCCAGCCATCAGATGTGAGCAGAACTAACTTGCCACTTCCAGGACAGGACTTCTAAGAAAGGGCTCATGCACTTTTGTGTTTTCCTGTACCCCAGGTTAGCTGGGTGCAGAAAACAGTATGGAAACAGGGGCTGTGGAAGGGACTCTGGTCTCACAGAGACAACAGGGGAGGTAGAGTGACTGGCTAGGTAACTGCCATGAGTGAAAAATGAACTTCTGTTGTGCTGTGCCATAGAAATTGGGATGTCACAGCCCCTGGTGCTACCCTCCTTAACACCAATGATGGCCATTTTGATTCTCTTTTTATTTTCCTTCTATGTGATTTAATAACAAAATAATACCTGTAGGATTCAGAGCTGTAGTTCTTACGAGGAACGTCTTCCTAGACCCACAGAAATTTGTAGATCTCCACAAAGCAGAGGGCAAAGACTGGTCAAATGACAAACTACCCCAGAACGTTTCCTTTTGTTCCAGAATAGGAGCAGTGTAGAACGTCACCTGAGCGCCGGGTGGTGGTGGTGCACGCCTTTAATCCCAGCACTCGGGAGGCAGAGCCAGGTGGATCTCCGTGAGTTCAAGGCCAGCCTGGGCTACCAAGTGAGTTCCAGGAAAGGTGCAAAGCTACACAGGGAAACCCTGTTTTGAAAAACCAGCTACTAGGAATTTTGCTTTTCCTTGAGTGGTCTTTTATGTCTAATAATTATGTGTAAGCATGGGCCTCCCAGAAATCACAAGGTTTTAGAAAAGCCTAACAGTTCTCTGGGCTTCATTTCCAGTGAGCTATGGTGATACACCAAGTCCATTGACTCACAGCTCAATCCAGAAACAGTGGAGGCCTTGCCAAACCATGAGGCTTGATAAAAACCTGATCAGCCCTATTGGGGAGGGACTTTCTAGGCTATAGAAGTCTACACCTGTGGCTTGAGCAATGGGGAGACCAAGGTAGAAGAATCACAAAGTTAAGGCCAGCCTGAGCTGTTCCAAGCAAGTTCCAAGGCAGCCTGGGCTATAAAATGACACCAATTCTAAAAAAGGAAAAAGAAAAAAATCAGACAAGCAAACAAAGATCCCAGATCCCAGAAGATTGGGGGAAAAGACTTGTAATGACTTACAAAATCAAAATAGCCTAATTGCTTGGAATAATCTAAAGGTAAACTAGTAGTCACTCTTGGTTCCTCATGGCTCTTGCTCTCTGAGTTCCTCTCTTTAGTGTCTGTGTGGTAACTGGACCAGAACTCTGTGCACAAAGGCTTTGTTCCTGACAAACCATTCACACACTGCCTGATTGTGTCCGCACAAAACCTACTGTATGTAAAGTCAGATGAAACAAGGTTTCCCATGTCCCCAAAGGTCTGCGTGCTTGCACAGATGTGTCCAAATATGTAGATGTAGATGTCAGTTTAGTGGACGAATCTCAGACAAGTACAGGACTTTTTATTTTTAGACTAGCTATTTTTAGTACAAAATTCTACCAGTGTTCAGGAATAGAGGATGGGGCAACTGCTTGAAATTCTTGACCCTGGGAAGGGTCCACACACTCTGAGAGTTCTTTGGAGAGCCGTGTGTCTCCCCCCCCCCCCCCCCCCAGGCATCCACAGTACCATTTCCCCTGTCACTTGAAACCTTGTCACTTGTATTAGCTGTTCTGAGTTACAGCTGCCCTGGACAAGCAAAGTCATGTGGAAGCCGAGAAGACATTTACAGCCTCCCTTACTACATCTGTTCCATGCCAGCATCTGAAGCCACATCTTCATACAGATTCTGCCTGGCTCTGGTGAGGGCCTCAAGTGGGTGACATCTCTACAGTGGCAGCTTGTGAAGAAGAGGTCACATGATGAGAGAGGATGCAAAAGACTCAAGAGGGGGCTGACCTGCCTCCCCACCCCCGCTGCCCTAAAGTAACTACGCACTCTTAAGGAACAAATTAACGTTGCAAGGGCGGCATTAATCTCTTCCAGGTGTGGGGTCTGCATGACCTAATTACCTTACACTAGGCCCTGCCTCCTAAAGGCCCCATCACCACCATATCGGGAACAAAGGTTCCAACCCACAATCCTCTGGGGGACCCAATCAAAACCTATCCAACATCTCTCCAGCTCCTTTCTGTTCTATGAGACGTGGTCAGATGTCTGTGAAGGTGGCAGACATCGAATCTGCTAGCACCTTAATCTCAAATTTCCATTGGCTGCAACGTGAAAAAACAGCCTCCTGTGGTTTATGACCTACCTGTTGTGAGACATTTTACCACGGCAACCTGACGAGACTGAGCCTCGAAGATTTAAAACAGCCACACCTCTATCAGTGCCTGCTGGAGCCAGGACTTCATTGGAGTCCTCTCTCAGACTCTGGGAGCTCTGTCATCTACCAGATCGCCTCCTGGCTGTGTCTATGTAAGTGTCTGGTAGACACACCTACTTCCTCATGGTCCCTGTCCTGGTGACTTTTCTCATAGTGTGACAGAATGCCTTCCCGAGGAACGATGGGTTGTGGCATTTGGTATAGGGGAGAGAGTACACCCCCGTGTGGAAGGCTTGGAAGCTGTATGAGGACCGGGATGGCTGGATGTATATAGACAGAAGTCAGGTAGTCGAGACTGGAATGACACCCCCCAACCCCTGTGACCTACTTCCCACTTGTTCCAGCTGGAACTCACCTACAGAAGATTCTATGAGCTCTCAAAGTGGTGCTAACGATCTGGGGACCAGGTGTTCAAACACAAGCTGGTGAGGGGCATTTCACAGCAACATCTTATTTTAGTCAAAGGCAGCTCTGTCTGAGGTGGGTTGGGCATGGTGGTGTACTTTTGTCCCAGCACTAGGGAGGCAGAGGCAGGCATATCCCTGTGATTTTGAGGCCAGTCAGGGCTACATCGTGAGACAGGTTACACCTGTCTTGGAGGATGGAGGCAACTCCTGGACCCCTGATCCTCTCCCACATCTGCTTCACAGCCACAGAAGTCCTACTGAAGCCACTCCGGAACGCATCTGGCAGGAGGCTGCTTTTGCCATCTTTGTAGTTCCACCCTGGTTGGGTCACCAGCACCATCCGCTGTGGAGTTCCCTGGCCAGGCTCTCAGTTTCTACCCTTGCTTCCTGCAGTCTACCCTAGCACATAGCCAAAGGGAGTCTCATAGAACCCGTCAGGTCATGTTACTTGCCTGCTCTGACCCTACAGCAGCCCTTCACTCCACAGAGTGGAACGTTCTGTTCTATTCCCTTAGCGTGGTGTTCTCTCCCCTACCCGCAAAGTCCCTGTGACCCCCAGAGGTCCCCCGCCTCTCTCCCCTCTCCCTGCCCGCTTGCTCCAGCCTCCCCCCCCATCCCTGCCTGCCTCACTGTCCTCCGCCTACCTGGTGTCCCCCTCTTTTCTCCCTTCACACTGGCATCTCTTCTGCTTTCCTTCCTAAAGTCCACCCTGCGCCCCTGAGATCTGGGGAATCCTCTGCTTCGTTGCTTCTCTTTCCAATCTGCATGCAGTCCCTGCTTTTAGCATCAGTTATCACACATCTGTCTCGTCCCTCATCCCTCATCCCTCGGGAGCTCCAGGAGGACCAGGATTTTCATGGTTGTTCACTGACGTCCCCTACTCCAAGGCTGAGTCCAGAGCCTGGCTCATCACAGGACACTCAGTTAATGTGTTTGGAGTGTATCAAGTCAATGGGCAGAAGAAGCTGGTTCTATTTCTGACGGTGAGGATGGCAGCTGACATTTACTTGGCACCTGCAGTATGCCAGGCACAGGCCTACCACATTATCTCACTGAATCTTCAAAACAGCCAAACAACGTAAAGGCTCATAGTTCCCTGTCTTCAGGTGGGATGTTTCTGTAATTTGCCCCAGGTGACATGATTGGAAGTTGGCAGAGCCAAGATTTGAATCCAAGCTATACACTCCACTTCCCAACTTCCCAGCCAATCCCACTCATTTCTGAAGTTAGTATTAATGAATTCACCTGTTTAGGGAGGGTAATTGGTCACTGGAAGAGGAGTTTTTAGATGGCTATATTCATACTCTTTATTCCAAAGAAACTAATATGGATGTACATAAAGATCTGTCAAGACCATTTTTACTGATTGTCTTTTTTGTTGTTGTTGTTGTTGCTGTCATGGTACTTAGGGGAGTGAACTTTCTAGCAAGTTCTGTATCACTGAGGAACACCCTCAGCTTCTTTGAAATTTAGTTGTGATTTGAATGGTCTTGCTTAGTCATCCAAACATGCCTCAAGCTACCACTCCAGTAAGTGGGGTCACAGGCATGTGCCACCGTGCCTGGCTGTGGGGCTTCATCTTCATCGTCAGGTTGAATTATGTCTGGGAGATTCATCAAGTACAGACCTGAGTGTGTCTGTGAAGGTGTTTCCAGAGGTGATTGACATGGAAGCCACAACTGAGGAGGCAGGCTTGCCCTGAGTGTGGGCGGCACATTCAGCAGACTGAGGTCCTGGATATGCCCAAAGTAGTTGTTAAGTTCTACTTCTGTGAGGAGCACTTTATGTTTGGCTCTCTTTATGAGGGAGCAAATATCTCATTCCACAGCACAGAGTACCCCAGAAGTTGTTTGAAGAACACTGCAAATAAGATACATTTACCTTGTGTCATCGCGTTGAGAAGTTACTCTGTTAAGTGGCACATTCCTAAGCAATTACTTACATTAAGTTTCTCTTTTAACTCCATTCCTGGAGACTTATCTTCTTGACTTGGAAAACAACACTTTTTTTTTTTTTAAGCCCTGATTATAAGCCTTTCTGAGAGCAGTCAGAAACCCACGTAGCACAAATAAATATTGTGGGAGTTTCTCTTCACATCCAAAATAAGAACAATGCCAAAAAGATTAGTTAACTTACTAAACAAAGAAAGAACAGGACACATTTAACTTTGCTCATGGAACAGCTTGACAGGTTCTAAAAGGTTAACGCTCTTAGATTAATGGTCCTAAAGTGACTTTTAAAGTGTATAATTCCTCAAGTCCAGATAGAATCTTGTAACACATTCTTGTGGGTCTAAAGGAGAAAAGCTTCTAGGCCTGAGAAATGGCCGAGCAGTGAAGGGTACTCACTGCTCTTACTGAAGACCCGTGTTGGGTTGCCCACAACCAAGTGTAACTCCAGCTCCAGGGAATCCGATGCCCTCTTCTGGCCTCCTTAGACACCTGCACTCATGTGCACATGCACATGCACATGCACACGCACACGCACACGCACACGCACACACACACACACACACACACACACACACACACACACACACATCTAAAAATGAAAAGATAATCTTCTCTGATCCTATCTGTATCTTTTCTTTCTGTCTGTCTAACGCCAAGCTCTAGCTCTACCCCTTGCTGGTGAGCCAGCGAAATCTTTGATGTACACAAAGGAATTTCTATCTGTCCTATCAACACAAGGCCTCACACAGGTTTCTTGGGCCCACCCTAAACCAAGGCAGCGGCCTCCTTGGGGAAGTCCTATGCCCAGATGGAGGAGGTTTGTGTACATATGTCAAGGACCATCTAAACATCTGATGTGCCTGGCCGCGGAAGACAACAGCCCCAGCCGTCCCCTCCCCTCCTGCGCTTCTGTGAGCTTTGCCGTGCATGGAGAGCAGTCCTGGCTCCCTTTCTCCTTACCCTCCACAAAGAGACTGAGTGAGAAGGTCTGAATGGATGTGGGGTGCGGACCCCTCCACCTGAGGATTGGTAGAAAGGGGCCGGAAATGGAACGCATGCTTTGATCTTTTTTAGTGTCAAGCCTTGGGTTTTCCAAGAGAATACAAATGCAACCTGGGGGTCTTTGGCAGAAATACCAAGTGTGAGCCTAGCAACAAGGGGGGATGAAGGTCATGGCAGGCCTGCAGGGAAGCAGAACTGGCTTCTTTCCCACCGGGGGCTCTGAGTAGCGTCATCACTGGCCTGCCTCATGCTCCAGTGCTCGGGTGCTTGCACAAGATTCCGGACACCGTGAAACACTGTGAAACAGATGGACTGAGGTTCTGGAAGGCCCACCCAGCCATTGTTACAAGGGTAACTAGAGATGTAAATGGGAGGGTTCTACAAAGGGATCAAAAGTCATGTGTGTGTGTATGTGTGTGTGTGTGTGTGTGTGTGTGTGTGTGTGTGTGTGTGTGTGAGGCATGCTTGCTTTTCATGGTCACTTCCCCATGGCTGTGAACCATGGCCATCAGCTTCTGCTCAGTGGCACCTCCTCTGAGAAGCCTTCTCTGATTGTTTCTGGAACCATCTCTGGGAGGGTGGGTCTTCCTTGCTCAGCATGGCTCAGCCTACCCAGCCACACATGTATTCACTCACGTCACTCTCCTACTCACATACATCATGGCCTACTCACATAGTTATTTTCCCATCTTTCCAGGAACCCTGGTCCTGGAAAGTTCCTGGTCCCTATAACACCAACATTCAGACTACAGCCTGGGGTGTAGCAAGTGTTTAAGAATGATGACCTGGTCTGGAAGTGAGGCACCAAAGGCTCTGGGCAGGTGGAGGCAGAGTATGACTCAAGGGCGGGGGAGTCACTCTTCCTGGGGTCGAGTCCTGCCTCCAGCCTGGAGTAACAATGGGCTCTGGGGCCTCAGTTTCCTCATGGTCCATGAAAATGTGATTATACCCACCTGTTCAGGCCTTGGAGCATTGAATCAGACAAGTAAAGAGTTTAGACCGAGCCTCTCACCTCACTTAGGAGGGCATCCATTCACAAGAGCTAGTCGGTGCTGGGCCTGAGGATTGGGCTGCCGACAGGCACAGTGTAACCCTGGCATTCCTGATAACTGTGATAACACCAATCCTGTCTGTCCACTGATAACCAGGAGACATCACCTCTAGTGTATTCACTTGAGGCTGCTTGCTGTGTTACAGGAGGAACATGGGAAGATAGTTCGATGCTTCTTGGTACTTCCAAATCTCTGAAATTGCTCTCAAGATGAACCACATCACTAAAAAGAATAGCTCACCCCCTCCAGTGCTAATGGCTTGTATCATTACTTTATTGGTTCAGAACATGCTGATGAGATAGAGGATGTCTTCCTCTGGACAGGACCTGGGATCTCAGAGAAGTTCCATGAGTTAGCACAAGTACCCAGAGAGAGTACTGTGTGTGGGCTCACTGTGCAACTTGAGACCCTTGATGATGAAATCAATATTTTATTTAACATGTTTTGGACATCTACCTCTTATGTCCACTGTGAGAGAATTCACAGGAACCAAGGTGTGGAAACACTTTGACTTGTGTGTATAAACAGGCAAAGGGTAAAGAAAATGTGGTATAGATCCATGCTGATGAGTACTGGACAGTCGTCCCAGGGAAGGGGTCTCTGTGACTTTGAACATCATGCATGAGCCTAGAGGACATTGTGTTTAGCAAGATCAGCCAGGCCCAGGAAGAGAAATACTCACATTTGGAATCTGAAAGAACTAAATTCCTAAGCAGCAGAGAGGACCTTTCGGGTCCTGGGGTCTGGGGATGGTGACTGGTAAAGAGAGAGCAAATGGTTCAGTCTGAGTGAGACAAGGAGTGAGTTTAGAGACAGAGCACAGGGCGCAGCGAGAGGAGGTAACCATATCTCACTGCACATTCCAAAATGGCCGCACGTGGATCTTACGTTCTTACAAAGAAACATCAAGTCTGGAAAGTGATTGGCAAAAGAATCACCATTCCACCACGTGTCCATACGGCATGGCAGTATATCTGATACATAGAGAAAATTGTCTTTCCATTAAAATGAAACAATGAATATAATTTAAAAATCACACTTCACCAGCTACTCCAGCTTTTTATTTGAAGGGGGTGGTGGTGGGACAGAATCTCACTCTGTAGTCCAGACTGTGATCTCAGAGGAGGGAGAGTCCTGGAAGATGTCCATTGGAGCCAGAGAACTTCCCCTCCCCAAACGACTTTTTTTTTTTTTTTCTGGTTGTATTTTTATTTTTGAGCTCGCTTGTAGGTCAGACTGTCCTCAGTTCATAGTGTTCTCCCTGCCTCAGGTTCCGAAGTGGTGGGGTTATAGGCGTAAGACACCCCAGCTGGGCATTTTTTTTTCAATCTTGAGAGCTAACATTTTAAGCAGGGGAGGAAGGAAGAGGAAAGAAACCCTGTACCCCAAGCTTTTGCTGGGCAAATGAACTTGTAAAGCACTACAGAGCTGTGGTGGGCGGGGGTTGGCAGCTGTCTGGCAGTCAGGGCTCCCTCCCATCCTTGCTTACGTGTGAACATTTGGCTTACTCGGCTGGGGCGGTCAGTGTCGGAACCTACAGTGTCTCGGACTCAGCACACTCTGGTGGATAGCCGTCAGCAGTAAACTGCTCTTCAAAGGTGGTTTGAGCCACCCTCCCTGACACTAATCAGACCTTATTGAGGGGCCATGAATTCTGTGGGAGAGCATGCGCTTCTAATTTGGAGGAAGACATTTTTATCCTTGCTAGCTTAGGAACTGTTTGACACTGAATCAAATCAACCAGCAGGATGCTCAGGATGTGGGCAGCTCAGAATTTGGAAATCTGCTGAGGAGAGAGAGAGAGAGAGAGAGAGAGAGAGAGAGAGAGAGAGAGAGAGAGAGAGAGAGAGAGAGAGAGAGAGAACCAGGAGGTGTCTGGGAGGACTAACTCTGTATCTCCAATGGGGATCTCTCAAAGGTATACTTACAACTCTGTCATCTCATTTGATCCCCCAGACATTCTTGACTTCTGTCCTATGTCAGGAGCCTTTGGGGCCCTGAATCTCTGTAACACATGACACTTATCCATTTAGCAAGAACATAGCAAACATCTATTATGTACCTACCATTCTTCTAGGTGTACTGATTCTTGTGTTGTGGCCAAGAACAGAACAAAGCTTATGCTCTAATGGAAGGGGAAAAAATAACAATAGATCCTCATGCAAAGCCAAGTAGAGCATGTGAAAAATGCCAAATGCTGAGGAAATCATAAGTGACTGGAACAGGGCAGGGGATATTGAAGGTGTGTGTGTGTGTGTGTGTGTGTGTGTGTGTGTGTGTGTGTGTGTGTGTGTACACAAAAAAAGATATGCCCCAGTCTTGACTCCTGGAACCTATACAGGTGACCTTTGGAAGTAGGGTCCTGGTAGACACAAAGTTCTGAAAATGAGATCGTTCTGAATCATCCAAATATCTCTACAACCAATGACAAGCATCCTCCTGAGAGGAAAGGCAGAGGGAGATTTGAGACATAAGGATCCAGGTGGAAAGACATTCGGCAGGAACTAGAGTCCCGCAGGTTCAAGCCAAGAAGAGCCTGAGGCACCAAAGCCAGAAAATGTCAGGAAGAATCATTCCCTACGGCCTGTGGGGAGGCCCTGTGGCCCTGCTGGAACTATGGCTTCAGGCTTTCACCTCCTGAGTTGTTAGGGAACAAATGTCTGCACATGTTTGGGGTGTTTTTTGTTTGTTGCAACCCCGGGAAACTGAGGCAGAGCAGCAGGCCTCACAGAGCAGTGACCACTGGCGAAAGCAGTGTTGTGTGTTCCTGTAAGAGGAATGGTGTGTGACAGGGGCTGGCCGGCTGGAGCAGGAGGGGCCTAGGACACAGAAATGCAGAAAGAAGGACAGGAGGAAATGACCAGATGTGCAGGGCCTCTCAGGGTGGACCAGGGCTTGTGGAACTCATAGTCTGAGTAGTATTATTGGGCTTCTGTTACATGTCTAATACAGGATGTAGCAGGTCCCATCTCAGCTATTTCTCAAGAAGACTTGGGAGAGACGTTTAATTTTCCTCATTTCTGTAGGGCACAGCATCATGTTGGGCCCGGTGCCTGGAGCCGGTCCCCTCTTTTAAGTGATTTTGAGTGTGAATGTCAGCTGCTCTCCTCCTAGCTTGAGCAGGTCTGTGAACCTCCAGTGTGCATCTCACCTGATAACTGGGTGTGTGGACACAGGCATTACACCTGCAGACGTAAATGACCCTGTCCCCAATTTGTGAACACTGGTTTGAATCCCTTATTTGGCAAAAAGGAGAGCAAAGGTAGTTTCTGGGTGTCATCATTAGTGCCAAACTAGCCCCAAGATCCCCAGGAATCCTGTTTGTCAACTAACCAACAACGCACATATGGCTTGTTTTTTAAAGTCCATCTGCCTAGAGAGCACCAGAGGCCGGGAAAGGTGAGATGGGAGTGATTAGAGAAGAGGCCTTAGAGATCAGGAGTCACTGAATGACGTCCCAAGATATGAGATAAGAGATACCAAAAGAGTTTGAGAGCGTAACCTCTGCATCCTGCAACATGGTGGGCATGAATATAATTCAAAATACCCTAAGTTGTGTATTATTTAATGCATAAGCCTACAAACATGTGATTGTGAATATCCAGAAGAAAAGCCCCCAACCCTAAAGAAATGGTAACTAAAGAAGAATGCTAAGTTCCCTAATTTGATGCTTGTATATGCTGAAATACCATACTATATGTAATGCATATGTACGATTATTACAAATGGTATTATAATAAAATTTGAACTTAGTTTTAGATGTATTATGGCTTAAGTTATTGTTAGATTTGTTTGTTTGAGGCTAGGTTTCACCATGTAATCTTGACTGTCCTGGAACTCACTATGTAGACCAGGCTGGCCTCAAACTCAGTAGAAATACACCTGCTTCTGCTTCCTGAGTGCTGGGATTAAAGGCATGCACCATCACTATATATATATATATATATATATATATATATATATATATATATATATATATATATATGTCTTGGCACCTGGAGACCACATAAAGCCATTAGAGCTTGGTAGGGGGCAGTAACATTGCTACCATTACAGCTAAAGACCAGCAAACGTGTCCCCTGAGATGGAGGGTGAATAGCCAAAGTTTGACAAGAGCTGCCAATCACATATGTGTAGCAAAAAGAGTAGGATTTTAGCTCCTGGGAAAACTTAGAATAGTTTTAATAGCAGGAGGCAGATGCAGGCAGATCTCTATGAGTTTGAGGCCAGCCTGGTCTATAGAGTGAGTTCCAGGACAGCCAGGGCTACACAGTGAAACCCTGTCTCAGAAAAAACAAACAAACAAAAACAAAAGCAATCAAGCCTCACCCCATCTTCTGCCTTTGATGGTTGCTGGTGGGTATGATCATCCTGCTGTTGCGTTCACTGATGTCCTTTTCTGATTACATCAGAATCCAGCCTGTTCAGCCTTCCAACATGAACTAAAGACCAGAAGTACTCCAGGGCTTCAACCACAGACTGAGACTGGCTGAGGTACCCAGCTTCATGAACAGAGTAGCTACCAGGTTCTCAGCCTCTCCAGTGTGCAGACAGCCATTGTGTGCTAGGGCATAAGGTACAAGGCAATCCAATGGTTGTGTGTGTGTGTGTGTGTGTGTGTGTGCACAAAACTACATATATATATATATAGTTAGAGTCTCACTATGTATCCCTAGCTGGCCTAGAACTCACAGAGATCTGCCCACCTCTGCGGCTCCCATTTACCTCGATGAGCAGAACATCAACCATGTTCCTCTCGTTACCACACCCCCACATAGGGGACACTCAGACAGCTTGTGGCGTTGTCCTGTTCCTCCAGAAGCAAAGGCAGAAACTCAATTACTTTAGCCACAATGACTGTGCCTAGAGAATGTGGGTAAATATTATTCTGGAATTTTCTGTGTGGGTGTTCTGGGCTGAGATTAGTCGGTAGACTTTTGATAAAGTGTTTGGCACTCCCTAATGTGGGCCTCACCCAATCACTTGAAGGCCTGTGTAAGAGAAAAGACTGGTCCCTGTCAAGCAAGAGGGAGTTCTCTATCTGATGGCCTTCAAACTTGAACTGCATGTTTGGTTTCTTCCTGGCCGTCCAGCTTGCTGGCCCATCCTGCAGATTGGGAATGTCTAGCCTCTGTAATTGTGTGAGCTGATTCCTTAACATCTCTCAATCTTCCCCTCACACACATATGTTATAACTTCCACCCTTTACCCATCGAGCATGCATTCCAAGACTCCCATTTAGAGGCATGAAACCTTGGAGAGTATTGGACATTATGTACACATGCACTATCCACAGTGGATTCCTTCCAGGACCCCATGGATATCAAACCCTGTAGATTCTGGACCCTTTATGTAGAATGATGCCATTTACATATAAACTATGCACACCTTCCTGTGTAGTTTAAATCACCTCTAAATTCCTTATAATGCTCAAAATAAATCCTGTATGAATAGTTGTTATGCTATAGTATTTAGAAAACAGAGACAAGAAAAGTTGACACACATTCAGTGCAGACATAATTTTCCACCAAAATATTTTAAAACTCCAGTTGATTAAATCTATGGATGTGGGACTTATTAATATAAAGAGCTAACTGAAAAAGAAATGCTAGATGGTTGTGTGTGTGTGTGTGTGTGTGTGTGTGTGTGTATGATAAAGTTTAGTTTATAGATAAGACACAGTAAGATATTAACTTAATTAAACAGCATAATTATAATAAACTATAACAAGAGTTATATGAATATGGTCTTTCTCTAAAGACATCTTTCTGTGGCATGGTCACCTTTTCTCTTCTGCTGATGCTGTGTGATGATGTAATGCCTGCATTATGAGATAGAGTGAGGCGAATGATAGCGATATTGTGAGAAGCAGTAGGCTAGTCCATACAAATTGCTTGATTTGCTTGGTTGTAGCACTGTGACAATTGTTCTGATAACCAAGACAGCTAATATTAGACAGCTGGCAGGTGAGTAGCATATACAATATGGACACGCCGGACTATGAGATGATTCATCTCATGGGTTAGATAGAGACCAATGGCATGAGATTTCAGGCAGTGTATTTCTGGAATTTTCCATTTAATATTCTTGTACTACAGTTGACTTGTGGGTAACTCAATCTTTGCGAAGGGTAATCAAATCATGGATAAAGGAGTCTGCTCTATGTATATTTTTGCTTCTTTCTCTGGAAAATCTTGACAATTACAATGGTATAAACTAATTTTATGTTTTTAAGGCTTTGTAAATGGCAATTTGTAAATGATACTGGAATAGACAAAGTAACACAAACCCTCACATTCCAAGCACTTAGCTTCAATGATAATTAACCTATGAACTTGAATTTTTATGTGTGTCTACCCACTTAATTACCTCCTGTATTACTTTTAAAACAACCCCAGACATTCCACCATTTCATCCAGACACATTTCAGTGTGCATCTCTGGATGGTAATGACTTAAAAACATCACCAGAAGACCATTGGCACACTTAAAAATACAGCCAATTCCCTAATATCATCAAAGATTCAGTTCTACTCAATTTTCTAGCATTTACATTTTGCAAATTGATTAGTTTATGAGT
Organism: Peromyscus maniculatus bairdii; assembly: GCF_049852395.1. NCBI lineage: Eukaryota > Metazoa > Chordata > Mammalia > Rodentia > Cricetidae > Peromyscus > Peromyscus maniculatus. The sequence continues at coordinate 69,436,780 of NC_134861.1, forward strand.
CCTTTAAAAAATCAGCACAAACATAGTAAGTGCATACCCTCTGGAAAATGCAGGAAAGCACATAGAACAGAAACTAGAGTCAGCCACAATTTTGGGGGCTGTCACGAGCCTATATGGTGCCATTTCATAAACAGAGGAAAAAGGAGAGACACATTTCAGGAGGGTAGCATGTGCCAAGATGCCTGCCACCACTCTTCTCTCCAGTAGATGCCCATGTGCTCTTCACAAACTGAGCATTGTATGCTCAAGCCCCCGAGGGTTCTCTCAGTGTTTACATTTTGGAGAAAAGCCTTCCAGATTTTCTATGGATATATACATAATTTTTGCATAATTGTTTTCATATGGTACACTCAGTTTTGCAAGCAGCTTTTTTCCCCCACTGAATAGCAGACCATAAACAGTTTTCTGTGTTGTGAAATTTGCTTCTCAAACACGACATTCTATGTCTACATAGGGTGTACTGTATGGCTGTCCTGTACGGGCTCAGCAATGGCCAGTTGTTTAGATCTACCGCCCTTGGAGTGCACTGCCCATCTTTGGAAAATAGAACACAGGCAAGAACAGTATATCCTTCATGTCAGGAACATGCAGGCACACAGGGAAATTTCTGCACATGCATTTGAGTGATCACAAAGGCTGTAAATTGGATCCCCCACGGTTGGTTTGGAAAGGCAGCTAAGATATGGTTCTATTTAGTTCAGCTCATGCCTGGGGCGGGGGACAGGAAGAGCTGTCCACATGTTTAGACTCTTAGCTTTTTCATAGTAAACAAGAAGCTTTAGTGAAAAGCTGTGAGTCAAGAGAGAGAGTGGAACATAGTTACAGGGACAGTTATTCCCAGAGTTATGCAAGCAAGAGACATGGGTTTTGGAAACCAACTTCCACTGACGTGTGAGACTGACAGAAGACAACAGGCGTGTGTGTGTGTGTGTGTGTGTGTGTGTGTGTGTGTGTGTGTGTGTGTGTGTGTGTGTGCAGAGATGGTAGTGGAGGGTTTGTCCTGTGGACTGGCCTTGTTGGGTGTTAGGGAAGGAGTAAGGCTATTTCTAGTGTAAAAACCACCTAACGGCCTTGTAAGAAACACCATCATAGGCTCAGGAGTTGGCTAATGGAATTCTCAGAAAATTGCCAGTGTGAAATCTCCATCTCTTGAGAACCAGGATAAACATTGAGGTCAATTGCAAAGCACCCATTTGCCCAAACCCACAGCCCACAGTCGGCCCAGAGCTTGAGCGGGTGTTTTCTATGCCAGCTCTTATCATCTGTACTGAGTCCACAGGGCTAAATGACTCAGTTTAATGGAGTCATTGCGACAGGGTGAGGTCACAGGGCAGATGTTAACCAGGAATTCCTTACTTCAGGGGCCACTCAGAAGGGTAATAGAATTTCCATGCTGTAAAGCCTTGCTGATGGAGAAGGCCACTTCCATGCAAGGCCACCTGAAGAAGAATGAAGTGGAAATGCTCGGGGTTTCTATCAGCCTACAAATTCAAGTATAAAAGTTGATAAGAAGCCCATATCATTGGTAGAGGGTTCTTCTCAGGAGAAGAGGAGATTCAGAACATCGGGTCCTTTTGAAGGTGACTTGTACACCAAACAGGATCTAGGACGTAGTCCTGAATCCCCAGGCCCCCTCTCATCACTGTCCAAGCAATATTTTGTATCAGTTCCACCCAGGATTTTATCAGGAACATTATTGGGTGGCATATGAGTTGCCTAGGATTGTGGTCACACAACGTGGGTGGCATCAAACAACAGAGCCTTCTCTTGGTTCTAGAGGGTAGAAATGTGAACTCAAAGCATTGGCAGTTCCTCCAAGACCTTGAGGTGAGGTTTTCTTACCACCTTCAGAAGGTAGTGGCTTTATCCAGACGGTCCTTGGCTGTGGAACTGATCTCTGCCCCTTCCTTCATGCATGACTTCCTCCTTCTTGTAAGGACACTAGCCTTTCTGGATCAGGGTCCATCTTGATGACCTCATTTCAACATCACTATAGCCCCAGTAACTGGAGCTACAGGTCGTGTTTGTAAGGATTAGAGGTAGGACTTGCTTATATTTGAGTGTGTGTGTGTGTGACACAATAAAACACAATATTTAGAGAGTAAAAAAATTTTAATTGGCTAGGCATGATGGCATATGTCTTTAATCCCAGCACTGGGAGGCAGAGGCAGGCAGATCTCTGTGAGTTCGAGGACAGCCTGGTCTACAGAGCAAGCTCCAGTTTGGCTAGGACTATAGAGTGAGATCTTTTTTAAAAAGGGGGGGAAAAATCTGGAATTGTATATCCAAGTGTTTCACTAATGCTGTGTGATCTCCAACCATCCATTTATCAACACTGGGCTCTAGGTCCCCACCACTGTCCCCACAGGAGACTTCATGACCTGCAGGTTCAATACTGTCCCCATCTAGTTAGTCTCTGAAATAATGAGACCGCAAAAGTAGGAAGGGTTAGTCTGATGGAGAGCATCCTTCCTTCTCTGAGAGGCAGTGTAGGGGCCAGGCAGGAGGGGCTGTGTGAAAGAAGTCCCTAGAAAGACTTTTTTATAGTCCAGTGCCCTCCTGTCTTAGCCCCTCAACACTGGAGCTATAGGCAGAACCTGACTTTGGCAATTGCTAATCTATAGGCAGACTTAAGAACAGCCAGACCAATTGCCCAATTCTTTCCCCCAGCTCCCCAGGCTACCACACACCGGGACAGTATTCTGGATAAGTCCCAAGGCCCAGGGGCTCTTGGCTCTCACCCTGGAGCTGGCATTGGCCGGTGGGGCCCAGTTGGCCTAGACTGAACATGGCTACACTCGGTCCAGCTTCAATATTTGGACAGGCGCAAGGCATGTGTGTGCGCAGAGGCAAGTGGGTTGAGAAGGTTTCAGCTCCGGGTGAGACTGAGGGGCTTTGACATGTTATTGAATCCGGGTGCAGAAGGTGAACTCTGGGACGCCACGCATCCCAGGAATGCGGATGTAGTGCTCTCAGCGCAGATCTGAAGCTGACAGGGGTTGACAGTCCCCATCTGGGAACAATAATCCAAGCTGCACGCAGGGCCGGGCAGGGGCTGCTTTCCGCCCCCACCCCTCCCTCCCACCCCCCACCCCCGACTCTTCTAACACGGTGAGAGGGAGCACAAGGAGGGAGCTTCGCCTCTCTTGCAGTCTCCTGAATCCTGGGGACCACTGAGAGGGGCAGCCTCTCAGATGCTTGCCATTCCGGGAGCAGCAGGCTGCGACATGGTCCATTTCTCCTCTGGGAGACCTGAGTGGAACGCCACAGGGAGGCAATTTGGGATGCCAACTGATCACCTAGCCGCCGGCTGAGGGGTCTCCTCGCTTCGGGGAGGCCAGGGTAGCGATGTGTTTGTGTCACGGTGAATACCTCGGGCCGTTCTTTGTTCGCTTGGGGCGGGGCTTCCACAGTGAAGTTCAAAGCACCGCTTCACAAGCCACATATCCTAATCCTCTCTCTGATCTGGATTTTGTCGTGTAGCTAAACTGATTACAAGACTTTGGCACTTGGGCTAGGCTGGGTCTTTGGCATAGCGTTCCATAGGCTTCGCCGCCACGTGGTGCACCAGCTGCCTCGCCTGTGGTGATAGGAAGAAGCCTGGGGCCTGAATCATGCAACAGTAGCCTACTTCACTCCCACTATGCACTGCGGCACCACTCATCTTCCCACCCCCCACCCCCACTCCCCAATAGCGTCCCAGACCATACATGGCACCTCTCCTAATTCTGTCGTGCCCAACAGTACTGCTTTTAGATTTGGGGGTCCATCCTGGTTGGGGTAACTGGAGATCCCCACTCCTATCTCTTTGGACTCTGGCCCTTCCCAAGGTGGCAGCTCCTCCATGCTGCCCCAGTGACCAGGCTTCTGTCCCAGGACCCAGAATTCCACGCCTCTACTACCTATCCATAGCCCTTTATAGGACACTGCCACCACGTGGCATATGGCCCCATACAGGTTGGAGGGCCCTGTGCCAGGCTCTTTGGGGCTCAGGTAGAGGGCTTGGCTTTGAACTAACTGGCCTCTCTCAGAGCCGAAGTCTCGGGTTTTGGCTTACCCTTCTGGCTGATCACTCTCTGCGATACCTCACCACACAGTTATGAAGCCCCAAACCAGCCGCCGCCATGTCTGAATTCTTCATCTTTGCTACTTGGTCACCCAGTTCGCTTGTGATCTCTGTGTTAACCCTGTGTGCATTTCCTTTTTCCCACCCAAACTGCCTTCTGCTCTCCCGGGGACAGCAGCAGTGAGGACCTCTCTGCCTTCACGCTCTGCACGGGAGCCCGAGGGAGCCTGGATTTCTTCCTTCCTCACACCTGAATAACTTCCACTTGCTGTTCAGCTCTCAACTTGGAGGTCAAGGACCTGCCCGGGAACGGCCGAGGAGCCTCAGGCTTGACCTATTCTCAACCCCCCCCACCCCACCCACTGTGACTACCCCGTTCCTATCGTCTCTACTAGACATTGGCGGGCTTGGTCCTTGGGATGGCGAGGGAGCAGTGTATCGGGCAGGCCAGATGCGGGACAAGTTCTTGCTGAAGGAATAAAGGATCTGACAGACAGTGTCACTGTCAGGATAGAACCCAGGTCTTTGAGTCAGAGGCAGACGTGAGTGGTTCAGACAGGCAGTGCTCAGGCCACCAGCCTTTGGGAGACTTGGGATTCTGCTGCCAAGGTAGCGCGCACTGGGAAATGTGGCAGCGTGGCACTCCGCCAGAATGCGCCCCCTAACCAGGGGACTAGGGCACACCATTGTGGGAGATGGATTTGATCACATTCACGCCCCATTTCCCTTTTCTATCCCCTTCTCACTTCAGATGAAGCCCCACTGCTCCCCAAGAAGCCCTCTCGTACCGTCGAGTCTTTTTTCTTATTTTCTTCTTGTGGCATGCTGAGTGTAATTAGGATTGTCTGCTTGAACACAGGTCAGGGTATAGCTAGAGGGACATGGACGACCTCCAGTTCAAGAAAATAAGGGGAGAGCTTCCGACATTCTGTGGGAACATTGGAGTAACAGAAGGTAATAAACACGTGGCTGCACAAGGTATTTCTTTTTTCCTAGAGGGCACGAAGGTTTAAGATCAGAGCAGACTTGTTCAGGACAGTCACGCGGAGCCCATACGGCTCCGGCTAGTCCCCATCCCCGGCTTCTCTCAGCTCTCCCTCGGCCCCTCCATGTTTGCCCAGCCTTCTCTATAAATAGATGTGGCTGTGTGTTGGAGCTTTCGTCATAAAAATATGGGATTCTTAGAAAACTCTATAGAGGATAAAAGGCGTGAACCTCTTCTGCATTTTCTTCGCATGACATTTGTGTTTCCTGGAATGGGAATGTAGGGGGCAGAGCCCCTGACAGCCATGTTGGTTCACGAGACAACTTTGGGAGCGAAAAGAAATAATTAAGATTGCAGATCAGAGAACTAAAAGGAGCTTAACTCCTTAATATTAAGATACTCTAAATTATTTGGGGGAAATTGGGAGAATAAACCTCCCGCTGAAGGTACCCATGGGTAGAATTCTTCTGCTAGCCACTAAATACCACCCCCAACTCAAAGGCCAAATGAGTAGCTTGACTGGGGTCCTACATGCCACAGTGGGGTCTGCTCCTGGCCCTTAGCCAGGGACTCTTGTTTCTCTCTCTTTTCCCTCTTCCCACGTTGGCACAGCCAGGGCACTCAATGTTCCCTGCAAGTTGCTCATGAGCACCTACCTCCCATGTTGACAAAGATGTACCCAGTGCTGCCCAAACATCGACCGGGACAGAGCATTCAAAGCTGAGCAAGACCCTGCAAGTGCCCGGTGCACAGACACTCCTTCTCAGAAGTGTGGGCATTTGTGCTTGGCTGGAGCCTCTTCCCGGAACAAGTTAATGAAACGTGATGGTTTTCTTGAAATTGTACCCGAGATGCCAGCAGCATTGGGTGTTCAGAGCACTCTGTACAGCTCTCCTAGGATCTGGATGATACAGCGCTTCCTTGGAGAGAACATGGGGCAGAAGAAGCCAAGGCCAGCTTCCCACGGTCAACACTCTGCTTCTGGCAGTACCATCCTGCCTCCCATTGCGTGAGTTTGTCCTCTGCCATTGGCTGTGGCCTCCTGACCGTGCTCCTGCAGAATCGGGCCCTATCTTGGAGTTAGAGACAGAAAAGGCACTCTCCCTCACCTATTGTGTTTTGACTGAAGCACCTCAGAGGGCAGGAGCCACCACCTCTGAGGTCCTGAAGCCAACACCGAGGACATTCTCTAACAACAATTTGCAGCAGTAACAGTAGCAGGGGACAGCCACTGTTTCCCTACCACAAAAGAAAGTCCCTTTGTGATGGACATTCTCTGTAGCTTGCACACTCCAGCTCCACTCATCTTCAGCACAACCCCGTGGGCCATTCCAGTCTCCTCTATTCTGTAAGTGAAGAGAGTGAGGCGCACGAAGGTTCAACACGTGCCCAAAGTCACAGCAGGTTCATGGGTAGCACTCAGGGGGAAGGCCCCTTAGCCACTGCATTTTCCATCACAGCCCAAGTACTCCAGAAAAGCCACCCACCTCTGAATCCCTTTGCAAGGACAGGCCTTGTCTTTGGTGCCTTTGTGGGAGGGTCTCCTCCCTTGTGCATGTGATCAGAGGGGAAAAGCACCAGTGACAGGCTGACGGTATACACATTGATGGGACATGAAGTCCCAGGACCAGAGGAGGCTTCCCACCCTCCCTCCGTCCCTGTCCCTCCTTCCCTGCCTCCCTCCTGGCATCCCTATCTCTTTCCAGGGCAGGGAGACACCTCGGGGGTAATGCGAGGAGAGGACTTCCGGGTGATTAAACCTGGGGACAGATGAAATTTTAAGCATCAGGCACAGTGATAAAAAGCTGGGCCTGACTCTTTTAAGCTGGCTCCTGATAAAAAGTTGGGGCTGCATTCTAACTGCAATAACACCATTGGTCCTCGGGGACTCTGGGGAAACAGAAGAGGATCTGCATAGGCCAATAGGAAGATGACTCCATGGCTGGTGGGTTGGTCCAGGCCCAGCTGGGGTGCACTGGATCCTCTGTTTCCCTCTTTTTATAGTCTCTGCCCACTCGCTGTGTGTTCTCAGATCCTCAAGTGGCATCTGTCTACTTAGCCCACACTTACATCCAGATTGGCATGTCCACTTGGATGCTCAATTGGTGTACTGAGTCAACCAGATCCAAATGGAACTTTTTTTTTTTTTTTTTTGGTTTTTCGAGACAGGGTTTCTCTGTGTAGCTTTGCGCCTTTCCTGGAACTCATTTGGTAGCCCAGGCTGGCCTCGAACTCACAAAGATCCACCTGCCTCTGCCTCCCAAGTCCTGGGATTAAAGGCGTGCGCCACCACCGCCCGGCCCAAACGGAACTTCTAAGCACTCTCGAACCTTTGGCTGTCTGGTCACCGCCCTCCTCATCCTCAGGAGAGCTGTCCATGACTTCTTTTTCTCACACTCAACATTAGACACTCAGGCAATCTAGTGGACTCAGTTGTCACCATGTATCCAACATGTGACCACTCCTTTGATCTGGGTCCCTCCTTGTCACGGCACTGATCTCTCACATCCGCTTTTGGGACTACACGACCATGTTGATCTACAATGACATGGCAGCCTGAATAAAGAAACCTGCAGAATCAAAGGGAGATTATGTTAGCGCTCTGCTCAGAAGCTTCCACTGGGTTCCTCACAGCTCTGGTTCTAAGTGCCTAAGTGATTTATATCATTCCTTCTTGCTACACTGCCAATCTCATCCTCTGTGTCTCGCAAAACTCCACAACCTGCCCACACCAGCCTCCTTGCTCTCTCTTTTCCCTAAGATTAAGAAAGTGCTTCTTTTACATGCATGTGTGTTTTGTTTGCATGTATTTATATGCATTGTGTGTGTACTTGGTGCTCACAGAGGTCACACACACACACACACACACACACACACACACACACACACACACACAGCTACTAGAAATAAGTACTGTCTGCTTTACAGGGTTGTCTCAGCTAGACACTTTTCCCATCATAAGCCAGAAGCAGACGCTACACTGCTTGGGTTGTCTACCACAGTTATTAACTTGATAGCTGCCTTCCAAGCCCACAAAACTCACCACACGAGTTCCAACTGCCGTTCGCTAGCTCCTGATCAGCTGTCCCCAAATCTCCGCACCCCTCCCTCGGGTCTGTCTGTCCCTTTCCCCTTTCCTGAGGGCTCACCAGCTGCTTCATTATGTCTTTTCTCTCCTCTGTGCGACTCTTGGTTGCCTTCATTTTTTTTTCTTCCCGAGATTCAACAGCTCACACTGTCATCTGCAAATTTTACCTGTGCCCAAATGTCAACAGGTCATGGAAACGAGGGAACCCCAAGATTCAGAAGATAAGTTCACCTGAGCAAAGTATAATAATCACTACCATAATCCCTAATATTAATACATCATTTTGTAGTTGATAAAACAGTATCATATTTTGTCAAGTGGCAGAATCCTGCCTTGGACTTCCAGTAAAATCTGTTTAAGTTCTAAGATGCTACTGTGACTGCATGAAACATAGCTCGTAGAAGATCCGGGCTTATATCTTATTCTCCCTAGATCTAGAGTCCAACATGTCCCACTCTAAGAATCAGTTGCTCACAAGAAGGGCAGTGCACAGTTATTCATTTTTTTTCCTGTGTGTGTTGTGTACATGCATGTAAATATGTGGATGTAAGCATCCATGCACTTGCCTATGGAGGAGAAGGTGAGAGACCTGTTCTATCACTCTCCACCTTATTCCCTTAATACAGGGAATCTCAATGAACCTGGAGCTTGGTCAGCAGCTAGACGACCCCAGCAATCCTCCTGCTTCTAGTCCCACAAAGTGGATGAGGCAGGTGAGCATAGGGAATAGCTTAGCAACTTGGGACTCTGCTTGGCTTGGGCTTTGCACACACCTCTTTCAGAACAACACATCTAGAAACCTGCTAGCTGCCCTAGAACTTGCTGCATCAGGCTGTACCCATTACTCTCCTCTGAACAGTGGGATACATTTCTCTTCCCCTTAAGGACAATTAAACTTGGGTAATTTCTATTCAAACAAGTTCTCAGTGTATCCAGGTTGGAGGGTAGGAGGGCCGCTCTTGTCCGAACTGGTTTGGGGTTCATGGTCAGTAAGGGAAGATCATATCCTCAAGTGCACTTTTAGGGGGACTCTTCTATTTACTATCTTATGGGAATGAAAAATTAGATATGCATATGATTGAAAGCAGATGCATTATGGGGAAGAGTGTATATAGCAGAAAAAGGATCGTGTAATCTAATTAATCTATTGATCATCATAGACAATCATTCTCACTATGTCTCTCAGTAACCTGACTCCTTCTCTTGAACCCCATAGATAATTGGGGTGCTTGGGTACTTTTAACCCTGTGATCCACTGCTCTCTGACAGCAAATTGTTATATAGCCTTTTTTTTTTTTTTTTGAATAGTTCCTTTGCTACTTTTGAAAATCTGTGTGAGTCTTTGATTCAATTCCGTGAAGAAGAGGTTGAGAACCTGGAAACACCTGGCCCAGTCTCCAAACACCCGTCACATTAGGATTACAGATAACGTGTGTGGCCACTCCTGGCTTTTTATATAGTTCCTGCGAATTCGAACTCGAGTCTTCAGGCTCGCACAGCCAGGGTTTTTGCCCACTGAGCCATTCCGGCCCCCAGATTCAATCATTTTCAACAAATATTTCTACCTACGTATACATTCTTCACTTTCCTTCATTTTGCACTGCGCTGGGGATGGAACCCAGGACCTTGCACTGAGTTGGGCAAGCGCCTTACCACTGAGTGCCGCCCTGAGCCCTTGGAACAAACATTTCTAAAGAATCCTCAATAAATCAAGCGGACTACACCCCTGCCCTCGTGAAACCTAGAGTTTTCGGGAGGGGGTGTTGAGGGCCTACTTGGGGACCGAGAAGGAAACGTTAAACAAATAGTCATTGGAAGAGTTCACCCTGTCACGTGACTCCTGTTGTTGCTGAGGGATGAGCATGGGGTGCCAGGAGAGTGTTTTGTAGAACACGTGGGCTGATCTCTCTGACTCGCTTGCCCCAGCTTGTCCAGGCAGGCAGGCAGACAGACAGACCCTCACTTTCCTAGATCCTTGCAACAGCCACTTGGGTCAGCCTACGGGACTCAGCCAATGGGAGCCGTTGACTGGCCCCTGGAGGGTGGGGCAAAGGTTGGAGGGTCGGGCAAAGGGAGAAAAACACCGCCAAGTGTTCCGGACCTCCCAGCGTTCCATGGCCCGAGGTCTGGTTGGACCATTTCCTCTTTTGTCTCTCCAGCCTTGGCTTAGTGGCTGCTTCTGCTGTGGCCGGTTCCAGGTTGTCCCACCATTTTGTTGTCCTAGCTCTGCCATCATCTGGTAACAGTCCCTGGACAGGATTCCCTGTTTTGAATACAGTGATACTGGGTTTCCCTAGTTGGCCCTGGATGACTGATTTCACCCTTTGCACTTTCAAGCCCCAACCCCACTGCCTTTGCTGGTGGCTTGTTCCTGTGACTGAGCTGGGCTGGGACTTCCTAACAGACAGTGTCTGGCTGTTCCCTGTCTTAGGTCATTGCAGAAGAATGCAGCCTGAAGGCTTGCAGGCAGCGGTGGCTGACAGCGGGGACCACAAGGAGCTCGGGAGGTATATAGTGACACGGAGAGCTTTGAGAGAGGACTTCCTCCGAGAGCCTCACGTTTCAGATTCTGAACTTATTTCCTTCCAGCGATGGCTTATCATCCCAACCTATTGCCAGAGTCCTCGGGCTCCCCTACTCCGTACTCACCTCCCTTCAGGGCCACCCTAGCAGGAAGGTCTGTTCCCTCACCTACCCCAGTCATAGCTTCCATCCCTGAAGTGCTGTGGCTTTCAGAGAGCCCTAGGTGGGCTGAGGAGACCCAGGTGAACTGTTCCAACAGTAAGGCAGGTTTTCTAAGCCGGGGGATGGGCATCAGAGTGCAAGCTGGGGCTGAAATGGGAGAAGCAGAGAAGGAAAGGGTGGTCCCAGAGCTGCAATGTCCCCAGGGACACTTCCATCTCTGAGGCCAAGACCCTGAGGGTCCCTCACTCCTTAATTTCTTTTTAATTATAAATTTTATTATTAAAAATCTTGCAAATGAGCAAAAACATCACACCCTAAATGAAGCAGATCCAAAGTCCACGCCTTTATGCCAAGACGGCGGGCACAGTGTGTTTATGGCGGCACAGTGTGTTTTATTTCCTGGGTCTGGCATGGTGTGTGCCGTCCGGACCAGTCAGCATTTTCAATGGAAACAAATGTTACTCTCATCTAGGGCTCTTTGCAGAAAGCCCAGCCTCCTTAGAATGGCAGCCAGAAAACTCCACACTCTCCTAATCCTGCAGTTCCCCACTAATCAGACGTCTAGACAAGAACGGCCTCTGCTCCCTTTCCTGTTAGCAAATCTGCCCTGACAAGTCACATCCTCCGCCGATGCCATTGAAATGTTCTTTCTATTTGCTCTGCGGTCCTTCTGAGACTTGGCTCTGGAAATACTATCAGCTCCTGGATCAAGTCAATTCTCTTCAAATCACGTTTGGATTTTCCATTCTCTCAAGAAGAGCTCTCTGTTCACAGGGCAATTAGCAATGCTTTGAATGGAAATAGAATACTATGGGGTTTGTGTCTGCACGATCAGCGAGCTGACCTTCATTCATGGGTCTGGTGACTTTGGAGAGGACACCATTTAGACAACACCATGTGCTGCCTTAATCTGCTGTGGAAAATGGGCTGGAGACATTTCTGTTTCATCCATCTATTGGAGATGGGACCGATTATTGCTTGGTTTCTCTCTATGCTTGGTTAGATCCAGCAATGCTTGCAAAGTCGTATCAAAGAAATTTCAAGCAAATGTTCATTTGTATATTTTATAATGAGCAACAAAATAATGGCAATCAAAGGCTGTCAGAGGAGCTGGGGAGCCTAGACACTGGTTACAGAGATCTTTCCACTCCTACCTCTCTCCCTCACGCCCACCCTCATGCCACGTCATTCGGAACCAAGCCAGCCCATTTAAAAGACAGCCTATTCTGAAGGAGTAGTGCATGTATACGATGCAGTTACTACCCCCATCTGAAGTGTTCATTTTCAGAGTTTCCGTTTCCCACGGTCAACTTCAGTCTGAAAACATTAAATAAAAAAAGCCCCCCAAATAAATAATTCTTATGTTTTACTACATTTATCATAGCATGCTATAACAGTTTTGTTTTATTGTTAGCTGGTGACATTGATCTCTCGCTTTGCATAATCTATAAATTAGGCTTTATCTGGACACAGATATATAGGAGAATAGCAAATGTGGGTGGGGCCTAGCGCTACCCCATGGTCCAGTCCCGAGGGTCTGGAAATGTATCCCCACCTAAGGGATGACTGTTGCACACTGGCCCACACTGACAAGATCCACGATAAATCAAAGCATAATGAAAATGTTGTGTTTCGCCACGCCCTGTGGACACAGCTTTTTCTTAGAGCCAGTAGATGTGGTTACCAAGTGACTCCTGCGGGCTACAGTCTGAGGGAGCTTTGCTCCCTGCCCCCTGGGCTGCCTTCCCCTCCATCTGCCACACGTTCCTCATCTGTGGGATACTAATGTTTCATGGAGCACTCTGCAAAGGAGGAGAGTCCTCCTTTCCAGACTCATCACCAGATAGCTCCTTCAGATCGCTGAAGCAACCCAGGAAGCATCTTGTAGCGGACTGACTGAGGCCAGACAGGGTCCCTGAAGTCCACGAGAGAGGAACTCATATCAGCTCAAGAGCCCATGGGATAGCACTAGAGCTTATTGAGTTTGCATATGCCGCTCAAGTATCCTTGGGCATCTTTAGAAGCCATTCCAAGAAGACAAGTTTCAGTGCATAGACTACAGACACAGGCTAGTTTGTGGAAGTATTTGCCTTTTGAGCATGCTTTCCCTAGTTTTTTCCAGTGTTTCCAGAAACACACAGGGTAAGCCATTATTAAGTGCAAGGCAGTATATATTACTTATCTGATCTTTTTATTTTTGTTTATTATTTTTTATTATTATTACTTTTGGTTTTTCAAGACAGGGTTTCACTATGCAGCCCTGGCTGTCCTCTGTAGACCAGGCTGGCCTTAAACTCACAGAGATCCACCTGCCTGTGCCTCCCAAGTGCTGGGATTAAAGGTGTGTGACACCACCACACTCAGCTTTTCCTCCTCCTCCTCCTCCCCCTCCTCCTCCTTCTTGTTTGGAAGCTACTCTATAAAAATGTTAACTTTTAGCACCATAGTGGCGATCATTCTGGAATATAGTCCTCTTCCACACCCAACGGGCCTTGGCCTATAGTAATTTCAGGTAGAAACAACAATAGCACACTACAGTATTACCCAACATTCCAGCAACGTCATGAAGAGAGAATTATGTCTCAATTTCTCTCTCTAATGGGAAACTAAGCCTGCAGGCAAAGTTTTGAATGTTGCTAAATGTGTTTGAAATGATCCAAAGGTCAACTGGGAGGCAGCTTTGCAAAAATAAAGATCAAGATGTTCATTTATAATCTCTTGCATCTGAAGCCTCACTGCAGAAATACCAGTTATCAGTAGTCCCACACAGGCTGCTTGACCTCCATCAGCCTCACTGACTTAATCTCTGAAATGGGGGTAGGGTGTGCCACGAGGACCAAGTGATTGAAATGACGGCCCTGGGGACGAGGCTGGAAGCAGAAACCCAATGCGTGCTTTTCCCTCATGGAGTCTAACGCCACTCAGCCCTGAGCCTGTGGAAGCACACGGTTGACGGGAAAAGGGCTGGCCACTTTCCTTGTCTTTCTTTCCTTTTTCATTTTGTCTTCACAGAATGGGAGAGAGGGAGGGAGCCAGGTCTCCAGCCTCACAAAAGGCCAGTGTCTGCAGCTCGGTGATGTCTGGGAGGCCCATTAGGCTAAAAGGCAACCGTGCCAAGTTTACATATGGTTTTCATATCACCAGGCTTGTTTTGACTCCTGCGAGCTTTCTCTGTAACAATTCCTCTGGAGGAAAGGAAGTGCAGGCAATCCGAAGGCCAGAGCTGTAATTGCAGAGGCAGCTAGGGCAGGAAGAAATCAAAATACCTCTAGGGCTGTGCAGGATCCTGACAACTGTCCCCTTGGTGGCCACCTCCTTGCTGGCCTTCCAAGGCTTTCAGCTTCTGGTCTGTTCTGGCTTCCAGAGGACTCAGTCATGTCTGAACTCCCTTCCCAAAGGAGGACGGGCAGGCAGAAGAATTTGGCAGATGAACAAAAGCCATTAGCAGCGTCTGGTCTGCTGTAGGTGGTGGTAGCATGTGTAGTCCACGGGCTTGGTTGGGTAAGCCAGCGTGGGCTGCCCCTTCCATTGCGGCCCTTCGACAAGAACACTCCAGCTCAGCTGGCCGGAAACAAAGACGGGTCAGACAAACCAGTTCTTTCTAGGTGTTGCACGAACAGAGTGCGCTGTCGATGGAAGCTGGGTACGCCTTGTAGCCACCACAATAATGATAATTTATTGAATTACATCTCTGAATGGGTGTGCGTGCGTGCGTGCGTGCGTGCGTGCGTGCATGCATGCATGCATGCATGCACATATAAGCCGCAGCACATGTGTGGAGGTCAGAGAACAACCTCAGGATGCTGCCACTCACTTTCCACCTTTATAAGGTATTTTATTTAATATTTCTACATGGATCTAATGTATTCAGATCCAATCCACCTCCATCCTCTTCCCCTCCAGTTCCTCACCTATCTCCTACTTTTCCTCTCCACTCCATCTTCTCCCCCTCTTTTTGAAGAGAGTCCCCACTGTGTCCATTAGTGTTGTCATTTCCTTAGCCTGATTATAATTTAATTAGACAACTAACTATTTCTTGAGATCCTACCATATACCTAGCATTGTTCCATCCCTGAGCAAAACAAACAACAGCAGCTGAAGATTATCGCATCAGTATGTCCTATAAGATCTCTATCAATTCATCACCCTGTTTGCCATATAAAGTAAATGTTATAATTACCCCCTTCTTCAAACCAGGAAACCGAACCCCAGAAAGGTTAAGCACATTTTTAATTGTGTTCTGTTTTGAGATAGGATCTTGCTGTATAGCCAGTCTGACTTAGAACTCACCATCCTCCTGCCTCAGCTTTCTGAGTACTGTGATTACAGGTGCGAACCATCCCAGCTAAGGTGAAGCGTGTGCCAGATAGCATTCCTGGAATAGGAGCCACACTTAGGGCTGCTCCATGACATGTAAATGGAGCCAGGTCTGGACAACACTGTGGCGTCTACCCTGACCACAGCCTCAGACATGCACATCGAGATTTCTGTTGTGTGAAGCTCTGTCTAACATTAATGAGTGGTCTGTCCAGCCCTGTCTGGCTGTGAGATCTCGACTATAAACATCTTGCAGGGCTCTCAAACCTTGGCCTCATAACCTTTCTCTTTTACCTCCACTGGGGCTTTTCCCGGGCCAGAGGGAAGGGACCTCAGGAGCTCAGTCTCATGTCACTGTCTCCTAGAGTCAGAGAGCCACTGGTCTCATTACTAAGGGCCTATCTTTTCTGAGAGGAAGTCACCATTTCATATGACTCTTCTACCGTGCTTGTCCGGCTTCTCCGGTTTCCTTGAGACTTCCTGCATGGAGTCTGCCCCTAGGGATAGGAAAGGAAGAAGATAAGCTATGAGGCTTAGGTCTCATTTTGCTCCAATGGGCAGGTATGCGGGCCATAGAAGGATATGTTGGTGGTTTGCTATCTCAGTTCAAGTAGCATAGACTCTTTGGTCCCCACGTCTCCTGGGCCTTTGTACTCTTGTCATAATCTGATCATCATTATGATAATCTGTATCATAATCACAGCCAACATCTGCATCCCAATTTAGACTCAGCTTTATAACTCCTCCCCCACACTAGCAACTGAAACAATTAGCAATCTCTTTGGGGGATGGGGCTGGGCTCAGAATGTTGAAATTCAGCCGGCCATTCTTTAGGCAAACTAGAGAGCTGAGTGGTGCTGGTAGCTTTAGGGAAGAGTGGCTGCTACAAGAGCTTTTAACCAACGTTGGAAAACAAGTCCTACCAAGAGTGGGGTGTGTCAGGGAGGCTACAGACGCAAGCCAAAAAGATCTGAGTTCAAATCCTAGCTTGGCTTCTTTCTGGCAAGATGACTGTGGCAGGTCCTTTGGCTTCTCTTGGACTTGCTTTTCTCAACACTCGAACCCGAGGAAGATGAACCATGTAAGTGTCACCCAAGTACAGGAAGGGCTCAGTGCATTATACTTATAATTATTCCTGATAATAATCCCTCAAGTCTTTCTCATCATTCCAAGCATTCATAGCCTCAGCTTTCACAGAGGTAGGAAACATACTGTATTTGGGTCTCTCCAAGGGGAAACAGAGTCTCAGGAAAATTAATGGATGGAAAGATCGTATGAGAAGCACATGATAGAGGTGGAATGGAGACCTAAAGGCACAATCATCTCCACCCTACTCCACCTCTCCAGAAAGTGTCATGTGCAGCCATTTAAATGCAAACCCTTTAAGGAATGACTACTAAATTCCATTTCCCCGTCTTCCAGAAAACCTCAGTAAATGAGGACATGAGAAGTGAAGAACTCCTCTAAATCCTCCAGGACTGGGTACCCAGCTGTATTTCAACATTCTGAGCCCAGCCCCACCCCCCAAAAGAGATTGCTAATTGTTTCAGTAACTTTCCTAGTTGCAGAGACACAGTAAACCGGGGAAGGGTTTATCCATGCTCACAGTTTGAGGGGATACAGTCTATCATGGTGGGGAAAGTGGATTGGAGTTCGGACTCATTGTCTCCTCACATCTCTGGGCACAAGAAGCAAAGACCAGAAGGATATTGGTCTGGACTATAAAGCTCAAGGCCATCCCCCAGTGGCCTACTTCTTCTAGCAAGGCTCTACCTTTGGGGACCCATATGTTAAAATACAGGATCCTACAGAAGACATGTCACATTCGGACCATAGCATTCATTCACAGGTGGAGGCCATATACGTTGGTGACCTGCCCTTTTACCTGCCTGGCGTCCATTTCCCATTTATGACTGTTTTGTTCTCATTCTTACCCCAAGCGCATCAGGAGAGTAGCTCTCACCTTCTCCTCTCCATGACCGGGCTGTGACCTAGGCCCAGCCAACAAAATGTTTCTATGCTTTTGGCTGAGAGAATTGGCTTGGTTTGGGAATGTACGAACCATGTATGCAGGGCTAATCAGACTCGATTCAGGAACTTTTGGTGGAGCGACTGGGAAGGGGGGCTTGTCTTCTCTTTGGGCTAGGAATTGCTACCACTGGAGCTGATGCAATCCTGGAGCTTCCAGGGAAATAATGTGACCACAGAAAAAGACAGATAAGAAATGAGCAAGCTCAAGGCCTTTGTGGGAGCCCACAAAGGTTTTCTAGTGAAATCTAAGCTTGCTTTACACAGCAGGGCTGCATTAGGGGATGGCTGGACCATGTGCATGGTCACCAGGCATTTGGGATGGTCTACACTTGGCTGTGCCGGGGAAGGTCTTTTGCCTCATCCCCTTGGCATTCCTATAAAAGGCCCTTTAGCAGAGACAGAAGGGGCCGGTGGGTTAGGATCCAGGCCCTCCCGAGCTGCCCTGTGTTTTCTAACTGTCTCTGTCTCTCTATACTTCTCTCTACAAATTTCTCACTTCTCCCTACTCAAGAGTACCCTGGGTCATAAAAGTGGTGGCTGGTCCATCACAGGCCCCTGGACATGTGGATGTCACAGTGGTCTGTAGACCCAGCCATGTCCGAACTCAACAAATCCACTTTTAACTTTTTCCATTAAACAAGCCCACAGATTCATCATCTTGATCCTTAAGTCACCTCTAATTAGGCTTCTGTCACTCCCCTCCCACCCCCAGAAGGATCCCATTTCACTTGAAAAGAGAGTCTGTTCCTCTCTTGCCTAGAAATCCATGTGTCTCCTTGGTAAAGTGAAAACTGCCCCAGTCAGCCTTCTCATTTAGCTAATGGTACCATGCTTTCGTGTCCAGCATCAAAGGCTGATCCAGCAGCTGACACCATCTCCAACAATGACCTAGGATTTAGGGATTTAAGTCAGAGTCAGAGACACCAGTGAGGAGAGGCTCACTGAATCAGCCTTTCAGTGGAAACTTCTATTCATGTTCTTAAGCAATTAGACATCTGCTGTGACATTATGGACAGCTTAATGCCATACAGCCACTCACGTGACATTAGTGTTGACTTCCCAAAGCACCCTATGCTCACTGGGCGTCAGGGTTGTAACTGTTAGATCATGTTCCATAAATCACATATACAACAAAGAAGAAAAGCCAAAATCATGCAGAAATTGGGGCAAGACAGTCTATAAATTTTGACTGATTTCACTTTTCTCACTCAAGTAAGTGTTGAATGAGGTCAAGAGGAAGGTGTCGTCACAGTTTTGAAATTATTCTTCACTTCCAGCCTTCTAGAGGGAGCATAGCAACTTATTTACATATCCCCCCATGCAAGGATTTGAATCTCAGATGCCCAACCTGTCTCTAAAAGGGACAGACTTCTCTCATGGAAGGCATACTACTCACTCAGAAGCTTACAGGAGAGCGCTATGTAAACCCACTCTGTGTCTAAGTGCGCATCAATTTCTAGCTTCCCGCCAATATAAAAACACCCTGCAGTTTTTATCATGTCTGTTCTGAGTTGAGGGATGGGGATGAATTTCACACACAAGTGCTGGCTGGGTCCCTGGTGGCTGCCAATTTTGGGGACCCTTGTGCATGCACATCTCATTCTTTGGTTTTCCTATACTCTTCTATCTCCCAACTTTATCTGTTGGCTGTCTCTCAGCCTTGGACTAAACTGAACCTATCTATATTCAATTGTATCATAACATACAGTTGCGGAGCATATGATATATACTCTGGGCCATTCTGAAATACGAAAAGTTCTGTTCATGTCTATTCTACATGATATGAAAGAGTGGTTTTTAATATAGAAAACAGTATAAATGAGGGCACCTGGGATCGGGCAAATTGGTGATTTTATAAATAGATGAGCCCATGAAAGAAAGAGGGAAAGAATAAGTCGATCAAGGAGAGCCTGAATGTGCTTTCTCTCCACGTGATTCAGATTTCTCTCCTTCCCATGAGCTGTCTGTTCCAGCCTGTCTTTTCCGAACATCAATGTAGCACATGACAGGCACTCCACAGGTACTGCCTGACCTTGTACTGGTCTCTGGCTTCATTCTATTCCCACGTCTACTTCCTATCTAGGCAAATGTTGCACTTACTTTAGCTTGTGGATACAATCTGCTGAAGCAAACAGTTCTGTAGAGTTCTTCTCCTCCTCTTCCTTTAGATTTGTGGTCACCTAGGTTTGACCCTTCACCTTCTCACCCCGCCTCCCCTTGCTCCTGCTGGATCACACATGCAGCGTGTGTTTCTGGAACACTGATGTGCTGTGTGCCTTTTGAAGCTCTCGTTGGTTGTGTTCCAAGTATGATGGCATCGAGAGCTTGGACGAGGTGGGAACTTGAAGAGAGAAATGGATAGTAATGAGGGATGGGTGTCTGTGGTAGCCTGAACGAAAATGGCCCCCATAGACTCATAGTTTGGTGGTTTAAAAGAAAATGACCCCCAAAGACAGTGGCACTGTTAGGAGGCGTGGCTTTGTTGGAGTAGGTGTGGCCTTGTTGGAGGAAGTATGTCACTGTAGGTGTGGGCTTTCAGGTCTCCTGTGCTCAAGCTATACTCAGTGTGGTAGACAGTTAACTTCCTGTTGCCTACAGATCAGGATGTAGAACTCTCTGCTTCTTCTCCAGCACCATGTCTGCCTGCAGCCACCATGTCCCACCATGTTGATAATGGACTAAACTTCTGAAACTGTAAGTCACCCCAGTTAGATGTTTACGAGTTGCCATAGTCATGGGGTCTCTTCACGGGAATAAAAACCCCACTAAGACGGTGTCTATCTCATTGGATCCATTAGTAACACCGACAGCAGGTTGTCACAAAGTGAGCCTGTACCCTTCTTTGAGATCTTTTGTGCACATCTGGTTGACTTTCTGTTTTTCTACCATGTTATAATGCAGCACGAGGTCCTTGCTAAATGCTACACCACACCCTCAAACTCCTCCGTTAGACCCGGATGACACCATTTCTTTGGTCTGGCATTGATGCCCTCCCAATCTGCAATGAATAAATGTTATTTTACGTCTCTATAGAGACATAATATTACTCAAGGCCACAGTGGTGTTTTTCTGACCCTATTTGGCCCTTCACACCTTCTACTTCTAGAGGACATCTTTTGTTTTTGCTTTTGGCTTTTGAGATAGGGTCTGGCTCTATAGTTTTGACTGGCCTGGAACTCAATATGTAGACCAGGCTGGCTTTGAACCCATAGAGATCAGCCTATCTCTATCTCCTGAGTACTGGGATTAAAGGCATGTGCCGCCATGCCTGGTACTTCTGGCTGATTCTGAAATGGATCTGTCTTCCCTACTGGCTCCAGAAGGGTGAGGCCTCTCCCATGTGTTGGAATCTTGGGGTTTCCCACTGTGTCTGGGCACTTAGGAAGTACCAAGGCTCAATTCTGAACTGCCTGCCTCCAGGTCCTTCCAGAACTGAGTGATGTCATAGATATTGGGTCGAGGGTCCCACTCCATCTAGCACAATTCCCCTGTCAGTGCATTCTCTGTGACACATTACCAAACTGCCTCACCCACCCTCTAAATGCATCCTTCCACCCAAACCATAGCAACCCTTCAGGGGCCAGTTGGGTTGTTTTGAAGAAGATTTATTTTTCCTTATGCCTATGTGTATGTATGTCTGTGTGAATGTATGCCACATGTGTTCAGGTGTCTGTGGAGAGAATGTCAGACCCCCGGAGCTGGAGTTACAGTTGGTTGTGATCTCTCTAACATGGGTACTGGGAACCAAACTCGGATCCCTGCAAGAGTAGCCCATGCGCTTGACCACTGAGCCATCTTTCCAGCCCTCAGTTCATGTTCTAGCTCCTTGAAGAAGCAACCTATGGCCACTCCAGCTCTTACTGACCTTCATCTCTCTCCTTAAGTTTGATGCTTTATGAATCAGTGTTTACCACTGATTCTTTATTATGGAAGTCCATGCCTTCCTCAGACTTTAAATTCCCTAGGGACAGACAGCCTGCCAAGTTTGTTTTTGTTTGTTTTTCAGTGACCTGCATATTGGGCATGCCATGTGTATGGTGATTTAAATACAAAAGCTTTACTGACTCTACATCATACTTAAATACATAGTATTTCTGGTAAATTAATTTTTTTAATATTTGAAAAAAAAATCAGCAACCTTTCAACTTTGGAGGATCACTTTGATGATGACACTTGCAGAAAAACACATTTCCCTGGAAATGAACTTTCTGTCCCAAACAGTTGAACAAATTGGCTTCCTAAGAAAGAGAAATAGAAATAGAATTCAGTCCTCCACACCTCTGCTGGAGCCTGTTGCCTATCTATACATGTTCGTCACATGGCCAAGACATATGAAGCAGTCAAAGGTTCTGTTGATGATTGAAAACTCAAGTGGAGCTGTGGCATTTGTCAATAGTCACCAGCGTTCAACAAATGTGCTCCACGTCATTGGGCACCGGCCCCATTGTGAAGCATTATTTCTATTCTGAATGGGACTGGCATTATGTAACAGGACAGAAGGTACGAAAAAGCAAAACAAGAAGAAATAGACTAGTGCCACCTTTCCCTTTTTAAGTGCCTTGTTGAGTGCCTGGCTAGGAGTTGGATTAAATTAAATTCCATTCCTCAGACTCAGCTCTGAATGGCTGGGGGCCTTCTCAGACCTCGGGACTTCAGCCCAAAAGGAAAAAGGAAACACTGAAATTACACACAAGAGATTATATTCTTCATGAAGCCTGTGCTAAACTTTGTGTGTGTGTGTGTTCGTATGTATGTTTACATATGTGTGTGGAGGTGAAAGGTCAGTGTTGGTGTTGTTCCTCAGGAGCATTGTCCATCTTGTGTGAGGCAGGATCCCTCAGTGGCCTGGAACTCACAGGTTCTCTTGATAGACCTTCCCATTTGCAGGCAAATACTCTGTTGACTCTTCCATCTCCCCGGCTCCAGCCTGTGCTAAAGTGTGTATACTGTGAGCTTGGACAGCGGAAATAACAACATGGCTCAATACTCTGTTTTAGCTACACACACACACACACACAGAGAGAGAGAGAGAGAGAGAGAGAGAGAGAGAGAGAGAGAGAGAGAGAGAGAGAGAGAGAGAGAGAGAGAAACTCCAGCCTTTTTCCTAACCTGCCTTCTTTCAATCCTTGCATTTCACACATTCCATTCCAAATACATACCTCCTCCAACCCCTGAGCTGAAGAAGAGATTAAAAGGGGAGATACGGGCTGAGGATAAAGGGCGCTTTGCCCTGGGAAGCTAGACAGCGGAGTCTATTGAGAGGTGCGCTACGCGTTCTGAGTTGTGCGTCTCCGGAGCCAGACTGTCTGTGCTCAAAAGCTGCAGCCTTTCCCGTGTCCCAGCTGTGTCTCCTTGGTCCCCTTGGGTCGACTGCCCAGCTCTTCTGGCCTAGATCTCACATCTGTTAGCAGGGAGGGCATCCTATCAGCATCGGCCTTGTCAGGTGGCTTTGGCTGTGACGGTGTCGTGAGTCAATACACCTGGAGTCTGTGGAGCAGTGCGGGCACGTGGCCTGTGGTCAGCTGGCGATCAGCTGGTGGGCAGTGGCTACTGCAGGTAGAGGTGGGTAAGCCCTGTGCGGGCTCAGGACAAGACACCCAGGAGGAAGTACCGCGTAGAAAGCCAGGAAGTGAGCAGCACTTTTCACCGGCCGTTCGTTGTTTATGGAGGGTCTCTTCTACACCGGGCAGCTGCTGGGGCTGGAGAACACAGACAAGAAAAGCCCAGTAGAGTCCCTGCCCTGCGAGCTTGCGGTCCAGCAGGAAGGTCTATTTCTAGTCTCCCTCTGCATGCGATGTCCTTCTCCTGCAGGTCCACAGTGCCTGGTCTGGGCGAAGACACTTGTTACTACTGTGCCTCTTTGGGTGGGCCCCTCATAGATGTTCTTGATTCTTGACTGCTCACTTTAATTCCCTATTAGCTACTCACTCAAATCCTAGGCCAGCTCACCCCTTGGCTGTCTGCGATGCCCTCCCTTCCGAGCTTCTGTTTTCCCACGGCAAACCACGTGCTCTGTGCACCCACTGTCTCCCTTGAGGGGCTCCTTTGGTCCTTGGCTGTGGTGTTGTTAGCAGACGCTGCCCGCCTGCCTGTTCCCCTCGTCTCCAACTGCCCCACCACCTCCTTCATGTATCTCCCATTCTGCACCAATGACCTTGCTCCCCCTCCCTGAGATCCAAGCTGGCACCCGTCAGGATGCTCTCCATCTTTTGCAATCTCTACAGCCTTCAAATCACTCTCTTCCTCCTTCTGGAATCAGGGCAGAGTGAGCCAAGGCTGAATAAGTAAGTGACTGGAGAAGCCTGGGGCCTGACCCACCTTCAAAGCCAGTCTCTACCTGTCCCTCATCTTTGCCCTCCTTTGGTCACCCATCGCTACCAGCTTAACTTCCTCTGGCTCTATCTGATGTCCCCTTTTCCTCAGTATACTCAAAATGCACAGATCCACCTGCCCATCCACTCAGAAACAGACACATTATTTGATAGCATGGGCTCTGTGGTAAGCATGTCCCTAGGTTTTTAGGGACAGAGCCGTGAACTCACAGGGTTTATATTCTGGAGCTGAAAGCTGATGGATAAGCAACCAAATAGAACATGGTATGTGGAACCAAGAATTGAAAATACCCAGGGGGAGAAAAAATGCCTGTACTGAAGATAGACAGACTTTTTTTTTTAGGGTCACAATTGCCTAAACAATAATACAGCTAAGCAACTGCTCACACTGCATTTATATTCTTTTGGGGAGTCTAAATAATCTAGAGATGACTGAAAGTCTGAGAGAAGAAACATGCAGGTTATATGCAAATACTACATCATTTCACATAAGGCACTTGAGTGTCTAAGGGTCTGGGGAATTTGTGGAGTGTCCTGGAACTGCAGATGCTGAAGGCCAGAGAGACAACAAGCTTGGACCATGAATCTAAGTGGTGCCGGGCCTGGAACGGAACTGTGGATGGAGAAAGGTAAGACATGTTGTAAATAGGCAGGGCTACTTGTGGCTTTAAGTTATTTCATGATGTGAAGGAGAAGCTGCTGAGGGTTCCCGTGGCGGGAACAAGCTGTTGAGAAACTTCTAGGGCCCCTGCTGAACTGTCTAACAATCTGAACATTGTTCTCCCCAGTGCTTGGGGGCTGGCATGTGCTGGGCTTTAAGAAGCCAGCCCTCAGCTCACAAAGGGTCCGCTTGACAGTCCAATGCAATGGCTAGTCTGAGGCAATCATCCCATCTTTTGTGGGGCACAGAGGACAGAGGAATGTCTCGACTCCTGGCTGAGCTGCAGCCTTGGCCAATGAATACAGGCAGGCTTTCGTAGGGCTTTCCTTCTATCTTCTCATCTAAGTGCAGGTAATGAGGAGTCAGGGAGAGAAGCTGACAAGTTATAAATAACTACCTCTCCACCACTGATAAGAGGCCAACGTGGGCCTGAGAACTTGCTGTCTCTTTCACCCTCATGATGAAAATATAAGAATATTAAGCTTGTATAGTTTGTCAGTCCTTTTTAAAAAAATTCCTTTTTTATTTTATGTGCATTGGTATTTTGTCTGCCTGTATGTCTGACAGGGTGCCAGATCCCCTGAAGCTGGAGTTACAGGCAGTTGTGAGCTGCCATATGGAGGCTGGGAATTGAACCCGGGTCCTCTGGAAGAGTAGCCAGTGCTCTTAACCTCTGAGCCATCTCTCCAGCCCTGTCAATTCCTTTTATACAATGGGGTCTCACTAGATATTCGACATATTGTTGTGATACTCAAATCAGCTATACCTTATTTACCATCGAATTACAAATACACCTTCCAGTTAGTGTGTGGAGTTACACCTTCATTTTGGAAACCAATATTTTGTTGTTGAATGCTTTAGGGGTCAGTTAAGAATCAGCTTGAACATCCTGCAGTTTTCCTACCTTGTAGTACTTAAGGTCTAGGGTAGATCGCTTTACATTCCCAGTGAATTAATAAGAACTAATAATGAACTGCACACAAAGTTCCCGGCAGAAATGACCCAACATACCAACCCTCACACTCCTTGGAATGTACGGCCCTTCTACCATCTCCATTCTGCTGTGCACACAGCTTCTATCTTTGATCTAAGTTGTTTCTTTATATAGAAGCCAGTGCCTTTGTTAAATCAAGAACATGAGTCATTCGTACATTTCCTAAAAGCCATCCCATCACATTCTTCTCAGCTGCTACCCATTTTCTTTTGTAATCAGGAGAAAAATGCATTAATAATGAGAACATCTCGGTGAGAAGCCTAAATGCTCACGGACTAGGTAGAGGGGAAATGTCTCCTCGCGGTGACTGAATTCCAAGCCAAGCTTATTTAAGAAGCTCATTATGTCTCCGTTTGCATTGTCACCAATTGGGTAATTTCTGTGTCTCTGTTAATTTGGCTATCAACCCATACCATGACTTTGTACTATGACCTGGGAGAGTTCAGGTGCGTTGGAATGGACTGAGCTAGTGGCCTGAATGAGGGGTTGGGCAGGGTTTGACGGACACTGCAATCCTGGTACTGCAATGAGAGCCAGTGGCTTTGGCCCCAAACACAGCTTCATAGTTCCTTCTCCAGATGACATGAGGAACAGGGTGCACGACGCTTGCTAGTTTACAGGTGGATACAGAATGCTTCCATTTCCTCCCAGCTTAGTATGCGCATGCGCAGAAGCTCAGGGATTGGTGAGAGGTCCTTGACTCCTGTGCAGACAATAAGGATCCCTAAAATGGCCTTAGGTGGTCCTGCACTCCCAGGGGGCAGGAGGAGGGTAAATATTACGTATGTCCAATCAACTTAGGAATTTAAAGCCAACAGCGAATGTTAAACAACCACCTCAAATGTCTGAGTCTTTCTGGATCTTCCTGCCTTGTGTGTATCTTCTGATCATAAAATCTTATCCAGGATCTTGTTCCTGTTCCTGAGGACCCGAGGCTGACACTCATTTCTTCTGCTTTGGGATCTTCTGAATAAATGATGTGTTAGTGAGACATGACCTGCTCAGAGGAGTCTTCCTGCTGGAGAAGGGAGGAAAATGGCCTAAAAGATGTTGTGCTGTGTTACCAGGCTTTTCGTTTCCCTTGAGGAACTCCTAAAAATGGCCCTGTTAAGAATGTAGTCATGTCAGTTCCCAGTACTCAAATACTCCTACAGCCTTGGCTCTTCCCACTCCCCGTGAAAGCACACTGGGAACGCGCTGTCCCAAGTCATCTTTAAAACTTGAGTTTGTTTCCAACTGTTGCCATCAGACTGCTTGTCAAATGGATGTTGTCTGTTCCCAGAAAAAAAAAAAAATGACTTGGGCTGTGGTGACAGAAGCCACGGAAAGTGGAGGACAAATTTCAGACCTCTACATGAAAAGAATCACCTCTACCTGCCATTGGTGCGTTGGGTTGAAAGAGAAAGAGGAAAATGCCAGCCAGGCTAGAGACAAAATCTGACAGTGCACCCAGAGACTGGAGTCATAGGACACTATTTAAAGAGGAAAATGCAGCTCCTTCTGCTGCCATAGAAACCAGCCAAGGCATGAGGGGAGGGAAGAGCCTCCTTGAGGCCAGTCCTCCTGCCTAGAATGGAAGACTTTTGTTTTTGGGTTTTCAAAGTTACCGTTTTCTGAGACGAGACGCACATGTGTGTGCGTGTGCATGCATGTAGGGGGTGTCTCCTTTTATTTAATGGAGCTTTCCTTGGCCTTTGTCTCTATTTTGTTTTTTCACTCTAGATTCTGGCTGTCTTTCAACTGTGATTAAATCAAAAGGAAGGTTGGAGTTTTAAAAGGGGAAAATCCCCATTGATACCTCCCTGTGTGCCAGCATGGCTCTCCAGGGTGGATGGCACGGGCCTGTTTGCACCTGCACACACATTGGGGAATCACTGGGTGCAATCCCCCTGTCTTGATTCATTGTCTGTCCTGTCCCTGTTTGCTTCCTCAAACATCCCCCAAAGCTCCAATGTGGCAGAATGAACTTTCTGACCTCTTTAATCCAGGGGCTGTTTCTGAGCCACGGTGCGCTTTAGTTTCAACATTCGGATACATAAACCGTGATTGCAGAGCATGCTCTCTCAGTCCCAGTGCTGGAGACAGGCCCCCACACTTGCTGGTTCTTCAGGATTCCACGTAGCAGACCGCAGCCATTCCCGGGCCACAGTATTTCCCAAGTAATGTGGAAGTGAAAGCCAACACTGGACAGTCATTTGGAAAGTTGGTGAGCGTGCCAAAGTCTGTCTTTTTAGGAGGAGGCTACAGGAGAGAAGATACCAAGTCAGTGTGGACATGCTGCTGTGGGTGTCGGGAAGACTTAGAACTTGAGCGAATCAGCTGCAAAGTTTCTCAGAGGGGATAGTATATAATGGGTAAAGGATTCCAAACGTCAGCCAAGAGTTACACTGATGCCCTGTATCTTTTTCTTCCCCCAACAAGAGGAAATGGACTTTTTTTTAAGACATAATTTCTCACCAAACATGGAGCTGATTCTGTCTGGACAGCAAGCCCCAAGATGGAGCTCCTCCTGTTAGATTGATGCCCTATATCTTTTTCCTCCCCCAGTAAGAGGAAATGGACTTTCTGGGTTCCTTTGTGATGGCTTTACTTTTCTTTTCATTTTTTTTATTGCCTATACTCCATTGTACAAAGTGATGGGGTTTATAAAGGCATCTTCATCCACAGATAACCTGTACTTTGACTGTGTTCACCTCTGTATCTTCCCTAGATTTTCTTTTTTTTTTTTTTAAAGGTAGATGTACAATAAGAGATGGAGGGGGGTGCGGGGGGACAAGCTAGGAAGAGAGAGGAAAGATATTGTAGGTGCAGCCCCTGAATTCTTGACTGTGGTCCTAGCTCTTTCTAATTATTATGTTTTCATAATAAGAAAACCCTTGATAATGATAAAACTAATCATGTTTTGCTTACAATAGCCAAAGATGTGTCTATTTGCTAGATCCACATATAAATAAGCCTCAAAATAAATAATCAAATAAAATTACAACTCTTGGAGAAAGCCCACGTACTTTGACACACATCAAATTAGAAGCAACCCTTGGGGATATGGGCAGAGCAACACTCATCTAGCTCCCATGGACATGTACCCTGGGGAAGAAGGGGATCACATCAGCTTCTCTGATTCTGACAATGTGTGTGAGTCCTTAGAATTCTCCTGTGCTCTGCTCCCTGTCCCCTGGGTCTCTGTTCCATGATGAGTTCTCCTCACTGGGAGTGAGGCCTTTGTCTTATGCTCTTGTTCTGATTCCCCAGTGCACAGATATTTACCAGCTTCCTCTGTCTAGGGGCAAATGCTGCTTCCAAACTAGCTCCCCCATCCTTACACATACAGATACGTACACACGTACAACACACAGCAGTGCAACCGTCCAGCCCTGCCATTCCTTAACTAGAGCCTATCGAATCCCAGTCTAGGTCCTTAGTCCTACTCTGTGTTCCTGTAACACC
The DNA here is from genome assembly GCF_049852395.1 of Peromyscus maniculatus bairdii. NCBI lineage: Eukaryota > Metazoa > Chordata > Mammalia > Rodentia > Cricetidae > Peromyscus > Peromyscus maniculatus. The sequence goes on from NC_134861.1 coordinate 69,465,386, forward strand.
TGAGTTTCTTTTATCAAGGCGTGTTCTCACATTGCATTAGAATTGCTTGGTTGCATCTCGGCTTCCCATGCTAAATGTAACTGGAGTCACCAGAGTAAGCCCCAGCCCAGCACAGTGCCTGTCAGACTCACAGCCCAGATGTTAAATAAATATTTATTAAATTTACATTCTGGGATCCTAAGGACTTCCAGACACCAAATTATCTCTGGAAGCTCTCAGATCAAAGATAGACGTTAGAGATCAAAGAGAAACTCCAGATGCTGAGGCAAAAATCAAAACTTAGCAAAATATTTCTGTCTTTACTCCCCCCAAGTCCCTCCTATTTTAATCTCCCATCCTCTTATCTTTATTTAAGAAAGAGAGAGGGAGCAGAGGAAGAGAGAGAGACAGAGAGGAAGGGAGAGAGTGTGAGCACATCACTTGGCAACATACCATCTTCTGGCTATTCATGTATGCATGTCTTTATGTGTGGGTACATGTGGGTGGGTGCACGCACATGTGTGTGAGCAACCCCGTGGAGGTCAGAAGTCTATGTGGGTGTCTCTTTCAATCATTCACCATCTCATTTTTTGACACATAATTTCTCACTGAACATAGAGCTGATTCTGTGAGACTGTCTGGACAGCAAGCCCCAAGATGGAGTGCCTCCTGTCTTCATTTCTCCAGGGCCTGGATTGTAGGTGTGTGCCACGATGCCTGGGTTTTTCTTTTCTTTTCCTTTTTTTTCTTTCTTTTTTTTTTACGTGGGTGCTGCCAGGGCTTGAACTCAGGTCTTCATGCTTCTCACAAAACACTTTGCCAACAGAGCTATTTCCCCAGCGCTCACTTAGTTGGTTTTAAGTATCACGGATCACCTGCAGATGTATGGTACTGTCTATTATGGGCTGTGCGATCTTTGTGAAGATGCATGTGAAACTTTGTTTCTCTCACTTTTAAAGAATGATGGTCACAGATTCTTTGGCACCATTTCCATCTAAAGGTGGGACCAGTGTTCCTCCTCTTCCCGCCTTGGTTTGGCTGGGTTCTGTGTGCTTGGCCATTAGCAATAGAGCAAGGCTTTGCCAGAGTCCATATACAAGCTTTAAGAGATTGGCTTCTATTTCGTGTCTTGAGTGCTCACTTATGAGAAATCATGTGTTCGGAGGCAGCCTGAGCTATGCCCAATGCTTCCACCCTTCTAGCTGAAATGTAGACGTGTGAATAAAGACGTCATCCTGGATGCCCAGCCAGAACCTTCCGATGATACTCGACTCAGCTGTCAGCTGACGGTGTCTCCGTGAGAGACTCTGGGCAAGAATTGTACAGCGTCTGGATAAGGACCGGGAACCGGTTTGGGGTGGCTCATGGAGCAGCGGTGGGATGGTTCCTGGAAGTAATGATCATATCTGCCTCAGATTAATGCTGTGGGATCCGCCTGTTTCATTCGGGCTTCGGGGTGATGGGATTACAGGTATGTTCGCTTCCCTTGCTAAAATTAGAGGTAAAAAGTGAAATTCCTTTCCTATAGTCTGAAATATGGTAAACCCTCAATAGATATCATGTTTTCCGCCCTGTCTCTTCACCCCCCCCACCCCCACCCCACTGATTTGGATTTCCAAGAAGTGATAACTGAGTGCTATTTGTCTGAGTTTAACCAGATGCAGGTGGGGGCTACTGGGTAGATGCCTGTTAACTAACACCCCTTTCTTTTTGTCATTTTCCTCAACTTTCTTTTGTGTGTGTGTGTGTGTGTGTGTGTGTGTGTGTGTGTGTGTGTGTGTGTTTAAGTACAGCCAGTTCATTTTGACTTATAATAAGAATACTAAATTCATCCTCCATGATGCAGACGGAAAAATCACAGGTTTGGTTAGTTTCGTGGTAATGAAAATGAAACATCAGAAGCTAAAATGATTCAAAGCAAAATTCCCTTTGAGAACTTTTATCATGTCTGTGTGTGTGCAAAAAGCAGCCGAACAAATACCGTAGACTGCATAATTATTTCCCATGTAAACACTGCAGAATTGCAGGCTAGGGGGGCGAGGGTTGAAAGGTGCGTGCTACCTGTAATTATAGCTTTTGCTAAGTTTCATTTTATAGGCTGGCAGAACTCAAGTTTGGCTTAAACCACACAGAAGGACATGATGCAAATTGGACATGCCCTGTTCTCCCTGACTCAGACGCTGACCTTACTCCATTCCAGTGTTCTCCCTAGAAGGCAGCCTTTTACAGTCATTGCTCAGCCTGTGTGCGCCCCTGATTATGTGTCTGTCCTAGAAGGCTTACCAAGGAAGTTCAACAACACCTTTCTATTTCCTTTCCAATCCCTTCAGCCCTTCAGACTGTTAATAGAGTCCATCACAGTCTGACCAGAGCAGGGTGGTCAATTCTATTCAAATACCTGGTGAAAAAAGTCCAGAATGAAACTGTGTAGATCCTGGCAGCAGCTCCTTTTACGTTTCTACCTTTAATAAGGGGTATACAAAAAGTCACAGGCTTCGCTGTCTTAGGCACCAAGATAAAAGGGCCCGAGGGTTGTAAGAGGGTGGCTGCGGTAAGGTCTAGAAGGTTGCTGAAGCTGGGATTTGGCGAGCCTTTGACCGCCAATCTTTTCACTGATGAGAACACTGGTTAACTAACCCTTGCCTTTTGACCAGACTAAACATAGGGCCCTTCTGCCTCCCAGTGAGTCCCATCCAAGAGACTGTTTCTCACCATTTCACAGCTCCGGGAGGAGATGACTGGCTGACTGGGTGACAGGGGCAAGCTTGTTCCAGAGGCTTCTGGCTTGGTTATGCCTCTGGGGGAGCAGCACTTGCTTTCCACGGTGTGGGTGTTGTCGCAAAAGGGATATTTTGCCCCAAAGACAAATGCCACATTTTATGGCGGGGAGGGGTGCCTTTGTTTATGGATACAATGATGGGAAAATGTATAACCCAGGACAATACTTTGGATGTAACCAAGTAAGAACAATCAACGTCTCCAGCGCATGAGCAGAGCACAGAGCCGGGCCTCGGGGTAATGGCGGTGGCCTCATCGGGTTCCTTGGCAGGTTCCTTAGGGTCAGAGGTTCTCCCAGAGGAGAAGCCAGTTAGGCAGGCAGCGGTCAGCGAGGCCAGGGGACCCAGGACTCTACACAGAGAATGCCTAGGGAGGCCCGGCGGCGAGGTGGACAGACAAGGATGGGTGTCCCTAAACCCACCGCGGATCTGACACCCCCCCCACCCACCGCAGATATGACAGGTCCCCCACGAGGATCTGAGACCCAGAAGACACGGACAGGTCTCTCACGCGGATCTAAGACTCGGCAGAGACGGACAGATCCTCCCACGCGGATCGGAGACCCGGTGACCCCCGCAGCCACCGCTGGGGCCGCGTGCTAGCGCAGCGGGAGCCGGCTGGATCCCGCACGTTGCCTCCCTCGCGCCCGCCGCCCTGATTTTCCTCCGGTCTCACGGGGCCCGGCACTCGCTCCCGGCTCCTTTGGGGGCGCAGCTTCTCACGGCAGGCCGGAGGCGGGGCCTCGAGCAGGGCGCCCGGGGATTGGCCGCCCGGGGCGAGGGCGGGGCCTGGGCCGGAGAAAACCCGCGCCCGGCCGCCAGCCACCCCAGCTGCGAGCCGGAACCGCTGAGACTGAGACCGGTGTCTCGTCGTCCTCCCTGGTACCTTCTGCCCTCCCTGGACGCACGGCGTCGGACCCGATCACCCTCTCCGCTCATCGCCAGCCTCTCCCGTCCTCACTTTCCTCCCCGCGCGGTGCAGCCCGGCCGCAGCGGCGATGCGCCTCATCCAGAACATGTGCACCATCGCCGAGTACCCCGCCCCGGGCAGCGCCGCTGCCGACTACTGTCTGGGGGCTGCGGGCCGCCGGCTGGTCAAGATCGCCGTGGTGGGGGCCAGCGGCGTGGGCAAGACCGGTGAGTCCAAGCGAGGGACCGGCTTGGTGGTGGGGCGGGACGTGGGAGACCCCCCCGCCGCCCGGACTGGAGAGGGCAGAGGTGGGCGTTGCAGCGGAATCGTCGGCCCCTCCGTGCCCCTGCTTCCACAGAAGAGGGCCACTCGGGTCCACAGTGGCCCGCCGACTTTCGGGCCGGAGTAGAACTTTAGGGCTTTGAGCCTCTGGTAGGGTCTGTGGCAGAACAGAGAGTTCTGTAAGGTTAGGAAGACACTCGCCTGCTGGAAGGCTTTAGGTGTGGCCCAACTGGGCTCAAAGGAGGGGCTGAGGCACAGGACCCTCCCCTCTGGCAGAGCCGTAACTCACCCGGCTTCTACCCCCTAGTGTCTGGCAGAGAGGTCAAGGAGCTACCGGGTAGGAATTTCGGTGGCCGGCTGTGACTCTCTTTGGCAGAGTTGTGTTCTAGATGGGGGAGGGGTGGAGACCCATCTAACTTGCTCTCGGCTCTCAATTGCAGCTTTGGTGGTCCGGTTCCTCACCAAACGATTCATCGGAGACTATGAACGAAATGCAGGTGAGGAAATACACCGAGAGAAAGCCTGTTGGGGTGGCTGCTCTCATTTCTCAGTGCCTTTCAAGGACACTTCCTTCAGAGTGACCGTGTGAGCATCAGGATTCTGCCACTTCCAATTCTGCACGCCACCTCCCCCCCCCCCCCCCAACCCCCAGCTGCCATCTGGCCTCATTCCATTCCAGGCCCATTCATCATTTTATCAAGTGCCCGAAAGTATTCCCAGTGGTATGTTTTAACTATAGGGACCCCAGTTGGAAGTACCTTTTGTACTCCAGGGCCTTTTCCTTTAAAACATGCCATGCCTGCAAAAGTCATTTAAAAAAACCAACCCAAACAAACAAAAAAAAAAAAAAAACCAAACCAAACAAACAAGAATCCCCAACCAAACTAAAACAAAACAAAACAAAAAACCCAGAAACAAAACAAAAACCCAAAACTGCTGGCCAGCTCCTCCCCCACCCTCTCCCTCTGCTGGCGGCCTTTCAGGGGTGACCTTTGAAAGCAAAGGCCAGAGGAGGGTGGTTGTAAACCTAAAATTCTTTCCTTAGCAGAGGAGAATAACTAGCTGAAGAGTTAGAGGGGAGAGCCCCTGGATAATGAGAAGACAAATATTTCATTCTCAATGACTGAGAATGTCCACTGTCCCAGGAGGACCTCAGGACTTTCTGACTATGACCTGTTAGCAAATTGCTTCAGTGAGTAGCCTGTATGAAGTGGCTGTTGGGGATTAAGGTGAAATGAGCCATAGAAGCCATCCCAAGATAAGATATGGCAGCCTTCTGCTTTGATAGATAGTTGATCATCACGTCACATTTTTATGCCAGGGATATTAACTGTGCATTTACTGAACATATTTGCCTATGAATCCAGTGGAGCCCGTGGACAAAATATAACTGTTTGGAGAATGATAATGTACTAAAATAAAAACAGAAACCCTGCACATACTGAGCCAGAAAATTGGCTTCAAGGAAATATTCTAAATATGGAAACTGAGTTTAAAATTAGACCAGCAAGTTTCTAAAAACCCACCAACTTTGACCTGCTTTTGATAAATCTACTAGCACGGGGTTAAAATTGCAGCTGGCTTTTAAACAAGATCAGAAGGAAACCCAGTAAATAGAAGTGGACTACATCTTTTTTTTTTTCTTCTTCTTTTTTCTATGTGTATTGGTGCAGGCTATACTGCATTAAAAAAAAAACACCCACATTTCATGAGGCTGCGCATGAAGGAGGAACATGATCTCTTTACTTTGCCTTCATAGGTAATCTCTACACCCGACAAGTCCAGATAGAGGGAGAAACTCTGGCTATTCAAGTCCAGGACACTCCAGGCATTCAGGTGAGAAACTGATGCCGAGTGGGTCGAGGGGGAGACTAGTGGCCGGGCACTTGCCCAGTGGTTCATCAGCTGAAGGAAGAGGCGCTGTGGGGAGTGAGGGCTAGACTTTTGCATGTTTGACAGTTTGATTGTGTCTGGCTGCCCCGTCAGCCCCGGCCTGGCTTGGTTTGGGAGATTGGGTGAAGGGCAGAGCCCCTCCTCTGGGAGGAGAGGAGTCACCACAAGCAGGGGCGCGGGGAGTGGGGGTGGCGTGGCCGTGGCAGCACACACCAACACTTGGAATTGGCAGTGTTTCCTTGCTTCGGTTTTTATGTATGTGCCTTTGGCATTAAAAACCAAATATGTGGGTCCAGTCTCCAGCACCCGGAATCACTTCTACGTTGTGGAAAGTTTCTCTCTAGACAAAAGAGCTCTGCTAGTATTTTTTTTTTCCTCCTTCCCGGTCCGACACTGGGCAGTTATCCAGGTTTAAATGCTTCCAGCTCCTATCTTTACTTCCCCAGACTTACTGTCTAGCCAGTTAATTTCCCATTTTGTGCAACTACAAAGTCTCTCTGCGTGGAGTTCTCCGCAGGTCCATTTTCCACTTGAGTGTGGTGAGCTGCCCTGTTATTTATTCCCAGCTCCGAGCAGCTGGATCAACATATTGTCGAGAAAGCTGAAGTGTGTGGGGACAGGACTTGTTTATGGCCCGGAACCTGCCATCAGCGCTATGAAGGGTTCCTTTGAATTCAGGGTGTGAGTGAGCCTGCGCTCTGAGCTGCACTGACGGTCCACCTTGCTCTCTCTCCGTCTCTGCAGGTCCACGAGAACGGCCTGAGCTGGACCGAGCAGCTGAATCGCTGCATCCGCTGGGCCGACGCCGTTGTCATTGTTTTCTCCATCACGGACCACAAGAGCTATGAACTCATTGGCCAGCTCCACCAGCATGTCCAGCAGCTTCACCCCGGGGCTCGGCTGCCTGTGGTGGTTGTGGCCAACAAAGCTGACCTGTTACACCTCAAGCAGGTGGACCCTCAGCTTGGACTGCAGCTAGCTGGCATGCTGGGTTGTTCCTTCTATGAAGTCTCCGTCAGTGAAAATTACAACGATGTCTACAACGCTTTCCACGTCCTTTGTAAAGAAGTGAGCCACAGACAGCAGCCCAGCAGCACGCCCGAGAAGCGGAGGACCTCCCTCATTCCCAGACCAAAGTCACCCAACATGCAGGACCTGAAAAGGAGGTTTAAGCAAGCTCTGTCGGCAAAAGTGAGGACTGTCACGTCTGTGTGAAGCGGGACTCCTTGAGGGGGTTTGGTCTTCTGGGCAGAGGGCCTGAGGTTCTTAGGCAGGACCATCGCAGGCTGATGGCTGTTCATGGTTCCAGAAAGGTCTGCAGCAGAGGGGCCTGAGGGGCCAGTGGAATTCTGCAAAAAGGAAGTGTTTGGGGCCCGAGGACAGATGGACAGATATGTGACTTTTCTGCTTGCTCCTTTAACGTGGGGGTGGGCCATGTTTTTTGTTCCTCACTGCCTTATGAATGGTGGTCAGTTTCGCCAGATGCATTGATGTGAATTAGGGTGGGCATGAAAGACCCGAGAAAACATTCATAGGCTTTCTCTCCCTTCGCCATTTTTTTTCCCTCCCAAGAGAAAGGTTTGCGTTTCTCCGTATCTCCAACATGCTCTCATTATGGGATGCCTTTCTGATTTGAAGGATACCCAGATTTTTTTTAAGAACAAGGAGGGACCCTCCCCACTCCATAAAGGTCAAATTTTAGGAGAAAATAGTCTGTGTAAAGACACCTGTGAGCTGTGATCTACAGGAAGGTGCTGGATCTCCTGGTACAGGATGGGTATACATGTTGAGTAGCTGTGAAAAACTCAACCCAGGACTGCCCGACTGTGACAATGTACAGTTGTTTGCTTCTTCTTCTTCTTCTTTTTTTTTAAACTGTGGCATCAGGTACAGAAAAAGTGTTGATTGATGGTGGTGTGACTTGTGTAAATGACTCATGGCAATGACGTCGGGTTGCTTCCTGGGCCTGGCTGAGTCGTGGCTATGGGTGGCTGAGACACTGAAAATGCTGTCTTAGAGAGTGACCCGATGCAGGCCTAGCTCCCAAATCCCCTACACAGATGCACTTTAAGACGCCATTCATGCTTTGGCTCGAACTGTAATTAATTTATTTTATGTACAATAAATCTCTCATTTGATAAGAGCAGCCATCTGACTGGGGCTTTATTGAAATGTTTACCTTCGTCCTCCGGAAAGCGTTATGTAGGATCCCTGTTTACTGACCACGTTGAGTCAGGGGACATGCCTTCCAGGGGCGATCTCTTATGCCTCACAACATGTGACTAGTGATACATTTTATTATCCACATTTTACACATTACAAAACATCCTTGCAGAACAAGCTCAGTAATGTGAGGGCTTCAACCTACAAGCACTGCCGACTGTAATTTGGCCTTTCCAGTCCAGAGTTGCGTGTCTCCTGCTCACTTGCTTCGTGGTCTTCTGGGTAGACCTAAGGTGGCTCACTGTCTGTGTATGCATCTCAACAGAGCTGAGGGCATGCATGCTTCTCCACACATGAGTGCTGCTGAGGGCATGCATGCTTCTCTACAATCAGTGCTGCTGAGGGCATGCATGCTTCTCTACAATCAGTGCTGCTGAGGGCATGCATGCTTCTCCACACATGAGTGCTGTTGAGGGCATGCATGCTTCTCCACACATGAGTGCTGCTGAGGGCATGCATGCTTCTCCACAATCAGTGCTGCTGAGGGCATGCATGCTTCTCCACACATGAGTGCTGCTGAGGGCATGCATGCTTCTCCACACATGAGTGCTGCTGAGGGCATGCATGCTTCTCTACAATCAGTGCTGCTGAGGGCATGCATGCTTCTCCACAATCAGTGCTGCTGAGGGCATGCATGCTTCTCTACAATCAGTGCTGCTGAGGGCATGCATGCTTCTCCACAATCAGTGCTGCTGAGGGCATGCATGCTTCTCCACACATCAGTGCCGCTTCACATGCGACTCATTTAGTAAAGCTTGTTTGGGCATGCTGTGTCCCCAAGCTACACTTTCTTCTCACAGTAAGAGCTTACAACCATTGATTTGGAGCTATTCAGGAGCTGCTCCCACGGAGCTATTGTCACGCGCCACGTGTGACACAGCTGTCCGGCTTCTCTCTTCTGCCTTTGGAGCCTGGAAGGCCTTTCATGCAGACTCAGTGAGTCTCCATCTCAGTGGGCAGGGCATTGTCCTTCCATCTGGGCAGTGCGGTCTTGGTTAATTCCCCCACCCCCATCACCCTGTGAGGAGGGGTGGGGGAGGGGCTGACAACAATTTCACTAATGAGTGATGTCCTCAAGCTGACATGAAGGCATTCAGTGTCTTCTGACTATTCAATGGCAGTTCTTTATCATGCTTCATATATAAGGTGCATACAGCCGCAGAGGTGAGGTAGTGGGATGTGTGGGGAGTCTGCTATGATACAGGGCTGGGTTAGTTAAGCTTATATTCATTCCCAGGGGGAGCATCTGACTGCTCTTGACATTCTGACATTTATGTTTTGTTAAGCATAGAACTTGTTACTCTTTAAAAAAACAACTCTTCGAACCTAACCTCCCCTCCCCTCTGGGAAGGGTGAGTGTTGGCAGCAGGGTGGGGAACGGTGCCCACCGAAGACAGAGACAGGAGAAGGGCAGAGATGGGTACCTATATTCTCCTCAGTCTTCCCCTTGTGTGATTGTTAGCAACGCCCAATTCGTCTTGGCGCACTGCGCCTGGGCTCACCCATGTTCTGAAACGGGAGCTTTGTGGAGGGTAGAGTTTCGTAGCACAAGGCTGAGTGGAGCTAGCCGTCCGTCTGTCCATCCGTCCGCCACCTGCCTCCTCTTCCCCATCCCTCACGTGCATCTCTGCAAGGGCTCTGGCTGGTCTCCTCATGATCTAGGTGCCCCGCACCTTCTCATCTCCTGTCCTTGGCACTAATGACTGACTGTTCCTCATCCCCTTACCCCTTTGCAGACTCGGCCTCTCGCTTTGCCTAGGTGGGTCTTTCCGCTACGAGGGGTTTTTGGTTACAGAAGGATGAAGTGGAGAGAGGGGAGAGCTAGAATATGAGGATAAGAATGAATCTCTGAGGGGAACCACCCAAGACCTAACCCAGGCCACTGTCTCCGGTGGACTTGACTTTCCACAGTTCCAGAACAACCATGATCTTAGCGTAAGTTTGGCACAATGTTTCACTAATCTCATCCATCTCAATACTAGTTATCTCTCCACTTACCCTCCCCCCACGTGACATCTACAAACTCTGGCCCGAGAAGCAGGCTCCTCTCCCCCTAGGCAGGGGTAGGTATGAGTCTGGGGCAGAGGAGGAGAGGAATGAGGGTTGGTTGAGTATTCACAACATGCTCTTTCATCTTTGGGGGACTCCTGAGGGAGGCTATATTGCTCTTATTTTAAGACGAGGAAACCAAGGCCTAGGGATTATGTTGGTTTAGGGCCAGACAGTAACAGCGCGCTAGTTCATTTACTGACTGTCTGGGCAGCAGAAACCGGAGATGTCTGAAACAAGGACACCGTACACATTGACTCCACCATCTCTCTTCAGAATCCTATACAGTGAAGGGAGCAACCGGCTCAGCTCTCAAGAAGCTGATACTGGACCCCTAAGCCATTCTGATGCCAGGGCTTGGTAATTCCACCCCTCCCCCCTAGACCCAGTCGCTGATCTGGGCCTTCCCCTGACCAGCCTACCCGCCCTCCCCAGGCCCCAGCTTCCTCCACCTCCCTTTTGCTACCGGCTGGGTTACTGCCTGGCCCCAGGGCTCCTGGCAACAGGACCACATCTGCTGTTGCCATTAGCCAGAGGCTGCTGGCTGCTTTGGCCTCCAGCCCCCTCAGTAATAAAGACGTCCAGGTTGGAGGGGCTGCCTCCCAGCCGCTCTGTCTCAGAGCCCAACCCATGTCTGTCATGATGTCTGGCTTTCTAGTTCCCTCCCAGCCTCAAATGAAAACCATTTGCAGCCCTGGCTGGGCCTGGGCCTGCTGTACAGTGGCAGGGGAAGCTGGGAGGGTGGCTGTGAAATGGCCTTCTGTCCGTCCTCATCCAGCTCCAGAGGTTGTCTGTCCGGCAGCTCAGAACTCCGAACTTTAGGGGCTATGGCTGTGTTTATAGAGAGCCCCTTATTTACAAAAAAAGAAAAGAAAGAAAGAAAGAAAGAAAGAAAGAAAGAAAGAAAGAAAGAAAGAAAGAAAGAAAGAAAGAAAGAAAGAAAAGAAAAAAAGAAGGGATTTCAGCATTGATCTTTTACTCCAAGAGGAAAAAAAAATCTATTTTCTGGGCAAGGGAACAAGTTGCGGGCAGATCCCCACAATGGAGCAGTTGGCACACTATGGTCTTGCTTAGCAGAGTAGAGATGGCAGGCACGCAGCTGTGGAGAGCTCCCAGAACCTCCTGGAAACAGCCCAGCAGGGAGGCGCCTGCCTGCTTACAATAAAGAAGCCAGAAAGTTAACTGGGCACTCCTCTGGAAGTCCAAAGAGAGACGGTTTCAGCAGGTTATTCTTGTCCTCATCAGTTCCTGAATTGGAGGAGAGAATGGGGTTAGGGTCATTGGTGAGGGTGGGGAGACCCCGCCACTCTCCTGCTCTTTCTGACCTGGCTTGCAAGCCCCCTCCCCACCATCTGGTTTTCTGAAGTTCCTTTCAAAGCAGAGATGGCGTTTTTTTGATGTTTCTTGGGCAAGTCAACAGACCACATTTGTAACACTGGATTATTTTGTTGTTGACATGCTGTTTCTGGTAACCAGGGTAAGAAGAAACAATAGTGGTCTTGGGAGAGGGGGTATGGAATTATTTGTTATGGAAATAACAGTGTAGCTGTGCGGACTCTGGCACAAACAACTATCTGAATGGGGCCCGACTAGTAGTACTTCCAAACACTTTGCTTGTGCCCTATGCTCATGGGGTCAGGGCTCCAAAGGAGCAGACCTCAGTCTCCACAAAGCATTCTCTGGGATCTTAATTGTGTTTTTAAGAAAATGTGGCTGCAAGGCCCTTGGTAGGAGATTGGCCTGTGTACGCTTGCTTTGGCCAGCACGGTTAGGGTGGTAAATATACTCAGGTTTGAGAGGCACCACAGCTCAGCTCCTGAGCTGGACCGTTTGTGTCAGCTTCAGGTGGCTACCATCAGGGGTGGGGGGGAGGTCCCTTTAAAATTCATACATCTGGATAATGTGGAAATGGTAAATGAAGCTTTCAAGTCCAGACAACACATAGCTGCTTTCTGACTAACAGTGATGGACAAGTTTCTATTGGAAACATGGATGTGCATAGGCAATCATCCGACATTCATGGCATTCATGATCCACTTACTACACTAGTAGTAGTGTCTTAGGGTTTCTATTGCTGTGAAGATACACCATGACCATGCAACTCTTATGAAGGAGAAACATTTAACTGAGGTGGTGGCTTACAGTGTTAGAGGTTTAGTCCATTATTATCATGGCAGGGGAGCATCGTGGCATGCAGGCAGACATGGTGCTGGAGAAGGAGCTGCTACACGTTGATGTGTGGGCAACAGGAAGTAGACTAAGTACCACACTGAGTGAAGCTTGAGCAAGAGAGACCTCAAAGCCCGCCCACACAGTGACACACTTCCTCCAACAAGGCCACACCTACTTCAACTTGGCCACACCTCCTAATGGTGCCACTCCCTTTGGGGGCCATTTTCCTTCAAACCAACACAGGCAGTGATTCTTAGGTATTATTATGCTTAGATCTAAAACATCTTCCAAAGGCTCGTGGGTTGAGAACTTGGCTCTCAGTGCAGTAGCACTCAGAGGAGGGGCCTTGGGGAGTGGTAACTGGATCATGAATGCCTTGATTTCATCAATGGATTAATCTATTGAGAGACTCACAACTTGCTGCCAGACTGGGAGGTAGTAGAACTTTAGAAGACTGGACTCCAGAGGAAGCAGGTCACTGGGCTGTGTCCTGGGAGTGTGCACTTTGTCCCTGCCCTTAGCCCCTCCACAATTTTCTGGCTATCATATGACAAACATGTCTTCACTCTTACATATTCTTTATCATGTATGATGCTCTGCCTCATCACGGGCACAGAAACATCAGAGCCAAGTGGCTGTGGACTGACACCTCTGAGACCATGAGCTAAAATCATATTCTCCTGCAAGTCGATTTTCTCAGATATTTTGTCACATGACAGAAAGCTGGCCTACCATTGGAGCACTGAGCACCTTACTCTGAGCCATGTTCTTTTTGTTTGTTTTTTTGAGACAGGATTTCTTTGTGTAGCTTTGGAGCCTTTCCTGGAACTTACTCTGTAACCCAGGCTGGTCTCGAACTCACAGAGATCTGCCTAGCTCTACTGGGATTAAAGACATGCACCACCACTGCCCAGTCCCTGAGCCATATTCTAAGTACCACTCTTTCAGTTTGTACCAAAACCCAGTGTGGTATGGCCTACTGGCATCTAATTTCATGTTCAGCTAAGACCTGGACAAATGAACTACCAGATATATAGTATGTGCTCTTGACCTACATCTTGGTTAGATTTCCCCTTTCCCCAGAAAGGCTTTCAAACTCTCTACTCACTCACTATCATTCTCCTCTTGATGCTTCGTCATTTTGTGAGCAACTCATTGGTGTCCTCAGCAGTGACAGCCACCCTTCCTGGAGCCATGTACCAGCCATTCTACTAGAGGCGGCTTCCCAGCAGCCCCTCCGGGAAGGAGGCTCCATTAGCATCTATTTCATGGATGTTGGTGCAGCCTTGGATAACCATGGTGCTCTGAGAGGTATAACTGGGACCTAAAGTCAGAGAGGACCCCAGAGCCTTGACCCGCGGGCTTCTTCAGTCTGGGGGAGGATGCTTAGCATCCTCCTTGACCCGGCCCTCATCTGGGAAAAGAGCAAACACCCACATAGTGCCCAGAGACTCTGCCCCAGGACAGTGCTCCACTGCCCAAGCCACCCTCTTTCTCTCATTCGTTCACGGCCATTTACAGGATGACAACCAAGCTTGTATTATGCTCCTGCTGTTTAACATCAAGGATCAGGATTCTCTCCTGTTTCTCCAGTCTTCTTCTCCAAACCAGACTCCAGGTATCACCACCTTCTTCCAGCTCACCTGTCTCCAAAAGCCTCCATCACTGACCATCTTCTTGGTCCATTTCTTCCAGCCAGTGGCCACCGAGATGGAAGAGGATGGCTACAAACTAAACTTTTCACACTTCTCCCACCCACCCAGCCCGACACCAGCCATGGCCATACTTCCTTCAGTGTTAGAGCATTCTAGAATGCTAATGCAACCGGTAACTTTATCATGTTATAAGAGTGGAAATTTCTGACCATTCTTTTACTAGGTAGGAAACAACTTGCTAAGATAAACTATTCAACTCACGAAAGCAACACACAAATATGTATTTGGTGTAAAAAACTGAAACAGTCTAGAAGTAATGGGGGGGGGTGACTCCTCTTTCCCACGTTCTCCTTGCTGTGTCTTCCAGATGTTAACTACTGGTGAGCAGTTTGGTTTGGTACTTTCAGATTCCCTTTGCATGTAGACATATGGTGTGTAACTTAACCTTGAGAAGAAACCCACCAGGGACCCAGGCATCCTGGGAGTGTCATGGAGTCAGGGTGCTGTCTGGTTTGTGATAAGCGTGGCTCAGAACTTCTCAGAGTGTCTGGAATGTTCTCCACAGGTTCCCATTCAACACTGGAGAATGAATGGATGAATGAATACAGTTTTGAGTCACATGGCAGGTTACTTTAAATTTCTTTATTTTATAAAGTACTTATCTCTGCATACATGTAATTTCTTTGAGACTAATGCCATTTTTTCCTTATTCAAACGTAAGACTTTCAGCTTACTGAGATTTAAAAAAGAGTTGCCTTATAGTTCAGCACCATCAAGGAACTGGCGAAGGTCGAAAGCACACGTGGGTGTAAAAACGAACACATAGTTTCATAAAAATCAGCTTTCATTCATCTCAAAATGATTCTAAACTCACAATTCTAATTTTCTACTTCCCTGAAATGACAGCATTTAATAGAGAATTAAAATGATAGCCATGTCTTGGTTTACATTTTATTTGGTCTTCCTGCTTAATCCACACTAGAAATTGTTTTCCAGCTTCATCTCCTTTCAGACATCCATTCCTCATGCCAGGAACTCCCATCCGCCATGTACCTGTAAGCGATGTCTGGGTTCCAAGTAGTTCTTTCTTCCTTTCCCCCCGGAGTTCTCACATAATTTCACTAGATGCGTCTGGGTTTTTCTGCTATGACCAGAAAGAAAATACAACATCCCAGAAGAACGCTTTCTATTTCGGTAGGGATTCGGAATCCTAAAGGCCATTTGGGGGTTGTGCTTCCAATCTAGACTCCCTGGGAGGAAATCTTTTCTACCTGGGGTTTCCTCTGGACCTGAGGGAAGCATCTGCAGCAGGACAGTCCTCCCTCACCCTCTCGTCCCTCCCACTGCTGTTCCAAGTAGTGGGGCTGCCCTGCTCCTTGAACCGACTGGAACAAAGCGGCCCTTTGTCACTCTTGGGGTGATTTACCACTCAGGGAGGCCACCAGGCCCCTCCTCCCTTCCTTGTCGTTAGAAATGTGTGGGCATGGGAGAGAAACGAGTCTCTGGCGCCGTCTGTGACATCCCTTCCTCACTTACATTATCACGAGGACCATCCTGCTTTCCTCAAGCAGGGAATTCTAAGCAAATTTAACTTTCCCTAACTCACTTCGAACCATAACGCTCCTCTCTGCCACGGCTTGCAGGCAGGCATTTACCCAGAGCTAATGGACTTGCAGGAAGATTGTCGCTTCAGGAAGATCACAGTAAGGGGGAGGGATAATTGACAGGACTACAGGTGAAGTCAGCTAAAGACAGCTTGACACCTTTAGAAGAAGGGTGAACACTCCAGTCTTTATTTTGCACTGGAAGAACAAGAGACGTCCAAACAAGCGGTCTTCTGCCTGGTTATGAAGCCCTCTCTGGTAGAATTAAGTCATTCCTATAATTAGTAACGGGGACACTGGCTTTGGAGGCATATCTGGAATGGTGACAGATGGGTATTGGTATTTCCAGCTCACACAGGTCTTATCTTCTCTTAGATGTCAGAAGCCAAGGTCTGGGTGCAGCCGGTCAGTGGCAAAGAGCAGCTCAGGAATGTTAAGTGGCTTCAGGAGTCTTGTGGACAGCACGATCACCTGTAACAAGCGGGACAGGCACAATCAGGGAGGTCAGTTACCAGGGGCCAGGAAAGGTCTTTGGAAGGAGGCACGGGGTGAGGCCTGAAGAAAGCAGACGTGGCACAGGCTCCCTCATCTATAACCTGGCTGCTCAGCGTGGCTCATGTTTACACACCCTACTCCGTGAGGACCTTTGGGCTCACCTGGCTGATGCTGGGTGACTTCCCTCAGCCCGGACTTCAATGTCAGGCCAGTTTCTCCCTAGAACACCAAGACAGCTTGTTCCAGGACTTGCCTGGGGGCATGCTTTGCTCTGTAAGGGCCAGGTGAGGGTCTGCCCAAGCAGGCACTAACACTTCTCGATAGGAAACTGCCCATGGGAAATTAGGGAGGTGATCCAGAAGGAATTCCACGGGCCAGCACCAGAGTGCAGCATGACTGGGCTGCATCGGGCCGTGCCACGCTGGACAGGTGCAGGTTGGACACCTCCCTGTCCTCTCACCTGCCCCCCAAGTTATCCCAGGTGGAGTGAAATCAGTGAAGTAATCAACTCCAAATTCAACGAGTTCATTGGTGCAAAGCAGAGGCCACATTCCAACTCAAGGCAGAACAGGGCAGGGTCATGGTCAAGGGAGGGAGTAGAAAAGAAACATTCAGAATTTTGTTTTTCTTCTTGAAAATAACTTTTTTTTTAACGACCTTGTCAAAGAGTCCCCTCTCTGCCTTTGAAGCATTGTTCTTGGAAGAGAGCTATCTCAAGAAATACATGGCTAATGCCAGCCAACCCATATTTTTGGCAGGGGGAAAAAAAACCACTGAAACCCGAACTTCTCATTCTCCTTGAAATCTACGCAAAGAGGGTTTGAGGACAGTGGTGACTATCAGCATGCCCTCGCCACCCAAGCATGTAGGTGTGTGGCCAGGGGGCTCCCAGGCCAGAGCTGCCCCAGAGGCTGGGCAGAGCTCAGCGCCGCTGCTGGCTGGCTGGCTTCCCGATGGAATATAGTCACTTTACTTGAGCCTCCCTCTCCCACCTCATCTATCCCAGGAAGAAAAGAACACCCAGGCTCGCAGCGCATCTCCGGGGTTATGTAAGTTCCTCTGCTGAGAGCCTAGGAAGGGCTCAACTACTGTGATTCTGTGATGGGTCTGTAGATCTCCTTCCAAATCACTTGAAAGCACAGAATTTTCAGGAAAAACACATACAGGTTCATATAGTTTTAGCGACTGTTACGGGGTTTGTACAGCATTGTTAGGAAGTCCACTTTAAAATGTATCCATAGGGCTGAGGAGATGTTTCCGTGGGCAAAGCGCATGCTGTGCGATCAAGAGGACAATGTGCATCTCCCAGAATCTGTAAGAGAAATCTGGGTGTGGTGGGGTGCTTCTGCAATCCTGGGACTCGGAATGCAGGGACAGACAGGTTCTTGGGGTTCCCTGGCCAGAGGGCCTCCTTGATGAGCTCCAGTTTAGTTGAGAGAACTTGTCTCAAAAAACAAGGTCGACAGGTCCTGAAGAATAACAGGTGAGTTTGTCCTATGGTTTCGTACATGCTTGCGTGTACACACACACACACACACACACACACACACACACACACACACACACACACACACACTTTCCCTAGCCTCTGGATGCAGACCCCTGTGAAGCAGGAGAGACCAGCGGTGGTTAATATACTCCTTCCCCACGACCTGCCAGTCCCTGCCACACTGCCAGCCCCGCCCAGTCCTCAACCCGGTCTAATGCTAGTGGATTCCTCTGCAGCTGAGGGTAAGGGCAGGAGTGAGGATGGAGTGTGTCTCCAAAGAAGACCAGGTCTTGCGGTCAGGTTGGCAGAACTTGGGAGTGGGGCTGGCTACAAACTCAGCTGATGTCAACACAGAGCAGCCAATGGCGCCTAAAGAACCTGTCCCGCTCAGGCTGGGCTGGGCTCCCAGCCACGGCTGACAGATGCTGGATTGGTTTGCTCTGAGTGCAAACACAGCGATCAGGCTCCTCTCATCCAAACAAGCAGGCCCATGAGGTGACAGCCTGTTAAGCTCCACAGCTGAGGGCGTCTGGGGCCTGCTCTGCATCAGGTGGAAACAAACAACAGGAAACAGAAGCAGTTTGAGAAGTAGGTTAGGGGGCCTGTGAGGAAGGGAGAGAGCAGGGCTGAGTCCAGGGACTCTTCCCGAGCGAGCGCTGGGATGGCGAGCGCAGGCTCAGGCATGTCCAGCTTGAGCCGGACCCCAGCTACGGCTGCCTACCCTGGAGCAGTCGCTTACTCACTCCGAGTCCCACTTTTCTCATCTTTAAGGCATGACTAACACTGCTGGCCCTGGATGAACACTGCGCAGAACACTGAGCACAATGCAGGCTCCCGAGGGCTTCCGGTGGCTCCCGAGGGGCTTCCGGTGACTCCCTAGGGGCTTCCGGTGGCGGCTGCTGGCATCAGCTTCTCCCCTGCCTTCCCTCCTTGCCGCCTGCTGCAGCCCTTAAGTGATGGAGGGGAGGGGAGGTTGCCAGAGTGCTCCTTCGGGGTAAATCTGTTACTTAGTGGACTCTCTTCTCACCACCGTTGATAAGCCCAGCCTCCAGGACAGCATCCCAGGCCTCGGAGCGGAGTCTGCTTCCCGCTGGCTTCTCAACAGCTCTTTCCTCCATCGCTCTGTATGGTCAGTCCCATGTGTCCAAACTGGCTCTTTGGAGATGTTCCGTTATCTGGGCAGAGTTCCCTACTCTTTCTGTGGCCTTTCAATCTGCTAAGATGTCTCCCTCCAGCAAGCCTTCGTGGACCAGCCTCCCACCCTCCAGCCCCAGTATGCCCTGTGGCTGTTTGTCTTACCGCCTCCTCCCATTGTTTCTTTAGTACGGTGCCTGGTACAGAGCAGTGAGTTCACAAACGACTGAGTCAAAGAACCGACTGGGCAGAACCGGCACACAGAGAAGGAGGCAAGGGCTTCAGCCCTGGACAGCCGGAAGCTTTTCACCCAGGAAGGCCTCCGGAGGGACGGTCAGATGACTGTATATTTACTCCATCAGTTCAGAGAAACCTGCTGTCTGAGGCTGCTGGTTAAAACCAGATCAGGTCACACCACCGGGGTTTACACCCACCCTACCAGGTTACCACCCTTAAGCATCCAGAATGTTTTTCATTTCATGTGTGTGAGTGTTTTGCCTGCATGTCTGTGTGTGTGCCCTTGGAGGCCAGGAGAGAGTGTCAGGTCCCCTGGAGCTGGAGTGACAGGTGGCTGTGAGCTGCCCTCGGAGTGCTGGGAATTGAACCCATGTCCTCTGCAAGAGCAGCAAGTGCTCTTAACAGCTGGGACATCTTTCTAGCCCATGAGCAGCACGTTTACATCCTTGGCATGTTTGACATTAGACCGCTTTTGAGCATTTTCTCTTTTTTTCTAAGTTAATGCAAACAAGACTGTGTCTGCATTATTTGGCTAATTGTCATTCTAAAAACTTGGCTCCAAAGGGAGGGGAAAAAAAAAAGCCAAGAAGGGCTTGAAACTGGCCTATCAGATGAAATGTAAATGCTTTAAATACGGCCAGTATGGAGGTTGATTTGACGTTGGAGAATGCCTTCCAGAGAGATGGCCTTTGACAGGAGACCTGGGCAACAGACAAACTCCAGGGACCACCCCGCTCCTTGCCCACAAAGGGTCCCTGTTCTCTACATTTCTGGTCCTCTTTCTCAGCTCCCCTTCTCTCCTCTTTATTCTTCTTTTGGTTGCGGTGACTTTCCCCCGTCTCAGCTCAGGCCTGGCGTCATTCAAATGTGAACAGCGTTTCACCCGGACTCCCCAGCTCCCGACTGCCCCAGCTCCATCTGCCACCTGCCATGTGTGGCACTCACAAGTCAGAGCTTCTTCACCGGGACCCAAGGGGCTGCCTGGGACACCCTCCCCTGCATTGTGCACTGTCACTGACCACAACACCTCCTGAAGCACCACCCAGGCAGAGAGAGTCACTGCTGACGGCCCATAGATCTCATAGTCTAACAGAAAAACGGCATTTAGCAGAGACAAATCACTGGTCTGTGCAGAGTCACAGCAGTCACAGGCAACTGTGATCAGGCATTATCAAACATGGCTGACGGTGGAGGTTCTGCCACAGACTGTCCCAAGATGGAGCTTACTCACATGCTGGCTGACAGTGAGACGGCACGGACAACCTTAGTGTCCCCAGAGCCAAGGCGCCAAGTCCCTCCAGCAGCCCTCTGCTTGGCATGTGCTGCACTCAGTTGGGGAGGCCCAGCCCTGGGAGGCCTGCTGGCTCACATTCCTCTTCTCCAGCCACACTATGATTTGCAGATGCCAACACCTTTCTGTTCTGTTTCTGCAGACATGGCAGTAAAACCTACGATTTGGGTATCAGAGCGCCTTGTTTTCCAATACTGAGAATCAAAAAGAGCAGGCAGTATTTCCCCCCCTTTCTTCTAAGCCCAATTCCCCATCCCCCCATTACCCCCATCAAGTGACCACACAGCACAGCTGCCCATGTGACCCTTCATCCATCCAGCAGAAGCAATGGTTTTTGCACACAGATATTGGAGGTGTGATCTCACCCTGCTTGTACACGTGCTATACTGTTCACACGGGTACACATCCACCTACTGGTGCCAAAACCTAAAATGTTCAGTGGTTAATCCAGGGAGACAGCTATCCTTTTCAGAAGACCTGTGTCCACCTGGTCCCAGGTGTCAGTGCTGGCGGTCAGCTCTCCTGCAGAGCTTGCACCGTGGGAGTCCAGATCCCTTTGTGCTTCATCCCTTCTGGTTTGGGTGTTTTTGTTAATGTCACGGATCTCAGCATCCTTGGGCTTCCCCGTCAATTTTATAATGATTTGGAGCAGGCCGGTACCTAGGTTCCCCTGAGCCCCTAGAGATGTATGCAGAATTGTGTAGGGCTAGATTTCTGGATTTAGGTTTTGTTTTTAAATGCTTGTGATTCTCACCGAACACTGTGCTTCAGACATGTGGAAGTGCGTGGAGGCATGGTGTCCACACCCACGGATGAAAAGCGGCTGAGAGCTAGGTAGCTCGCACGCTTGTCCTTTCTTTCTTTTCCTGGCCTGGCTGTTTTCGGTAAGGACACCTCACAATCACAGGCTTCTGTGGGCCTCATGACCACCATTCCACAGCAACAGAGTTCAGCGGGCTGGAGCGTCTGGCCACAGGGCCCCATGCCACATAGCAGAGTGAGGAGACTGAGCAGGTACCCAGCACACACGCTTTGAGGAATGGAACCTAAGGAGACTCTTGACTTGGTCTTGACCTGTTTGGGGTGGGTTGGGAGAGTTTCCCTCCTTAGTCAAGTCAAGGAAAGACTTAGTATTTTCTCTTATCATCCGTCCCTGGGTGGAATGGTAGAGGCTTTCTTTCACTGTGTGGAGGGATACTGCTCACACATAGGTCAGCAGTGCCTTTGACAGCCTCCTGGTCCATTGCTTCTATGGAATCTGCTCCTTCAGCGGGCTTCACACACTCCCAACAGCAGTGTGAGCACAAGCAGAGAACGGAACTGATGCACATACCATTCTGGATACAGCGCACACAGCAAGGCCTGAATTCCAGGCTGTTTCTAAAATCGGAAGGCTGAGCTTTCCATTAGCTGCTGGCTAGCGTGGCTACTACCTGCCAGGTGAAGGGGAGGGCGACAGCGAATGTCACTCCAGCATCACTCAGGCAATCCCCCTGTCTCCACAAGCTTAGAGACCAAAGGCATTGTGGGGAGGAGCTGTCCCAGCTTTTCCCTGCTGCTGAGAGAATCCTCTTAGGGCCTGATAGCGCCTCAGGGAGTTTTCACACCAAGGACAAGGAGTGGTCAAGCCTGTTCCTTAAGCCTCCAACACTGTGAGATGCTCTGTCTGCAGATGAATGGGTACAGGGCCAGACTGGCAAAGCCACTGCTGATTCTGGCTTTTGCCTCCATACTGTCACCAGACTTTGAAGGCATCTGCACTCCATCCTTTTAGAGAAGGGATTATAGTGTCTGGCAGGCTGTCTCAATGCACACTTGTTCTAAGAAATTAGGAATGTGGTTCCCATGTTAGGGACAGCAGAAAGGTACTTACTTTTTTGGGGAAAAAAAAAAGGCCTCATTAAACAGATTCCTAACTCTGCTGGCATAGGGGTACAAAATGAGGCTAGGATGATTAGTTCCAGAAATTCACCAGCTCTGATGATAATAGTAGAAAGGGTCACAGACAATGACTGGCTATTCCCAGACCTGAGCCTGTTCCCTAAATAGCCATCTTGTCTTTCCCAGTTGCGAGTCGGGATATAAAGAGAGATTGGGTCTTCTTGATTTCACCAAAGGCATTGTTGAGGCTCGGGCACTCAACACCACAGACTGTTTCCAGCAAATTCTGTTGGATTTAATATATGTACTAAGGGCTGGAGAGATGGCTCAGCCGTTAAAGGCTAGGCTCACAATCAAAATATATGTACTAAAACCCAGGCTTACCGAGCTCCTGCTACACACTCAAGCCTAGGCCCAGCCTTTGTCCTCAAGGGGCAGTGGCAGAGTCTATGTTGGCAAATGTGGAGTAGGCAGGGAACAGGCAAGAACTTTACTGCA
This sequence comes from Peromyscus maniculatus bairdii, assembly GCF_049852395.1. Classification (NCBI taxonomy): domain Eukaryota; kingdom Metazoa; phylum Chordata; class Mammalia; order Rodentia; family Cricetidae; genus Peromyscus; species Peromyscus maniculatus. The sequence continues at coordinate 69,487,955 of NC_134861.1, forward strand.
CGGTGTGGATTGGGATGCCAGTACAGACCCGGAAGAGTCTGGAGCAGCTGGCAGAATGTCACCCTGTGGAGAGAATGCTGGCTGGGTGGATACACAGGGCATGTGGAATCAGCAGGAAGCCACATCACCGCCCAGGTAGGCAGGCCTGGGCTAGAATGCTACCATCCCCCAGCTGTCTCCTGTGCAGCTGTGTGGACGGTCTTTAGTATTAGCTAGTGTCTTGATGACGTCTTGAACCTCTTTCCCCCTGACTCCCACAGACAGGATGAGGTCTCTGGAGTCCCTCAGCATCAGAGTTTGGAAGTATAATGTCTCCACAGGCTCATGCAATTCAATCCTTGGCCTCAGCTGGAGGCTCTGTGTTTGGGAGGCTGTAGAATTTGTAGCAGGTGGGGCTAGAGGGAGGACACAGGATGCTGGGGGCTGGAGGATGCTGGGGACTGGAGGTCACAGGGTTTTGACGGTTACAGCCTTGCCCTGCTTTTGGTTGGCACCATTCATTATGCAAACAACAGGGACCCCTTTGCTTGGTGTGAGAACGTAACCAGTTATAATGGACTTTGCCAAAGTGGTAAGTCCTTAACCATAAAGAAAAAAAAAAACAAAACAAAAAGCTGTCCGGGGAGGTGTGGGTGGGCTTGGTCTGGCCAGGAGGATGACTTTGGGGAAGGAGGCAGAAGGAGAACATGGTAGGTAATAGGATGTGGGGAGAAGGAGCGGACGGAGAAGCAAGCAAGCCGGAAGAACCATGAAGACCCTGCCACCCTTCCCGTCGCTGCCCCCGGACTCCTTCCTAGGTCAGCCACGATGCAGTACCTGGGTTCCCGGCTTCAGAGATGCTACAAGGTCTTTGACCATTTTGGCTTCAGAGATTGTGACGCCGCCCACCACAAAGAGAATCAAGAGGGGATGGTCACTGGGATGGGGCCGGCTCACCTGCAAAACAGAACATCATCAGGTCAGATAGCAGCCAGTTAAACGTGTTCCCTTATAAGAGCGGCTGTGGTCATGGCGTCTCTTCACAGCAACAGAACACGGACTGAGACAGGGCCATCCTGCGTAGGCAGGCATGCTGATGGGACTTCGTGACATTTCTGACTTCCGGTTCCTTTGGCTCTTGCAATCTTTCCCTAGCCTCAGGAGGAGGGGTTGTGTAGTAGAGGCACCAGCTGGGGCAGGGCACCGCGCGGTTACTTGTTCTCTGCATTTTGAGGGTTGCAGGCTTCTGTAATGGTCTGCTTAGACATGTCTCAGGACTGCTCTCTGCCCTGCACTCCCTTCTGAGGACCCAGACCCCGCCCGCGAGGCCTCCCAGCCCCACAGACAACTGTTGTTCTTAATCCTGGCACAGAGATACAACTGGCCCTGGAACTTTAGCATGGCTCCGAATGTTCCTCAAGACATATGCTTCCCATAAGAGGTTGGAATCTGAAGCCCATGCTGAGAATCTTGGAGGGACACAGCACAAGATGAAAAGGGGGTAGAAAATGAAATACAGCGACAACAAAGAGCAGCCCCGGGGGAAGGAATGGGGGAATGCTGGTCTAGGCACAAATACACGGGTCCAATTAATTCATGTTGGTGTTTGGTAGTTCGGTTTCAGTTTAGATTTGTGGGTTGATACCAGACTTTCTCTTCAGAAAAAGTGTGTCAGGCCAGCAGGCTGCTGGGAAGCGGGGCCGGTCCCAACCCAATCCCGCATTCCTCATGAGCAGCCATACACGACTGCGTCCCACCTCTGTGTTAGTCTGCGGGGTGACAATCTAAAGAGGAAAGTGTGACACAGCATCTGTCACTGTACATGCAAAGTGTAATAAAGCACGTGGAGTCTCTGCTCTCTGTCACTTGATGAGCCGCCAAGGGCTGGGATTTGAGGACATCGGCTCGGCTCTGCTAAGGGAAGATGGCTCCCCCTCCCATCCACCCCCCAACCCAGCTTTTCAGTGAGGTCTATGGGGCCTCTGCAGGTGTGGGCTCTGGGAGCACTCTGAGGTCTGGATTGGCTTCCATGACGGAGATGTCAAGGCGAGGATCTGCCACTGCCAGTGTTTGGAACTTCTCAGGAATTCTGGGAATCTTGCTGCTGAGTTCCCTCTGCATATTGCTCCTTTACGAAGTTTCTCTCCACCCGTGACTCTCTTACCCTCAGCATAGGCATGATGATCAGGTTCCCCATTCTCCATTAGCGATCAGTGCCTTAGAGAGGCAGCGAGAGAGCCTCAGATTTACTATTCGGACAAATACAACGACAAGGAGTTCGAGTACCGGCATGTCATGTTGCCCAAGGACATAGCCAAGCTGGTCCCTAAAACCCATTTGATGTCTGAATCTGAATGGAGAAATTTTGGCATTCAGCAGAGTCAGGGATGGGTCCATTATATGACCCAGGAACTCACATCTTACTGTTCCGGCGGCCATTACCCAAGAAGCCAAAGAAAGGAAGCTGGTGAACCACCTTTCAGCCTCAAGCTTTACACAGCTGTCCTTACTTCCTACCATCTTGCTGATAGCGTGATTATGTTGCTTTCTTATTTCTCCCTTTGATATTAAAGGATGTTCAATACACTGTTTGAATATGCTGGTACCTGCTTTGCTTCTTGAGCCACAGCCCTGTCAGATGAGTGTGACCTCAAAGCCCGACTGTGCTCTGTGTCCAGCAGGCCATGTTTGCCATCTCCCGAAAGCATGTGAAAATCAGATCATGGCTCTTACAGGGATGGTGTGAATTTGCTGTTGTGGTTTTTACTGTTGGGTATTGTATTTATGGTGACTTAAGGGTTTATGTTTCAATGTATTGGAAACTTTCCATTTTATCTGACAAATCTCTTCCATGTTACAAACCTTGATTAAAGGAAGTTTTTATAATCTAAAAAAAAAAGAAGAGACCCATGCCGACCCTGAGCATGGCCCCCAGGAGTCATTCGCAGCATGACCACTGCCACCTGTTGACATTCCTGTCGTCCATTCAACAAGCATTTAGTGAACAACTACTGTGGGCACAGGAGGCTCTACTCATGGAGGTGGGGACTCAGCAGTACCCAGAACAGAGGAGGGTCCCGCTGCAGCACACAGCCTGGGTTTTCACGTGTGTGGAGAGGGAGGAGAGTGGAGCAAAGTCAACTGGCGAGTGCAGATGGGGGGGGGGGGATGGAGGGGGAGGGAGGGGAGACAGGGAAAGAGGGAGGAAGGCGGGAAGGAGGAAAGGCCCCAGTAGAGGGGGCCAAGGATTGTCCCAGGCCATTCCTGGACTCTCTGACTAGGGAAGGGACCACCTGCAGAGAGAGACAGATGTTGAGGCTCCATGACGTCACTCGGGTCTGAGCACTGCACTGGGGTCAAGACTGAAATCCGGGTCTGCCTTGCTGAGGAGCTGGAGGGAAGCGTTCTACCTTGTAATCTGCACGCTGCCATCTATAAACGAGTGCTTCAAACGAAAGCATTTTCACTCTCACCGTTTGAAACTGCGTGTTGATCTGCAGAAACAAGAGCCAATTCCTCGGTCCTCCTAGGACTCTGTCGCACTGTGCAAGGCTGCCCGGCAGCCAGAGCCATTGGACTGTTGACATCCATGCTGTCTCTTGGCAGTCTTGGCCTCCTCTTTCCTCAAACTGCCCTCTGCCCTTGACTTTCTAAACCTCTAACTTCCCTTTCCTTCCGGGCTCTTCTTCTGTGGTTTTCTTGTTCTGTTACCTCAGTGACCCTGCATGCTCTGGCCTCTGGACCTTTCTCTTCTCTTGACACTTGCCTGGTGACACTATCCCTACCTACACTCCATGGCCAATGGCTCTGGTTGTACTGTTGGCCCAGGCTGTGGGCTACAGAGGTCTCTCACCAGCCCTAGACTTAAGCCCCCAAAACAACTCAGCCTTTTCTCCATTTCTGTTGCTCAGTCAGGACAACATCAACCCATCCACCTAGGTACCCAGATCACACAAGAGGCCTGGATAATTACTCACTGGCTATGCAACCAATACCCACCCTGGTGGAAGCCAGTGACTCCTCCTGGCCCCCATTCCCTCAGCCCTCCTTAAGTTCAGAGCCCCATCTTTCCCCTTTCTCGTCTCACCTAGTTCCCAGCTCACCCTGGTTTCCCTCTCTCAGTGCTTCCAGGGCAAGCCTTACAGAGCACAGAGGAATGTGTTACATAGTCCCAAACATCACACAATGGTACTGTTCTAGATTGCTGTCTGTTGCTGTGATAAAACACTGACCAAAACCAAATTGGGGAGGAAAGGGTTTAGGTAGCTTAGAAGTCCTAATCACAGCCCATCACTCAGGGGAGTGAGGGCAGGAGCAGTCAGAAACCACAGAGGAAAGCTGTGTACCATTTTCTCGATTGCGATTGCGTTCTAGGCCAGCCAGAACCATCTGCCTAGGGGTGGTGCCCCCTGCAGTGGGCTGGGGCCCTCACACATAAGTAATTACCAATCTGATAGGGACAATTCTTAAATTCAGGTTCCTTCTTCCCAAGAGTCTCAGTTTGTGTCCATTTGACAACTAACTAGCAAAGGTAACTTTTTGTTTTTGGTAAAATTTGGTAAAAAATCTACATTTCCAACTCCTGTTGATCTAACTCCAGCTTCTGTTTATCTCTGTCACTGTGTTCTCTTCCTCTCCAGCCATCTGGAATGACCATAAGCCTTCCGTGTACCATGACATCTCAGCACTTTGGGCCTGACTCCTGCTGGTCTGACAACCCCTAATGCCCTCTGACTCCGGCAGATTTCCTCACATCACTTTTCTCTCTTCCCTGCAATATTCCTCAACATACTGAGACCCACATGAGGCAAACCCGGCTACGGCAGGCAGGTGTCTAGTCCATCTACGTCTCATCTCTCTTACCCACAACAGCCACCGCTCCCTGTCAGACAAAGTATGAAGACTCTCACAGTCCAGCTTTGGCTTTTGCTAAATAATTCAGGCCAAAGTCCACTTCATAGAACTCTTGGAATAGATTTCACTAATGTGAGATAGAAATCAAACCTTACCTCATAGCATGCACCATAATTTAGAGGAATTTAAACAATGGTTACAAATGGTTGCAAAGAAGAACCACACGACTTGTACTCATTTAACCAAGAAACTCAGTGCCGACATTGTTTCATCTAATCAGAAGTGCCATTAAGTACAGTGGACCCCATCCAACAGTTTCTCTCTCCGAATCTTGTCCTCCTTATATGAGTAATAAGAAGTGGGTCTAGATGACCTCCAAGGCATGCTCAGCTCTCACAGCTGAAGGATCTGACATCGTCCCTCACATGAAGCCCAGCATTTGCCCCCACCCCGTCCACAAAGCATCCTTTGGGTGATGGTTTTTATCTATAATCCAATCATCTGCTCTCAGCTCGGAGTGGGCTGCTGGCAGCCATGTGGTTATAGTGTGATCCTGCTGTCCAAACATGGTTTTCGGGTCATGGAATGAGGTCCTGAGCCCAACTGGGCCTTTGGTAATCCAGTCATTCTAAGGCAGATGAGACTCTGTGGACACTTGTATCAAGGAGGACCAAAGGTATGTCTGGACACTCATGCATTTGTTCACCTCCTATCAGCTGAGCTCCTACACTCATCATTAGCCTCTTCTGCAGAGCACAGTGAGTCTTGAGGACCGCTCACCTTCCAGACAGGCCTGCCAGTTCTTGGTCTAATCCTTCTGCCCTGCTGTCTTTGGGGTCCCTGGACATCCTCTGGTCCTTAAAATACATTAGCCTTCCTTCCTTTGATTAAGTTGCTGTGACTTGTTGGTATCTTACGACACAGTTTTGACTGCTTTTATGGCCCGTGTGAGCGCTGTTCCTTCATGTGGGCTTTTCCTGTTTCCAGGCCACGGGGCTGTCACATCAACTCAGACACGGGGCCCAGAGGCAGGGGCTGGGGCTTGACTCTTGGTCAGGAATCTTTTTCTAATTAAGCACGGCCACATAAAAAAATGGAACAATCACAGCAACAGAAACATTTAAAGCACACAGAGAAGAGGAAAAAAGGCCTAGTACCATTTCATTAGATAAAGCCCACCCTCATCTCATTAGATAAAGCCCACCCTCTTCACCATCTCATTAGATAAAGCCCACCCTCATCTCATTAGATAAAGCCCACCCTCTTTACGCCAATTCTAGCAGAGAAAACAACTTGACAGATCCTGTCCTTTAGTCAAAACAAACCGAGGTTCAAACACATGGAGTAGATATAAAATATATTACTCTCGGGAGACTGAAATCCAAGCCACAGATTTCAGAAATGCACTTTCAAAGGGCTGCCTATTAGACATGCGAGTTTTAAATTAAATTCCCATTCCATGGAGAGGGGAAAGTATGTTTTGATTGACTCATTAGGTCGAGATCAAGCTTTACTCAGAGGACCTCAAGGTGCTCTGTGTGGGAGGCTATTAGGGAACTGGGCTTTTCCAGGCCAGCTTCAGCCCACGTTGGTCCTCCCAGCTCAGTGGATCACCCTCACTGGCTTGTACGTCCCTGGAGGATGACAGCCTCACAAGTCCTTCTGCTGGCTGAGAAGTGACCAGGCTGACTTGCAGGTCTTCCTTAGATAATAGGGACGCTTGCTCTCTTAAGCTTCTCATCCAGGAAGTTGCTCTTTAATAGACTGTTTAAAAAATGGACAAATAGCAAGTGGCATTTATTTATTTCAGTATAGCCATTCTGGTACCACTGATTTTGAAGTCAGGTCAGAAGTGTGAATGATTTCAATGTCTTCCAAGAAGGATGGACACGTAGGATCAGTAGGCGCTGCCCTTACTGCCCTGGACAGCCAGACGAGGTAGATTTACCCGCATTAGATTGTATTTTTCAAAAGTGGCCATGACAATACTTTCTGCCCCTCTGGCTCTTGACCCCTTTTTAAGAGGAAGAATACATTTATTTCCTTAAGGAGGACTGCCTTGACATGTGGAATGCTGTGCACGTGATGTTAGCTGACTTTCAGGCCATGACACCCGAAGTCTTTCCCCTGGCTGTCCCCCTTACAGCACTGACACGATGCAGAGGAGCTGAGGTCCTGGACCACAGGGCCTTCGGAGTTCCCTGTAGATGCTCAGCCTTGGCTCACTGACTGTGTGGGGGAGCCTCCTGGGAGGCAGATCCTGCCCTGTGGAGCTCTTCCCAGGGTGTAACCTTCTGAGCAGAATGAATGGTTAGTATTATGAGCCAGGGTTCAGGATGACTGCTTATTTGGTACTAGATAACCAGAAGCAGTGGGAATGAGAGATTTCCATGGCCCCTGATTTAAGAGCAGAGCCATTCAAAAAAAGTGCTTTAACTGCCCACACTATGACACAAATGAACTTCTGATTCCAGGGAGGTAAGACCCTGATGTCAGGACTTCCCCACCCATGGAGAGTTTGTCTGGCAGAGACAGATGCACACCATTTTTTTTTTCTTAAGTGTTTTGGCCTACAGAAATGTATGGATACAAGTAAAACTGAGTTGGGGGGCCACGTCCAAGTGTCTGTGGCGGGGCTAGCACTTGTCACAGCACTGAGGCGGCAGCAAATCCTCACAGAGTGTGGTGATGGGGCAGAAGGGCTACAGGACAGTCAGGACCTGAGACATCCTGGGTCCAGCCTCGGTGTTCAGGGCGGCCAAGGCATGCATATTTTGCTGGCTCCCCAGTTTGCTCAAGAAAGATAAGTTTATGTTACCAAGACTGTGGAGATCAATGAATTGGGCTCACAGTGGACAGAGATATGGTCTGGAAATGAGCATCACAACCCATGAACATGGCTCCAGGGACATGCCACAAGGTCACCCAACTGCTTGTCTTCTGGCAAGTGGGACCTGCTAGGGATTTACAAAAATCTTTGTTTTCATAAAAAACAGATTCTCTATCCTTTCTTCTTTTCCCTCCTACTTTCTTCTGCTAGTTGAGTGTTTTGAGACAGGGTCTTACTGTGAAGCCAGTCTGGCCTGCAGCTCACTATGCAACCCAGGTTGACTTTGAACACACAATCCTCCCGCCTTTATCTCCTGAATGCTAGGATTACAGGCATATACCACCATGCCCGACTTCTTCCTTTCCCCTCTCTCTCCAAGAGGCTCTTGCTAATAGTCTAGGATAGCCTCAAACTCATAATCTTTTCCTTCCCTGTGTGTGCACTCAAACACTGGCTATGTATAGGCTATAAAGATAGCCAATGTGGCTCTTTCTTCAAAGATACAGTCTGGCAGGGACCACAGAGTCATAAGAAGAAGCACTGACTAGAGACAGCCCTGGTGCTGAGTGCTAATCATGCTATTACGTATCTCACAGCAGCTCCACTGCCATCCCATTTTACATACGAGAAAACGGAGGCACAAAGAGGCTGAGTGATTCTCATACAGCCTGACTGCAGGTGTGTGGCTCTGGTCTCTACCACCTCCACTGCAGACAGACCCTGGAAGGAAGTTCACAGAGCATTTACTAGATGGAGGTATGTGTGTGTGTGAAGGGGGGAATACAGATAAAAGAGTCACCTATTATTCAACAAATCAAACTACAGAATAAATGCCACATGGAGAAGAGACCCCAAACCTCCCCAGCATCTGCTCCCTTATCTAGCACTCTGTTGGGAGAGTTCTTCCACTCTATAACATCAGCGCCTTTGCTTCTGTTCTATTCTCCAGGGAGGCGAAGCACCAGGAGAAACAGACTTCAACGCTGTGCTGTGGGATGGAGACGGAGTAGAGGTAGACTTCCATCTCAGTGAAGCAGACGCACAGTTGGGGTTGGTTACCTGCTCGGCAGCTGTTGGACAGGAGGATGAGGACAGCTGATGAGGCTCACTGGAGTTGGCTGATAGTGCCATTCATTCATGAAAATTTTGGATGAAGCTTCAGGCTTAAGGGCCAGGCGGCAGTTTTCCTTATCTGAGGTTTTGTGTTCCACAATTTCAGTTATTTATAGTACAAAAAGAAACTTCTAGAAACCAATCTCTTAAATTTTATGTTGCAAATGATTCTGAGACACATGATGAAATCTTACCCTGCTTTCTCCAGCCTGGACATGAAGCATCCTTTTGTCCAAAGTGCCCATACTGCACATGTCCCCCCTCTTCAGTCACCAAAAAGCTACCTGGGCTATCAACCAACATCAGCAGCATCAAAGCACTGTGTTTAAGCACTCCTTAATTTACCTGATTATGGCTCCAAAGTGCAAATTATGTCCCAAAAGCAGGATGCTGGCCAATCTGATAAGCCAAAGAAAAGCTGGAAAGTACTTCAGTGGGAAGATGAAAGTTCTTGCCTTGATGAGGAAATAGATAATTGTCTGTGGAGGTTGCTAAGATGCATGTTAAGAACAAACCTTCAACCACTGCAAGTGTGAAGGAGGAAAAAGAAAAGAAGGTGCTAGGTTCACCGTCACACTTGCAAACTGCATACACTATGACCACAACACACACCATTTGCTTAGTGACAAAAGGCATTGTGTGTCCACAGGGCTTATACCTGTGGTTTCACATATTCACCGAGAGTCTTGGAAGGTGTTCGCTACACTCAGTGGGACTTTTGTAGTTGGAAAATGGCTTCAAGCTATGCTAAATGAACTCTGGAATCCATCTTCTCTGACCATACCCTTCCCCCTTAGTGAGTACCTGCTGTATGCAGAATGCCAAGTGTTGAGCATCCAGAAGATAAAAACCTAGATCAGCCATCCAGGCTCTAGCCATAGTTTTCACAGTCTTTCTAGTCAGATCTGAACTGAGAAAAATGTTCAAGTCATGCATTTGTAGACATGGGAGGCAAGGCTGGGCTGTTTGACCTAACTAGATGTAACGAGTTCTGGTCTAGTCCACTCCCCTATGAGTGTACAACGGGTTATGTTGTATATTTAGAAAAACATTACTCTGAAAGACATCAGCCTGGAGAAAGGCAACCAAGACACATAATTATAAACCAATTTATAAGGACAGCCCCGGAGTATGTACAAAAGAGAGCCCTGAGGGAGATACACAGGCCAGGTCCACCCTCTCCTGAATTCTTTCTACCATATGAGACTCATGCCATGCTGCCTGTGGTGTGACTGTGGGCCCTGTCTCTCCATGCATTTCTTGTCAGGTCCCCATCCACTCTCATCGTCCATCTTCTACACCGTGGGTAGACGGTCTCTGGTCACCCCAAGTCCACCAGGAAATTATCTGAGTGCAGAGAAAGGACTGACCAGGGGCAGACCAGCATCTCCCTTCCAGCACAAGTTAGATTTTGAGAAAGTTCCCATTTGCACAACAGTAGCCATGCATGGGAAGGGTTCCCCACGAAGGCTTTAGTTCATCAGGTTCTGCCTCCTCCTTCCTTCCTTCCTTCCTTCCTTCCTTCCTTCCTTCCTTCCTTCCTTCCTTCCTTCCTTCCTTCCTTCCTTCCTTCCTTCTCTCTCTCTCTCTCTCTCTCTCTCTCTCTCTCTCTCTCTCTCTCTCTCTCTCTGTGGATCAGTACTACAAATCTTGGGTGAGAAAGTAGGGAACACATTCTGGGGACACAGGACAGGGCACTGAGTGACCAGGAAGAGGAGCAGTAACTGCCCCTGAGGATTCAGAACCAAGACATAACGTGTAGGGTGACATATCAGCAATGCCTGGGTTCATTCCTCCCATGAGGCCTGGGCCCAAGTCCCAGAAAAGCAGTCTGAGGAAGAGCAGGTGCCCCTGAACCCTGCATGATCTCACTCACATCAGTGGCCCCATGACCAAGCCAGGCAGAGACCTTCTTCATGAGCTGTACTGATTCAAGAAAGGGAAGGCAGCTGCATAATCCCAAAGAGAACCAGAATTAATGGCACGGAATATTTCATTTCCAAGAACACGCCTGGCAGCGCTATAGGGCAGGGACTGCTGTGACAGGCAAGTGCTCGGAGTGGGCAGGACTGGAGGACACACCCCAGAGCTGCCATTTACTGTGTGCTCTTTGGAAACCACGTGAGACCAGGAGAGAATGAGAAGGAATCCAGGCTTTTGGAAATTTGCATTCACTGCTTAGCCACATGGGGCCTCAGTTTCCTCATTGGGCAAAGGTTGTCATGAGGCTGGAGAGGAGGGTGGACAGAAATGCTCTGGCTGACTGGTCCACATGGATTGTCACTATCACTGTGTGTGGGAGCCTGTGAGTCTCTGTACTCTACCTCCTTCCCTGTCCACAGGCATTGGGGCAGAATGGACGTCCTTCTGTCTAGTTTGGCTTCCTTCTTAACATGGCGTTTTGAGAGGTGATAGCAGCTGGGAGAACACAAATTCTCCTCCTTAATCTACTCCTAGGAGCCTTCCCTCTGAGGTCAGCTGGCTGCTGAAGCCTTTCTTCAGGAGTTCTAACAATGGGGCTGAATACCCCATTTCCCAAAACCACATGGGAATGGTGGGGTGGCTGAGCACAGGACAAGAGGGAGAAAAACTCCACAGAGCTTTTTTGGGAGGGGACAACGACAACAGAACTTTCAAATGTAACAGCTCTTGACTCATGGGACAGTGACAGAAAATGCATGTGGGGAATCATCTCACAACTAACATCTTGCTGCAGTCCAGGGTCACTACCGGATGTCCAAGCTTGTAGAGGAGGCACTTAAGTGCAGAGGGTTGAAACCATGGCTATTGGCTATTCCAGAAGTCACTGCTGTTTTTAATTTTTTCTTCCCTTCCCTTCTTTTCCCTTCTTCCTTCAATCTTTGCTTTTTTTTTTTTTTTTTTTTTTTTTTTTTTTTTTTTAAGCTAATGGCTACCAGGAAGAGTTACTTAGGACAGACGGGCAGACAGTGGCCCAACAGCTCTGGGCTTAGACTCAGCACAGGAGCCCTGGACACTTTTAAGAAGTTGAGCTGCATTGCTTTATTAAGAAAGAAAATGAGCAGCCAGCATTGCCTCAGAAGCTGCTGGTACTTGGGAAGAGCCGATTAAAGGGGGGAAGGCCCTCCAGCCAATCCACTGCTTGGTTTCCAGTCTGATGTCTGGCTTCTGTCCTCTCGGCTGTTTGGAAAGGGCCAGTTTTCCTGGAATATGCTTTTATTGAACTCCAAAAGGCTGGATTTTTTTTAATGCAGATTAATTCATGATTTCAAAGACTCTTTGAAGCTGGCAAAACATTCTGTTATTTCCAAGAGTTATTACTGCTGAAATACGGGCATAGCCTGGGAGGTCAGTTTGCAATCTTGTTTAGATCCTTTTAAATTTAGAAACTTTACAGTGGCTTATAAATAGATCCCATTTGTGTGCTCTCTTCTCCTTTCATCCCTACTCCAAGGGCTGCTCAGTCATTCTGACCCACCCCAGACATGAGCCAGAGAAATTCACGGAGTCTGCTGGACCATAACAAATACCATCGCTAATGAGTCTTGTGGTGATATTAGTCATAGGAGTATGCAGAGTTGTTCATTATCCTAGAGAGTAAGTTCTAGAACCAAGAGCAAAGAACGCCACTGGGCCCAGTGTACAGCAGTATATGCACTCCTGTTGGTAACAAATGGATCAGAGTGTAAAAGCTTTCCAGTGGTGCTCTTGAGGATGCCCTGTGGCCCCACCAAGGCTGTATGTGTTGCTGAGGAGAGACGACAAGACTCAGGTCCAAAGAAGCTGTGGGAGGCTGTGAGCTCACACTGCACATCATCAAATGGTCAATGAGGATTGCCCTGACTGTGGAAGACCATTGTCTCCCTGGTACTGGGCAGGGCTAACCGTGTGCCAGCATTCCCATGCTCAGCAAAGGGGACACTGTGACACTGAGGATGACCCCTTCCTGGTTACTTACCTTCATGAACATGCTGAATCCAGTTTTAAGGAGATCAGTGAGGCCTGAGGACGTATGTTCAATGTCAACGGGATCTGGCTTCTCAGGATTAAATATTTCCTCTACAACCTGCTTCAACAGTGGCTTATAGGATGCCTGGAAAGACAGAACACTGTGCTGTGAGCAAAAGCACTTGTTTGCTGTGTCTGGAGACAGTTTTATCTGCATCAAAGGAAGTAAAGCAAGTTTAGTTTGATATCAAGCAACGGCTGTGATTTTGTGTATGCAAGATTATAAAACAACCTTGAGTCTTTACAAATATTTTTTAATTCTTTGAGAATTTCATACAATGTATTTTGATGATATTTACTCCCACCCTTCCCTTTAATTTCTTCCAGATCTGCCCTTCCCTCCCTATCTCTCTAACTTTGTGTCCCTTTGTATTATTATTAATTTAATACCACAGGGATTCCATCTTGTGTTCATGCAGTTCTCTAGCACGGCCCTACCTCTCTAGTCCCTCAACTATAGTCATAGTAGGACCAAATGCTCAATCTAGCTTGAAAGTGACAATTCTATGTAGGAAGTATGGCAGAAAGTCTCGTCATTTGATAGAAACATGAAAATGGTCTCTAAACATTCTTAGACGCACCCCTCTGCTTGGAGTGTGAATGTTTATGTGCCGTGGCTGTCACCACCCAAGCTAAGCCCTCCCCCCCAGAGCTCGACCCCATGTATGACTATGTCAGAAGGAGAAGCTCAGATAAGAGAAGGAACCTGACGCGGGTCAGGGTGGAAGCGGGTCACAGAGCACCGTAGATGCCGCACACAGGCATCTCTGGAGAGTAAGAGTGACGTTAGATTACAACACCTCTGCTTCGATGGATGGATGGCGCTGAGCACTTTCGGTTCTGGGGCCTAAGTACGCAGCAGGTCTGTATTTAGGTCTGCTGGAGGCAGCTGTCTTACCGACCTTTCCTGACTTCTCACTGGAAAGTCCTTCCTGAGTCGTCTTCTCTCACACACTGAGCCACCTTCCTCCAATCCCACTGCTGTTTCTGCTGCCCCACGCTCACCTGGCAGTGCATCGAGGGTGTTCAGCACAAAGGTGTCCCCTCCCCACACTTTCTGATCCATGATCACTCCAGGAAAGCCAGCTTCTAGCAGGGCGCTGCCGAGAGGCAGCTTGTCCTGAGCTCTCTGTCGCTCTTTACATGGGGCAAACATGAGGTGCCATAACCATGGTTACAGATACCCAGTGGACTAACCTCACCTCTAGCTTGGTCTTGCCTTTCTTATAGGAATCCTAAGTTATTTTTCCATATTCTGAGTCTCCTAAAATATCTCAGAAATGAAGCAGTGTATAGATTAGCAACACCACGTTTCACCACACATTTGGGAGGGCTAGTATTTGCTCAGTGGAAGATCCCAGCCTCTTGATACTTATTGGTCAGTGAGACCATTGTACACTGACAAATTTCATGATTAATGATCATGCTGAATGAGTACTGGGCAGGAACACTGATAAGACAGAGATACAGCTATGGGCCTACCTTGCTTATAACTAGAGGAAATCAGATTAAAGTTACAGCAAGATAGGTTTTCTCTTACAGACTTATTTATGTGTCCACCATGCCTTCAGAGGCCAGGTTGGGGTGTGCATATAATTCCTTGGAGTTACAGGCATTTGTGAGTCACCTGACCAAGATCAATTTTTAAAGACTCAGACTGAAAAAAACCTGAAAGTCCGAAAACATGTTTTGACTTGGCCCTAGGGTATCAGACACTGTCAGGTTGGGTGAAGAGGAAACTGGTTTTTTTTTTTTTTTTTTTTTTTTGGTTTTTCGAGACAGGGTTTCTCTGTGTAGCTTTGCGCCTTTCCTGGAACTCATTTGGTAGTCCAGGCTGGCCTCAAACTCACAGAGATCTGCCTGGCTCTGCCTCCCGAGTGCTGGGATTAAAGGCGTGTGCTACCACCGCCCGGCGGAAACTGTTTTAATGAATAGAAAATTAGTAATTCAGTAGTACCTATCAAAACTCAAACTGCATCTGACACAGCAATTCCACTCCTAGCAATTTATTGTTTTGGCTATGTTCATGCGTGGAAATGCACTCAGAAATACCACTTATTATTTGAAGTAGAGAAAGATGAGGGGCCACTGTCTTAGTCACTGTGCTATTGCTTCGAAGAGACACCATGACCATGACAGCTCTTACAAAAAGGCATTTAGTTGGGGCTGGTTTATGGGTTCAGAAGTTTAGTCCGTTATCATGATGGGGGTGGGCATGGCAGCACATGCTTAGACAGGGTGGCTGAGAGTTCTACAACCAGATCCACGAGCAGAAGGGAGAGGGAGGGAGAGAGGGAGAGAGAGAGAGAGAGAGAGAGAGAGAGAGAGAGAGAGAGAGAGAGAGAGAGAGAGAGAGAGACTGGTCCTGGTGTGGGCATTTGAAACCCCTAAGCTCACCTCCAGAGACACACTTCCTCCGACAAGGCCACACCTCCTAATTCCTGTCACTAGGGAGTATGTCACTACTCCCTAATGACCAAGCCTTCAAATCTACGAGCCATTAATTCATTTCCATGGGGGCCGTTCCTGTCCAAACCACCACAGGCACTCAAGTGTCCACAGCAGGGGGGCTGTTTCATAAGTGAGGAATGTCTCTAGGGAGGAGTGCTGGGAACAAGAGAGGCCCTGTGGTGACTGGGTTGAAAGCAGGGTGCAGACCGGCATGTGAGGGGAAGGTACCACGCGAGGAGTGCGCGTGTGATGCGCTAGCGATTACACGAAGTGGCAGGGGAGATGATAGCTTGGAGCTGCCGAGAAACAAATGGAGAGGGAGGAACATCCGTCTCCAGCAGTGACTGAAGGCGGGTGCCAGGCCAGGGACGCAGGCAGGTGCAACTCTGTGTTGTGCGCCTTTTGTTTTTCTGCAGCAAACCATCAATACAAACAGACCCCTTGTTGCTTGTTAAAAGTTAAAAAATTATTCATGTATGGAAATGAGATTGAGGTGACGCACACTAAAATGTTAATCCTGGGCTCAGGAAGTAGCAGGTATTTGTATTTGTTTGCTTTTCTGTCTATATTTTTCAAATTAATAAATTAACTTATGGATTTGTATAATAATCTAATAAAAATTTTAAGTAGTAAAAAAAAAACAGGCCTTCAGTTCTATTGATACTCTTCCTTACATAAACAGTGTGGAGAGCGAGCCTACCTACCATCAGAGCTCTTCTGGACATTTCTTCTCTCGGATGCTCGATCTTTAAAGCCCTTCCCTCAGGACAGTCCTTACCTCATCATCACTGCACTGTCATCCAAAAGCACACAGCTTCTCCTCAGGAGGCAAACTGCTGCGTTTTCTTTGCTGTGACCAAAGACCTGACCAGAAGCAACTCCTGGGAGGTGAGGCTGGCTCTGCCTCCCAGCTCAGGGGATCTGGGCACACGAGGCAGCCAGAAGTGGAGCAGAGTCGACGGGAGGGCTGTGCTGGCTGTCCCCTTCCCCTTTCATTCCATCTGGGATCTTAGTCCACAGGAGTGGGCCACCCATATTCAGGTGGGTCTTCCCTACTTCCTTAAGCAATCTTCCCTGGAAAAACCCTCACAGACACACCGTAGATGTGCCTCATCAACACCCCAAAGCTTACTAATCCAAGCTGTCTGCCGTATTTTCTTAGTCATTACCGTAACAGACCCAGGGTTCAGTCAGGCACATTATCAGCTGACTGAAAGACCACCCTCCAGCTTGCTATCTGGCTGGGGTAGCTGCCTTTCCAGTCTCTGGGCCAGGAGACATAAGCAGAAGGATCCGTGGGGTTTTCAGAAACATGCCTTTTACAATGGAGACATAGCCTTGTCTTCGATTTCTCTGTTCTGCTGCATGGGACACAGGGATATTCCTAAGGCCACAGGGCAGAGACTGGAGAAGCTGTGCTCATGACCTACAGGGCTGCTAAAACCATGACACAGACCGTCAACAAGGACCACTTCACGTGAGAAATAAACGTTGTATGTTAAGTAACTGGTCTCCAGATCACTGTTACTTGCAACTGAAGTGCAGATACAAAGCATTACAGGAACAAAAGACAGAAAGGACCATTCCTTTCTTTGACGAGTTAATGGTTATTTGTTTGCTTGGTTTATATAAAACTGGCTATATAAAGCAACTTCAACCAGAACAACAGAGAAATACATACAGGCTGCCACATTAAGAGAGAAGAAGCCAGGTGGTGGTGGTGCACGTTTTTAATCCCAGCACTTAGGAGGCAGAGGCAGGCAGATCTGAGTTCGAGGCCAGCCTGGTCTATGAGCAAGATCTAGAACAGGCAGAGCTATACAGAGAAACTCTGTCTTGAAACACACACACACACACACACACACACACACACACACACACACACGAGAGAGAGAGAGAGAGAGAGAGAGAGAGAGAGAGAGAGAGAGAGAGAGAGAGAGAGAGAGAAAGGAGTATACTCCCTCCATGACTTCTACAAAATGAAGTAAGGTTGTTGCCGTCCATAGGGTGTGCCTACCACAGGAAGGAAGAACAATGGCTGGGGGAGGGTTCAGTCCCTGGTCGGGGTGGTTCTGACCCCAAGCAGGAGCACTGTACTGTGCTCCTCTCTCCAAGGCAGAGTGTGCTAGGGCTGATGGGATTGTGCTCAGGACTCTAGAGCCCCCGGCATGGATGGGGATTGGCAGGAAGCATAGAGGTTTATGGAAAGCATGGACACTCTTCTCTCTTCTCTCCTTGCTCGCCTTTCTGCTCTGCTGTGAGGCTGAGCGCTGGCTGTGCTCGCCGGCTGGGCTCCCTTGGAGCAGGGTTTGAAGGCATCACCTTCATTCTTGAGTCTTTGTGACTGCTGTGCATTACTGGGGAAGGTTAAAGTCTTTCTTATTTATTGAAAATAAACAAAGCACCATGCACTTCTTCTCAGCCAATTACTTAGAATGTGGAAATAAACCATAGTTAAAAGTACAAGGTACCTAGGACATCACACAAATCCGGAAGAGCCATGTGCACACCGTTTTCTACTGTCTGACACACACTTGTGACATGAGTCTCTCACACTTTCTGGCTGCAGCCTCTCAGACTCTGCTCTCACACGACAATACTTTGGACTCAGTGTGTCTCTTTAGAGATGGGACAGCTACTGAGCTCTAAGCTCTTCCTCCCGTATGCAGTTGTGAAAGGCTGGCCTGTGACTCTGCCAGCCACACTTGTGCTTTGCCAGCTGAGTCTGACTCAGGAGGGGGCTGGCAGGCAGCAGGGACCAGCAGGGACCAGCAGGGACCAGCAGGGACCAGCACCACCTTGGGGCTCTACCAACACTGATAGCTTTCTCTTCCTTTCATGCTGACTCGCAAGCTTGTTGTGGCTCCAAGAAATCACCTTTCCAGTATAAGCCATCTATAGTGTTCTTCTCTTTTCCATTTTCACTTATGACCACAGCATAGTAAATAATAGAAGTGGTGGCTATTTTAAAAATGAGTTCATGAGCTTTGCCACAGAAACAACAGATAGGAAAATTCCCGACTTGTCTATGAAAGCAACAGAGAACAAAAGAACCAACGCTCACACATGTAGAGGACATACTTTGGGGAGGACCGCTTTGGGTAACAGCGGCACTTGTCCTTCCCCTGCCTGGAAAGGCCAAGGCTCCCGGCGTGGGCTCTGCTGATGAGAACCTGGCCTCCCTCCCAGCCACTCAGGTGATTTCAAGTCCCTGGACTAAGCAGCTTTGCAGGAGGACTTTCCTCTTTGTGAAGCACCATGCCCTTCTCAGCCATGGGCCAGCAGAGGGTGGCAGGCGGGGTGTCTCTGGAGTGGCACCACATCTTTTCTAGGTGTTACAGAGTCACAGAGGGCGGAGCAGCTGTGTGGTCTGCTGTAGAGTTAAGCGGGGGTGTCTCTGGAGTGGCACCCACATCTTTTCTAGGTGTTACAGAGTCACAGAGCAGCTGTGTGGTCTGCTGTAGAGTTAGTTAAACAGGTCCTCACTTGTCATCTATTCTTTGCTTCTGTCGCAACTACTAGGAGCTCTGGGGAGCGGTGGCTCTGTTTGGCAATCCACTCACCTCTGGTCCCACACGGGAGTGGTTTCAGTATTCCCAGGGCATCGCAGCCCTGCACTGGAGACTATGTACATCTGATGGCGGGTCCAAGAGAAAGGGGCAGCACACACAGAAAAATGTCACAGGCCCGGCATGCGAACGTACCACGTCCGCCCATAATTCACTGACTAGAGTTGGTCACGGGTCCACATTTACCTGCCAGGGAATCTAGAAAATGTGGTCTTGCTTGTTCCCAGGAGGAAAAGGAAATGGGGTTCAAGAAGACACAGCATTGTCTCAGCCATGGACACATTAAGGATGAGATGGAGTAGTAATTTCACTCTTTCCTCACTTGTCTGTGTGGGCGGAGGATTATTAAACCCTTTGTGCCCTCTGCACAGGAATTTGACTTCTGCTTAACTTTCCAGCTCTGTTTCCCTGGCAACCTGATAAAGAAAGAATGTCAAGCTAGGAGACAGGCAAGACTGCTAAGGGCACAAATGACCCATGCGTGGTGCGCGGCTGTAGACTGGGGGAACTACAAATACTTGATAGACAGCTAGCGCTTCGGGCTTCTCCAGGTCCGATGACTCTTGAATAATAATGGGGAGTCCCTTTGAGGAATGCTGGAACTACAGAGTTGCGGCTGAGAAATTAGCCCCTACAGGGGATGGGGTTTCCAAGCCAAGGGAAACCTCAGCACCAAACAGCTCCCAGATGACTGTGTGGACTGCCCCACGCCTCACGGTGCTCAGGGAAGGAAAATGACCACTGCTCCTCTGACTATTTTCTGGTTCTGGGCATGTTGGCACCAGGGGGGCTGTGACCACAGAGCTAGGCCTGCTGTTAGGCCCAGAATGCATGACACCCGTATTATGATTAGAAGCTTATAAAGATGCCTTCATTTATAAAAATATCAGGGAAAAAGTATGTTGAGGTCAGAATAATGCTTTGGCTTGAAATATTAGTGTATTTGCCTTTATATCAATTCACTGATTGGAGAATAAATAGAAATATGCTTATAATAAAATGTAAATATGTAAAAATGAAAATTATATATAAATACAATAAAAAATAAGTATAAAATTGGAATCAGTTTTCCATTGGGGGAAAACTGGTTTCTCCTCTCCAGTCCCATTGGGGTGGGACTTGGTGTCCACTGCAGTATGTTTTCAAGAACAAAGTGGACTTAAAAATATTATAGTTAAAGAAAGTATGGAAAACAAAATACTAGTGTGTGTCTCTTGTTAGTTCTGTGGTAGAGATAAGGTGTGGTTGTGTCTAGAAGCCTGAGCTGAGCTCCCGAGGAAGGGGACCAGGTACACAGTGATTTCTAACATTAAATATTATAGTCTAACTCCAGTGTCTTTGGAATTAAGTATCTGTTGCCAAGGAGACCTGAACTGGTGCCCAGGCTCAACTCATCAATGAGGCTGCTGACTTTGCTCTGCTGCCTGGTGCTGGGGGGCTGGAAACCCTTGGTCCTGCCTCTAAAGAAGCATGTTTCTCTCCTTTCTACACATGACACCATGTACCAGCATCTTAGGAAAACTGGGCTCATGGAGGGTGTCTAGCTTGTTTCAACCGCACACTGCAGAGGGAAACATCTGTTCTGAAATGCTGGCGGCTTTATGAAGCAATTCCATGCCTATTTATTTTGCTTTTTGTGAGACTATGATCTTTTTTCTCCTTTCATCTTTTTAAAGGAAATGGTTTGTTTGAAGATCAAAAGTATTTCAATTTATCTGTTCATCCATTCATCCATCCACCCATCCATCCATCCACCCATTTTTCCTTATATCCAGAATCTAATGGTTCCTTAAAATACTGAATGCAGTTTTTTCAACTTCGATATGAAGAAATGAAAGCCAAGCTTAATAAAGAATTTCCTTGAATTCACACTCCAGTTAGAAGTGTCTTTGGGACAATGTCAAACTTGCGGGTCCTTAGTTTAAGCTCTGTTTGGTGCCAACTCCCCTTACCCTCCAAGGCAGTTGAGCAGGTCCGGGGTTGGGCAGATATTAATACAATTAGAGGGGAGAACAGAGGTTGGCTTAGGATATGGACAGCTGTTGGCTAAAGCTGGGGGGTGCTGACGAAAGAGATGGGGCCCACCGACCACTCAGACAGCCTTACTTCCCCGGGGACGAGATGAATCAAGCCTCCGTGGGCACTGAGGCACTAGACTTCCTTGTCCAGCTGCCAGAGGCATGGAAGAAGGCCCACATCTGTGCTGCATCGGCTCCAGCACCTCTGCCTCGAGGACTAAGGAACCAACAACTGTCATCATTCCGGAGCCAGATGGCACTGGACCAGAGCATCCTCTGAGGTCCATGTCCTACTCTCCTCATGGAGGGCCATGGTCCTGTCCTGGGCAGCTGGTGTTAGTGGTCTGTGACCAGAGAGCCAGTGTGTCCTTTAGGGGGCAGACAGACAGTGTCATAGGCCCATGTTACTTTTAGAGACCCATGAAAAAAGGCCTTAATGTTTTTGTTGTTGTTTTTTTTTTTTTTTGTTTTTTGCAACAGGAGGGAAAAAAAAGAGCTTACAGCTCAAAGTCATGGTGCCTTTTCTGGGTGGCTTTTTATTTTTCCTGATGGTACTACAAGTACTTACACAGCAAGTCCTGTTTGTGTGTCTGAGGCTATCACAAGAGCTGGACTGGCACTAATTCTCCAAATTCTTAGAGCATCGTTGTGAGAGTGTGTTCTTCTTCTTCTTCAGAGGAGGAATTGGTCACAGAGAGGTAGTGACTTGCCTGACCTCACAGTTAGTAAGAGGCACAGCTGGGCCACCACCCCAGGTACTAGCATCTACACAGCTGCCTGTCCATCAGCCCAGAGGGGGCAGGTACAAGCGATACCCACAGGTCCACAGAAGAGCTGCTTCCGGTCACGTGCTATGATCTTCCAGTCAGGAGCTGCAGCAACAGCCTCCGTGTCCCCATCCCCCAATGTCCTGACTGGATCTGGTCCTGGCTCCCTAGGACTTCTGCATGTCAGGTCTAGATCCTCTTCTGCTCCTTCTGGAGATTTGATCAATTCTTTCATAAATCATGTTCACCTTCAGGTGAGTGGAGTGCTATCTGCACTTTGCATATGGACCAAACTGACCTAAGGGAAGCGGACAAAGATGAAGTAAAGGTACCTCCAGTGCCAGTGGGAAAGCAGTGACTCAGAGACTGAGCATGTGCGTACATGAGCAGGAGAGAAGGCGTGAGGAGCCTGGTGCTGCCGGACTCAAGACTCAGGGCAGAGAGGCCAGAGCGCAGTGCAGGGCAGGTGGGAACAGGAATCCAGGGCGAGACCAGGGCTCGTCCTGTCCTAGGTGTGCAGGGCCATCTCAGCTAGATTGTGTGTGGTGATAACATGTTCCCTCAAGCTATGGTACCAAAGGCCAAATTGGAAGAAGTAAAAGGCAGAAATCTGCCTGGTGTGATATGCAGCTTCCTGCTGCTGTGAGAAATACCTGAGCGAAGTCAACCTACGGGAGGGAAGCTTGAGTTTGGCACACAGCTTCTGAGGGGTGTGGGTGTCTGGTGGCTTGTGGTGAGGTGGTTCACTACGGCAGATGTGTGTGGTGGAAGAGACGCTTACTTTCTGGTGGCCAGAAAGTGGGATGAGGTGGGGGCGCATGGTCTCGATGTATCTTTCAGGGGCACACTCCCAATGACCTATTTTCTTTAAGGAGGCCTCACCTCCTAAAGTTTTTACCTCTCAGTAGCACCATCAGGAGAGGACCAAGCCTGCAGCACAAGTGCATTTAGGGACATTGAAGGCCAAACCATGAACCCCGCCAGGTCCTGTCTTCAAAGCCAGTGTGGCTCGCCGCAGACTCTACCCTATAGCTGTACTTTCCTGCTTCCCTGCCTTGTATTAGGGTACAGCCTGTGAGCTCAATGAGACGACGTGTTACACTGAAGATGTTGTCACCCCACAAACGTTTAATGAGCACCTCCTATGCATAGACCCTCTAGACCCTGAGGATGGGACAACACATCAGCATCCCTTGCTCCCACGGGACTCACAGCTGTATCTTTAAATTCTTTAACAACAGCTTGAAAAGCCAAAACCGGGTGAAGATGGTTGATAATCCTGTCTAAAGGGTTTGCTTCAGGGAAACAGAGGAGGATCTGCTCTCAGAGAAGCGAATGACTAGTCCAGTGTCACACAGTAGGACACTCAACATTCCTTTTCCTTCTTCAGTCTCTTCCTACCTCCCATAAACCTGCTTCTTACATTTTCCCCTACACTTTTTAATAGTTACTAAACATAAACTTCTCTGTGCTTTTAATTTTATATTTTGTTATATCCTTTACAAAATTAGAATAATGTTTCACAGAGAGATCCACCATGTTTTTTTCTCCCCCAAAGCTGGGACTCCCCAAGAAGTAGAGCCTGAGGCAAGGATTCAAAGGCAGCTGCATGCAGCAGACCTGCCTGGCTTCATTTATTTTTCTTTCTACTGCTGTGGAGTATTTCACTACGTTTACATTACTACTAATTTCATCCTCACAGTGTGCACGCATCACCCCATGCATCCCCATTTGTCCCCTGTAAACACTGGGGAGTTCTATTACGTGTGTTGATGTCCCCGGCTTACTATAAGGGGACGGATACTCAACATGGAAAACTTCACTTCCTGAAGCCATGACTGCAGGACAGAATCCGGAGGCCTGAAGAAATGGCAGCATTGGCAGATGGGGAGTCAGAGTCCGAGTAGCTCATCAGTGTCCTTATCACACCCATGATTCATAGCTAATCTGTGTTTATGTGAAGTTGGCCAAATCAGTGCCCCCGTGATGGTCATGAAATGGAAAAAACCTCATTAATTTTGTGGTTTATTTTCTCTGCCAACTATTGTAGCCATTTGCCTTCTGACGTTCTCCAGTCTAAATTTCATCATATATCATCCGTTTCAGCATGTCTTTTGGAACTAGTCCACAACACAGTATTTAGAATTGTTGATTTTTTTTTTTTTTTTTTTTTGGATTTTTCGAGACAGGGTTTCTCTGTGTAGCTTTGTGCCTTTCCTGGAACTCACTTGGTAGCCCAGGCTGGCCTCGAACTCACAGAGATCCGCCTGCCTCTGCCTCCCAAGTGCTGGGATTAAAGGCATGCGCCACCACCGCCCGGCGAGAATTGTTGATTTTTTTGAATTTTATAATTGCACATGTTTGGTGACCTGAGTGACATGATCTATATCCTGTGGTGGTCGTGTTCTCAGATTTTTTTTTTTAAAGGATGGGAAACTCTGCAATTACCAAACTCTATGGTCTTGATATCTTGGTGGGTGATTTTGGATGGCCATCAGCACTTTTAATCAATACTTCTAGAACTTCTTTGAGAACCAATGTACATAGTCCTGACAGCAAAGACTACCACCTGCCCATGGTTACTATGTATATGTGGCAAATGACTCCCTTTTGGAACTCAGGCCAGGCTTCTCTGGCCTCTTTGCTTTGGAAAGCAAAGGGGAGACCAAGGCCAGGAGTGCTCATCAAGTGTCAGCTGCTGGAGGAACACCCAGGAGGCAGAACGGGGATTCTGCTGGGTTGTCACGGGGGGGGGGGGGGGGGGGGGGAGGGCATTCGCTTATCTCTACGTGTACTTAAACAGTCATCAGCCTGAGATGAGCTCCTCACTGTCACAGCTCCCGACTAGGGCACAGGAAAGTCACCAAGAAGCCTCAGTAGATAAGTAGATGTTACCAGAGCCATCATGGGGAAGTGGAGGGCAAGGTTCCCACTTGTAATCTTGTTTGTCACCAGGGACCTTAGCTCAGACTCTACATTGACCACGAGGAACTTCCAAGAGCACCAGGTGCCTTGACTCTTTGTACTTCCCTTGGGAATTCCTGCATGGTCTCCCATTCAGGGTTTCACAGCCTCCCCCATCCTGGATTGTCATATCATCTTTCTACTCAATGGTCAGTCAAAACAGTCTCTGTAGGTTCTCCTACTGTCCTTAGAAAGCTGCAGGGGGATTTTTACTAACAATTGCTTCTCTTGTCACAAATTTTCCTTTTCCTTTCCACAGTCAGTTAAATCCTTGCTTTATATTTCACTGATAATGTTGATAAAGGACTAGAGCTAGAAAATTAGGACTATGTATATAAAGCCTGTCCCTCATTTGGAACCAACAGCAGCTGGGCCCGAAGCAAAGGCCTTGCCTCAGGCTATAGTCTACAGCGGAGCCAGACCCGTGGCTATAAACAGGGGTGATTTCCAATCCAGTTTTCACCAGTTACATTAAGTCTGGGGCACAGATGAATTGAAAGGCTTTCAGACTTAGTGGAGCCCCAAATGGTCCATTTAAAGGGAACTTGGGAGCCCATCTAGAATGGAACCCTTATTCTAAAGGGGTTGAGGGGGAACTTCCTTGTGGCCATGGTCTCTGAATCCTAAAACACAGCAGCAGACAGATACTGAAATCACGTACACTCACCTGATGGGTATGATTTCCAGGGACATACACAGACTTAAACTGCTTCATGAGAGTTCTAGCTCCGGCAATCTCTTGGAGAGATGTGAAGACATCATTCACAGCAACTTGAGATTTGGGAAATGTCAGGTTAATTGCAGAGTCACAGCCTGAAACAGTCCAGAGATATTTTCATAAGTGAGCAAATCTTTAAATTAAATTTTCCTCATGACAGCTTGAGCTCAATGTAAGAGTCTGGAATTCCTTCAGCCCTATTTTTCCCTGGCTGTTTGCTAACGGGGCTGCTGCAATCATCCATGAGTAATGGGACATGAGTGTGAATGCTTTGGACAGAAGTGGGAATTGCCTGGCACCACAGCCACTGGACTCAGACACTAGACTGCAGAGGCTCCCGAGGGACTTTGACTTTCAGACACTGCCTTGGAAAACCAAGAGGAACCTAAGGAAGACAGGAGTGAGTGCTGTGACGAATGTCTGTCTGTAATCCACTGACAGTTTCCAGAAGGTCTGACAACAGGATGGAGAAAGAGAGCAGCCACACCGAGAGTGGAACCAGCTGGCATGGACAAGTTCAAAGTGGTTGACTGTGCTAAATAAACCGGGTGCCAGGACCATTGAGAGGGAGCAGCCCAAGCTAATAAAAACACAAAGGTGGCCATCACTCTCCCTGATCGACTACTCTTCTGTTAGGCATCCATCCAGGAGAGAAATAATCAAAGATAATACAGAGGTTCATAAAACATGGATACATTGAGGGCACTTATCCTCAATTCATTGATACACCAGACGTGACAACTCATCACCTCTCATGTGACCCCCGTGAGGTCACAGGTACAATTTGTCCCCTTTAGAGCATGAGGAAAGTGCAGGTTTAGGTACTCCTGTGAATAGGTACTGCCATGGCCTTGCATGTCCACTCAGTCATCCAGGCCTCACCTGTAGGGTCCATAGTGCCTGTGTGCTCTGCTGCCCATCTGGAACACCTGCCTGCCTTTGCATCTGTCTATGTCTCTGTCTCTTTCTGTCTGGGCTTTCTCTGGTTGCAGCAGCTTGGTGGGCCTTCATGTGGGCAGGCTAGAAGTGTTGGGCACTATATATCCAGAGAAACAACCCCTACTTTCTCTTCCTTCATGGAGATAATTCTGAGTGATGGCTTCCACTGCCATTCTGAGGAGGCTCAGCTGCCCCTCAAGAACTGGTTCATTAACATTGTATTCCTTCCTTCACAAGAGTGGTCAATGATCAGACACAGGCAGCCTGATCCATACCCTGACCTAGTCTGTAACACTGACATGTTTTTCACATACCATGTGATTCTCCATTTAAAGTGTTTACAACCCAATAGTTTTCTACACATGCATAGACATACAACCATTACCCAACAGTTGAGTTCTGAACACCTATATCACCCCAACAGGGAACCCTAAATCTGTCAGCCTGTATCTCGATTCTTCCCCTTGTATCCATCAGTCTGCTCTCTACTCTATGGATTCACTGATAGGACATTTCATATTAATAGATCATAGATGTGGTCTTTTGCAGCTGGCATCCTGTATTTGCTCTGTTTTCAGGGTTCATTCAGGCTGTAGTACATATCACTACTTCCTTTCTTTTTACTGCATGGCTATAGTGCATTCTACTGTATCGATACACTACATTTCATGTGTCTACCCACATGTGTACCCACCACACCCAAGGCAAAAAACCTTAGAAAGAAAACAAAGTTTCTCAGTTGGTAGGCACTTGGGTTGTCTCTGTGTCTACATTATCATGATAATGCTGGCGGTTTGCGTGGACAAGTTTTCATGTGGACTTGTACCTTCATTTCTCTTGTGTGCACTTACTGGCAACTCTGGGTTAATCTTTGGAAGAATGCGAGATCCGCACTACTTCCCAAATGACTCGCTACTTTACATTCCCACCAGCACTCGAGGAGGGTTTCAGTTTCTCTACAGCCTTGTCAACGTTCACTATATCTATTTTCTCCACCATAGTTCTCCAAATGGCTGTGAAGCAAGGAGATACTTGTCAAGTCTGATAGTCAAGGAAATTGTTTGGGGAAGGAAGAGGTTGAGTCAAACAAGCTTAAACTAAAAGAGGATGCATCCAGCATACACAGAAGCATCCAACGGACCCCAGCTGCATCCATGCAGAGAGATGGTAGGTATGTGAGTGGCTGACCCATACTCTTAATTAGTTTGTGGCGCTGCGTGTGGTAACCCTTAAGGGTAGGCAAAATTCCCTAATATATACTTGTTTCCAAAATTCCCCAATAAATATTTGTTTCCTGGTTTCCACAAATGCCTGACTTGTGTTATTAAAAAAAGCTGAACTGTGGCAGAGTGGTTTGAATGAGAAATGTCCCCCATAGGCTCTGTATTTGAATGCTTGGCCCTCCAATCGTGGCACTGCTTGGGGGGAGGCATGGAACTTTTAAAAGGTAGAGCCTTGCTGGAGGAAGCATGTCACTGGGGATGGGGTGTGGGGTGGGGGAGCTGTCGTTATAAAAACGTGATCAGCTAGCTTCCCATTCCTGTCACCATGCCTGCCTGCTGTCATACTCTTCCTGCCATTACAGACTATCTATTCTATCCCTCTGTAACCAGAAGCCCAAACAAACCCTTCCTCCCTAAGTTGATTTTGGTCATGGTGTTTTATCACAGCCCAGAAAAGTAACTGATATATATGGTTTTTACTAGTTTTGTTACAATGAAACACTAGAGGCTGGAACCTTATAGAGAGAGTTTCCATTATAATCTTAGATCGATTTAGCCTCTGGTGAGGAGCCTCTTGGCATCATGATGAGAGAAGGTGTGAGGGGACAGATCACATGGTGAGACAAGAAGCAAGGGCAAAGCCGGGCGGTGGTGGTGCACACCTTTAATCCCAGCACTCAGGAGGCAGAGGCAGGCGGATCTCTCTGAGTTCGAGGACAGCCTGGTCTACAGAGTGAGTTCCAGGAAAGGCACAAAGCTACACAGAGAAATCCTGTCTCAAAATACCAAAAATAAATAAACAAATAAAATAAAAATAAAGAAAGAAAGAAGCAAGGGCAGAGAGAGGTCAGTCTTATTCTTTTCACAATTCAGTCCTTTAAGAACTCTTTTTGCAGAACCAGAACTGATCCCTTCTGGCAAGTGTCAGTGACCTGTTGACCTTCCCCTGTCTCACCTCTTTATGTTTAACCACCTTGTCATCTCAGCACCCTGGGGCTTGATCTTCCAGCACGGGAACCTTTGAGGACAACCCACACCTCACCTCACAGAGGTGAAGACCAGTGTGAGAAAACCTCTCTGTGTTCGGTAGACTTTGTGTGTATGGAGGACTCCAGGGGGTGTGGAAGGAAGTTGATGGAGAGAATGCAAGAGTCCACACAAATCCTTGGAACAAATCCATGGCAAACCTCATGGAAAGAGGAAACCTGTAGCTTTCTGAGATGCATGCATGTAACTTCTTCCTGAATCCGGAAAAGATTCAAAACTAGGAGAAGCTGGACTGTAAAAGGCCAGTGTGGAATAGCCTCCCACCCTGGTTGCTATTGGCAGTGAAGCTCAACCTGAGACAGCACAGCTTGTGCATCGTTATCAACAAAAGAGGGAAGGCCAAGGATGTAGCTCTTCATTCATGAATGAGGGTTCTTTCTGTAAACCCATGTAAGGAAATTTGTCTATCACCTGTCAGTCAATCTATCATCTGTCATCTATCTATCTATCTATCTATCTATCTATCTATCTATCTATCTATCTACCTACCTATCTATCCTCCATTATCTAATTTATCATTTTAGATTATTCATTACCTTGTCAAGGAACAAAGACATGAAGACAAGGAGAAAGAAACATCCCTAGCTCTAATACCACACAGCATGTTCTTAATTCCCCTAAAGGACTAACTAGTAGACTAATACTTAATGTAAAATAACTCATTTTCTGTAGAACTGAAAAAGTCAGTCAGTCTTCCCCACAGCCCATTTTAATTTGGGGGAAGAGTACAGAGGAAAACATTTATCCACTAGGCAGAGTTTAGTATGACGTCATCTAGATTGAGATGATTTACTGAAAAGTCTAGACTATTTGGGGAACTTGTGTATTATGTATCAAAGTTACGGCAAAAGCCATGACCTCACATGGGTTAAGGGCAACTACAGAGCAGGCTGGTTAACAGAAGTGAGTATGGGTTCCTGTGAAACTGAACTTCAATGAACCCAACTGAACAACAGAAACTGCTGGAAGGAAGACAGAGTCCAAACTTTACCAATAAAGTGAAGATCTTCTTTAAAACTGTCTACTGTTCAAACTGCCCTTTGTACAGGGTTGTTTCTGTTCTAACTGCTAACCCTCTCCAATTTCCCTGTTCTCCTCACAGCAAGTGTCCTGGGGTGCACTTGGTCTGGGGACAGTAATAGTGAGGGATTCACCTCTAATCACCCTTCAACCATTTTTCATAATTTACTTCATTTTCACTGTTTTACATTTACTTACTGAAGCCATATAGTAAAAATTGTGCACATAAAACCTTTCCAAAACAGGCAAAACAAACAAACCGGAATGGGACAAAACCAACAAACAGCAAAATTATCTTGCATTTGTCATCATCATCATCATCATCGTTATTTTTAGATCTGGTTGTATTGTAATGAAAGAGAGAGGAAGAAAGGGTGAGGATTTGGTGAGTGGGGAGGTGGGGAGCAGTTGGGGAAGGGGAACTAACCATAATATATTATATTAAAAAAAAATCTAAGTTCAAGTAAAAAAAAATTTCAAGGTTTGTTGAAAAATTAAGGGTTTGTTGCTAAGTATAATGGCTACATCTATAATTTATGGCCTTAAATGGCTAAGGCAGGAGAATTACAAGTTCAAGGCCAGCCTGGGCTACATAGCAAAATTCTGTCCCAAAAACCTAAAGAAAAAAAAAAAGATAAAACAACAGAAAAAGAAACACAGGTCAGAAATATCAGCGACCAATACAAGCTCCTCCACTCATTTCCTTGGTAGAGACAGGGTTCAAGGTGTCTCTTCAATTGCAGATGAGCAGTCCTGTAGACACCAGGATTGCCGCCATTCAAAGGCTAATCTGGGGAAGCCGTTTACTCCATGTTCTTACTGAAGTTAATAGAAAAGAGGGGACATGGACACAAAGGCTGATCATGGGATGCACAGTTCCCTACATTATTAGCAATCTCTGTTCTCTGATGTCCATTCTAGTTCAGTGGTTCCCAACCTTCCTCATGCTGTGACCCCTGAATACAGCTCCTCATGCTGTGGTGATCCCCAACCATAAAATTATGTTCTTTGCTACTTCATAACTGCAATTTTGCTTCTGTTGTGAATCATCATGTAAATAGCTGTGTTTTCCAATGGTCTTTGGTGATCTCTGTGAAAGGGATGTTCACCCACTAAAGGGGGTGAGACCCACAGGTAGAGAACCACCGTTCTCATTGCCAACCACACTAAGAAGAAGTTCATGTACATTAGCACATCTGTTCTCCACAGAAAGCCGGCGTGGTAACATGGTAGACATTATTACCATCCTCACTTTGCAGATGGAGCAAGTGAGCCACTGGGAAGTAACAGAAGGCCACCCCGGCAATCCATGGCATAGCTAAGAGTTAAGCCATCTCACTCCCAAGGTGGCTTGCTCGCCACTGCATGATTCCATACATGTTAAAAGCATGCGAACAGATGAAAAATGAAAAATACGCTTAGTTCATCTTTATACTAAAGAATTTTTTTTTTTTTTTTTTTTTTTTTTTTTTTACAATGCAGTGGTAAGTGCCTTTCTTCCTGGGAAGAACAGGGCCTGCCCCAGGAGTAGACATTATGGGATGGTCTGCAGCTAGACCCAGGTTTTTCTTTCTGGCCATGCAAGGTGTGAGCCTTTCCCAGGCTTGCTGCTCAGCCCCTTTTGAATCTGTGATCTGTCGTGTGCCATATTCAGTTACTTCTAACACTCCCCGGACAGCCTGCTCCATTAAGCCAGTTCACTTGATAACAGTGGGTTGTTTTTTTTTTAAGTCAACTCAAGTATATGATTCTAGGCCATTTTCATTTCAGCCCCTTCGTTAAATAGCTAATAAAGCAGATGTGGGTGCCAGCCTTTAGCTGAGCATGCTCTGTATACTTCGGAGGCCTACCTCTTGATAAGGGAGGCTCCCAAACCCCTAGGGCAGCACCGAGTTCTTCTAAAATGGGGGACGACTCGCGTCCCCACACTGTCTCTCTGTGGAGGGCTGGTGGGTCTCTTGGGCAGTGTCTAGTTACTCCTTGGAGGAACTGAGACAAAGCTCCTGTGTTGCCACCCCTCGCTCTGCTCTCCTCTCACCCTTCTCACTTACTCAAGGCTGGTTACTTCAGCAATGGGAGAACAGCGGTTCCCATAGCCCTGAACCCTGGAGTGACGGCCCTTTCCAGCCACAACACTGTGGGAGGCGTGGGTCGCTTAATGGTCTCCTGGGATGGCTGAAACGGCTCACCCCTCCTCGTCTGGGGTGGCTGAGCTGAATTTTCTTTACTTTTCCCAGGGACCAGGCTTGGAGCTCCCTGGTTCTTCACAAGATCCTGGCTTTTCACATGTTTGTCCTTATTTCTCAAGCATTCAAGAAAGTGAGGCACCTCAGATAGGAGGTTGTGCCGGTCTCGGCCGGAGTTGAAGTGGCCCTTAGGTTGGCCCTTCAGCACACACTTGCACACCTGTGTGCACATGCACTCGTGCTGATCAAACATACAGCGTGGGTACTTGTGCAGTTGGAGACGCTGAAGAGAAGGGGAATGGCTAACTGGGTTTGAAATCGCTCCTATTACTGATCCCATTCTCCTTAAAGGTCTACACATTCCCCTAGGCCCTTGAAACCCATCTGGGAAATACTGGAGTCAAGAATATACATTAAGCCTGACCAAAAGGCAGTTCTCCTCCAGGTCCAAGCTGGTACCCTCATCCTCGGACTGCCCGGGAGTTTTGAACTCTCAGCCCGTTTTCTTGTTGCATCCCAGCCACTGGGCTCTCAGCAGGCTCTAAACAGCAGGGGCTCGCCTCTGTGAGGTAGTTAGAGGAAAGGTCATCTCAGGTCTGACACGGCCAAAAGGGTCAGAGCACCGAGAGGTCATGACCTCCCTCATCCATCCAGCAGGCTGACATTCCCTTTTCTTTCTTTTGAAATGATTGCTTTTTTAACATGGAGTCTTTTCTTGGGGTTCTCACAATAATTCTTGGTAAATGAAAGCAGAACTTAACAAAGTGAAAACCAAATAAACTTGGAAAATGACATGACATTTGAAATCTTCTAAATGTGAACTGGATAAAACAACCCGTGGGGAGGGAGGTCTCTCCTGAGCAGGTGAGCCAAAGAACAGCCCTAGCCCTCTCTCCAAGCCTTCTTAAGATGGACTGGAGAATGGGAGATTATTTAAAATGGGAATCATGCAACCTGATTTCTCATATACATATCGGTAGTCATTTGTCTACCCACCCATCTATCCATCCCCCAATACAAACATATCCACATATCCACATCCATCCTTCTAAATAGAAACATGTGCACACACATATCCATGCGTCCAAATACAAATGTGTATACACACATACCCACATCCAGCCACCCAAATACCAACGTGCATGCATACATATCCAGATACATCCCCCAAATACATATACTCAAATATTTATATCCATATGTTTACTTACCCACATATATACAAGTATAATTTTGTTTTAAATTAACATCTAGCTGTGTGCATTCACTAATCTTTCAGTGTCCTTTGTTTGGGCACTGTCTACTGCGGAGTTCTTTTCTCACAAACCATTATGTCTTCCTAGGATTTCTGATGACCATGTAAGTGGACCCATAAGCTAAAGAAGCCCATAGCATAGTCAGAGGGCAGAATTCTTGTGGATTTTAATGTCTCACTCCCCTCCCCAAACCTTTTGCAGTAGCATCATTCAAACTTCAAAAGCACTTTTTAAGAGTGACTTGTCTTTAGAGACTTTTGAAAGCATTCAATTAGGTTTGTCACTGAGGACAGTTTTTTTTTTTAATTTATATTTCATCAGTATGTGAAAATATTTAATTAAATATTGCAGTTTAGTAACAAGTACAACCGACAGAAGCGGGCTTGAGGACATGCACAGTATGACTTTCCAGAAGCATACAGCTCCACCACGAACAGCAGCCCTGTGTAGACACATGGCCGAGGCTTTAGGAAAGGGGGCGGAGTTGAAGTCTTGGCTTCTGTCACATTTTATATAGTGATTAAAGAATGCTAGTAATTCTGGTGATGGGGTCATGTGTAGGTTAGTTAAGAAGGTGAAGGATACATGTATACACATGTAAAGTTGTGTCCATGTGTATAATACATATGTATTTCTGAGGGCCTGCATTATACTACCCAGGAGCTCTGTCTGTGTCGTTAATCTCGTGTTTAGTGATCTAGGATGGCTTTAAAGTTCCTATACATAAAATTGTAATCTGGGCCGCCAGGTTCCAGGTCTCACAGGGCCACTTTTCTCCTTTGTTGCTCCCCAAGTCCTGGAGCTGCCCGTGTGGCAGGGCCCCCTGCCTAAGTGTAGTGGCAATGACATTATGTTTGTATGAGCTAATGAGGCTGCCTAATCAAGTGCCAGCCAGAAATACAAATGTGGAGGTCACAAGGGGGCTCAGAGTATAATCAGACACCCCCCAAAGGCTGGCCTTCTAGAAGGCCTTCCGCAACCTTTCCCTCTGGCTCTGGAGTCTACCAACCCGAAGCCCCTCTGTCACGGAACCTTGTCCATTGTCCGCAGTCTCTTAGACCATTCATTATCGGGACTCAAGTAACAGTGGAGGGCGGGAGACAAGAGGGCTGGAGACAAGCTCCCGTGGGAGTGGGGACGCTGGGCTGTCTTTTTTTTCTGCTGGTCTAGCATAGTGCCTGGCTCAAAGAAGACAGCCACCTCCTGAATAAATGAACGTGGAAAACAGAGAGACGAGTGGGGAAAGTTCTGAATCAGACCAAACATGCCGTAAAGCAACAGTACTGATTTTCTTGGGCCGATGATAAATTGTCCCTGCAGGAAATTTCAAACAAAGAGCTCCAGGCTGGTTCTGAGCAATTGCAGGCTACCAGGGGAGGTGAAGCAACTCCCCAAAAAAGCTACTGCAGAAGAGCAGATTCAATTGGCAGAGAAATTCTGTTTGTCTGT
Organism: Peromyscus maniculatus bairdii; assembly: GCF_049852395.1. Taxonomy (NCBI): domain Eukaryota; kingdom Metazoa; phylum Chordata; class Mammalia; order Rodentia; family Cricetidae; genus Peromyscus; species Peromyscus maniculatus. Next base: position 69,522,325 of record NC_134861.1, read on the forward strand.
GCAACATGAAAAACTAAACCACATTCCCCTCAAGTATATACAGATACCTGACAAAAGTGTTTTAAAAAGAAAAGAGAATGATGAATATGGATCTCAGAGAACTGGTTACCTCTGGAGAGGGTGAGGGTGGGGAGGTAGGTACTGAGCAAAGGAACAAGATAGGAGGATGGGGCTGTGGGTACTTTTATTTAATTATGTTTTCTAGGATGATCGCACGCGCGCGTGCACACACACACACAAGCATTTACATGTACCAACTATCATCTTTAAAAGTATAACAAAAACCAGTTGGACTACTTTCTAAGCCTCCAGCAGATTCAGCTTTTAAAAATAGCTGATTAAAGGAATGAAGAACAGCTGGAATCTGTTATTATTAGGCAGGTCTGGGATGCTGGTAGACGAGGGGAGACTTGTATATTCAGATGAGAATATGGAATAGTTGCACACGGCTGCCCAGAATTCTAGTCCTAGTTCTGAGGCTTTTACCGTAGGGAAGGGAAGGCCGGCTGGCAGCAATATTCTGCAGAACTTGCATATTTAAAAAATATATTTTTTTAGCATGTGTGTGTGTGTGTGTGTGTGTGTGTATGTGTGTGTGTGTGTGTAGTTCTCCCATGTGTGCAACCAAGAGTCAGAGGTAGTTGGTACTAGGCGTCTTGCTCCACTTTAGATTTTTGAGATAGGGTCTCTCACTGAACTTGTATTGGCTACACCCAGTACACAGTGAGCCCCTGGGATCAGCATGGTCCCACCCATCCACCCTGGGGGTCCCAGGCACATGACTCTTCCATATGGGGATCCAAATATCAGGCTCACATGGCAAGTACTTTAGTGGAAGAGCCATTGCCCCAGCCCTGACTTTTTAAAGATAACTTCTTGTGGCAGGGCACAGAGTCAAATTGCCAGAGAGGCCCAGAAAGCAAAACTCCTGTCCCAGATAGGCAGAGGGATTGGTGGCCCCCAAACCTAACTTCTGTAACGCTTCAGAAAATATCTAGGCCAGAGCAAAACAGACAATTCTAGACTACCATAAAAACAAGTGGTGTAGCCCCAGTTATTTCTAAACCTTGCCTCCAAGAAACCTCTCCAAAGTGGCTCTACTGAAGCCATAACTGTACCAAGCCAGTTATCGAGATTTTGTGTAGCTGAATAAGGGTGAACCTCACAGACCACGTGATGCAGTGTCATGAATACAGTCTCACACATTGGTTGTTACATTGTCTGTCAAATCAACCAAATGCACCACAAAGAGATCTGGAGTTCTCCACTCAGAGTTTGAGTCCATGTGGTTAAGAAGGTGGGCATCAAGCTTCTAGTCACACGTATCATCTGACCTACTGGCACTGTGGCAAAGCCAGATCTCTTTCCTATCATGTTGGCTTGGTCCCTTCCCCAGTCACAAAACTTTGTGTAAGTGGGAAAATGCCCACACATCTGCTTACCCCAGATCTCATGTTCACCAGCTCTGACATCCCCACAGGCAGCTGGCACAGGGCTCCCACCAGCAATCACAGCCAAGGATTCACAGTGGCAGATCTCACTGTGAGCCTTCCTAAGAGGTAGCTTGTTTTGATTATGCTGAGTTAATTCATCGAATCACAGACTTGCTGTTTACACTCTATTACAGTTCCTGTTCAAACTGTGTGGACATTTCTGGGGGCTCTGAACAGCACGGAGTGGTTTGCTGCCTCTCGGAGCTGACTTAGAGACGGTCCCTCCATCTGGTTATTTTCAACAGCTGTCAGGTGGAGAGAATTGGGGGTGAGGCTGTACCTTCTTCATGAACATTACGACAATTTCACTGGTTTCACTTCGTGCACTACTGTAAGGAAGCGAGGCCCGCAAAGGACTCACCATAACCCGTCTGTGAATGAGGCCCAGCTGGTGGCTTTTCATTACAGTTTGTTTACTTCCTAGGGCTGCTGAGGGTGGGACGGGACGCGTGAGGCAGGATGTGTGTCAAAAAAATGAACAGTAAAGATAACATAGGATGGATATAAACCTGTGGATGGGACTTGCCTACATGCTTTTCCCTGAGCTGAACCGAGTTTGCCATTGTTGGATTTTAGAAAGAAAAGGCTCTCAGTGCAGAACTGCAGAGCCAGTGTTCCAGGCCAGTAAGTCAGAAGGCGTGGAAGAGAAGCCCAGAGGCCCCTTCCACGGTGGTTCCCTTCCTGACTCGCGCACGTGGATCCCCCCATGCCCTCCAGGGGGCTGGGGTGCCCTATGGTCATTTCTTTGGTGGGTCCTGAATCATGTTTCACTCCATACCCTTCTCTTCCTGTTCTCCATCACAGGCTATGCATGGAGGGGAGTGTGTGGTGGGGCCTGAGGGGTCTGACTTGATAGGAGTGAGGAAGGATCCCCTCACCTGGAAGACAACCTGGAAGGCTTCCTGGGGTTGTGGCCAGAGAGAACTGGGGAAGACCACGTCCAGGCAGCACTTTCTCCTCCATCTGAACCTCATATTGGGGAAGGGCAGAGGCCTGGGCCCAATCTGTGTGCTGGTTTCAAAAATGCTCTGATTTTTTTCCCCCAGGAGATAATGTTGTACTTATTTTAGAAATGGCAGTGAAATAGTGTGGGGAGGGAAGAGCGGAGGGCTGGTACAGTCCCTTTCTAGCTGTGAGGTGCCCCTGGAGCAATGTTCTTATCCAGGTTTCCTTGAATACGCACTTGTCTTAGAGTAATGCATGTCCAATAGTTATATACCCTGCGCTACACTAATTGTTCATTTGCAGAGAAGGATGCAATCAGATGTTCAAAATGAGACATATTTAAAAGCCTTTCAAAGGACTGTCTGGCCCTTCAGCCTCTCGCTCTCACAGCCACTTAGAAGATTGCTTTGGAACTTTCTTTTCTATTGTGTTTCTTGAGCTCCGGTCTCTGAGCTGACTAACAGAAGAGTCTGCGAACACGGGCTGGAGTGTGGGGTGGGCGGGGGTGTTAGTGTCTCCCACACCACAGTTTTGGGCAAGCAAAGGTGGGTAATAACCTGGAATCACTTTCTAATCTGTTTGAGAGGAGCAGAAGAATAGATGGGAAGCCGGTTGGCTTCAAGTTTCTTTCAACCCTCTTGTTTCTTTTAAGAACAGAAGCGCAAATGGAGTTTATTTTTCTTCCAGAAGCAGACAGATCAAATGTGCCCAGGCCTCTGCCCTCCCCCAATATGCACACAAATCATTCTCTGCCCCTCCCCCGAAGGCCCCCTGCACCTGCTGTTGTAAATCTCCATTGACCTGAGCCAGCATCGCTATGCTTGAAATTTAAGCTTCTTCTAAATGAGGCCCCTTATCTATTGCTTTTCTGTACTTTATTCTGGAGGCAGCGTGGATTCATGTGCAGGTTGGTCATGCCTGATTCAGAGATGGGATGTGGGCCAGAAAGGCTGCTAATGGGCCTGGGGCAAGAAAGAGAACGGTAAAAATAGTGCCCTGCTCCGCACCCCTTTTTGCGATGCAGCGGGGTTGCCCTAAGAGTGGAGGGCAGAGGAACCCAGCAAGCCTTCAGGCAAGCACCTGCCTCCAAAGCCTGAATGTCCCGGTTCCGAGCACGTTCAGGTCTTGCTGCACGTCCAGGTCTTGCTCCTAGGGGAGCCGGGATGCAGAAGGGGCAGGATATAGAACCTCCAGGATGGAGCTGGGCTGCCGGTGGAGGGAGGAAGGACCTCTTGTACTGGGAGGCTGGATGCAGCCTTCTTGATGCACATTGCCTGGTCCAAGCCAATATTGGCTTAGGCTCCTACACAGCTTCTCAGCACTTCTCCAGTTGAGAACTCGAAGATGAATAGCAATGCCGAGGGCGTGTCTTAAACTCTGTCAGCAAAAGGAAACGATGACAGAGACTCAGGGTGGCTAGTCTTTCAGTTGCTTCTGAGCAGGGGCAGTCTCAAGGCAGCAGCTGTTTTCAGAATTCCTCCCTGTCCCTGCTGTCGTGAAGAGTGACGGAGGGAAGGGACAAGGCTCAGAGTTCCTCCCCTTTGCAAGATGGGGATCCAAACCAGGGAATCAGAGCTAGCTCTGTGTCCTGCAGGCTGAGGGCTGTGGGAGCCCAAAGGAGAGGACTGAGTTAGTTTAGAAGTAAAGACACCAAGATGATTAGAATTCCTTTCGGGCCTCCATCACAGAGGGAAAAACAATCACCCTGATGGGCCAGGTTGATAACACTGGCATTCTCTTCACACACCAGCGCACAACTGCCTTCAAGTCTGCACACTCCCTGCCTCCTTCCCAGGGAAACACCATTTCCAGAGCTGGGGACCAGGCTTAATGACACCCATGTGTCCCTTGCCCCTCCTCCCAGGCCACAAGGGTTCCATTGTGCACTCATAAAACTAGACATGTGCCTTCTGAAAGCCGGGTATCTAGAAGGTGGCCAATAAAATGATCATGAGCCTGGATACAAAAAACAGGCTGTTTGTGCGAATGCACATGTGCGCACACATGTGTGAGTGGGTGTGTGTTTATTTGGGGGGATGGCACAAACAAACAAAACTGAAACCACCCTCCTTAGAGTGGACGGCCATGGCTTTGGGGCTCTACTTTCCCAAAGCCTCCCTCCTGTAGGTGGTGATGGAGGCAGGAAGCTCTGAGGCCACAGCAACCAGACACGTCCCTCCAGGACATCTGTGAAGCCCCATGAGCTGGTGAGAAAGCACTGAGCATCGACTGCCTGGCATGCTGCTATCACCTCACTGGACGTCACTGATCAGAGAGGCGGGGGACCCAGGTGCAAGCAGCAAGGACAGTCACGTGCTAGCAAACTTCAGAATTAGGCAAATGTCCTTTGCTAGGAGGACAGAATGAACATGTCTGTTACTGATTAATAAATGATGTCCACACTGGAGTAAGTGACCAGAGGAGGTTCCTGAACAGTATATAGAGTAGACATACTGAACAGTCTGTGTCTACCATGTCATATAGACATGCACTCCATACAGAGGCATGCATGCATGTGAGCATGGGGTAACATGGTACAAACTGCTAGCATCATTATTCCTCTAGAACAGTGGTTCTCAACCTGTGGGTCACAACCCCTTTGGGGGGCGCATATCAGATGTCCTGCATATCAGATATTTACAGTACAAGTCATAACAGCAGCAAAATTATTTATGAAGAAGCAATGAAATAATGTTATGGTTGGGGGTCACCACAGCGTGAGGAACTGTATTAAAGGGCCGCAGCCTTAGGAAGGGGGAGAACCACCGCTCTAGAACATCATTGTTCTAGGACTTTCTGCAGGGATAGAAAGTCCGGATCTATTGCCTAACAACAGCCACCAGCTAAGTATGGCCACTAAGCTCCTGAAATGCTGCCACTGTAGCCGAGGAATACAGCTGTGGCTAGTGTCATATAGCAGTATGGGGTAGGGCCAGGGAGGACCAGGGCCTGTTTTAATGACTGATGCATCTGAATATTCCACCACAGTGTCTGTGCTGAGCACATGTAGGTGCTTAGTTCGTAGCTGTAGGAAACAGACAATTACCAATCCAGGACTGTTTTGCCTGGAATTCTGGGAGACTTCTACTTGAGGACTCTGTCATAGTGATACCATTTGTCATAGTCAACCATCAGAACTGTTTTCATAAGCATATAATTGAAGCATTTAGTGAAAATAACATCCCTCAACCCCTTCTAGTCCAATTTTGAAAAGCAATATGTCAATCTCATTCTTTTAAAAAATATTTGAGAATTTCATACATTATTACACTGCTTTGTGTCCTCCCCACCACCCCTCCTAACTCCTCCCATGTCTGCCCAAAGCTGTTTTCTGTTTGGCTGGTGGGGAGGAGGGATGATCTGGGGCAGGTTTATTCCTGGGTGCTGGGGTTGACCCTCTCCAGATGAACACTTCTGGATGTCACAAACCACTTACACAGCCTTACAGAAGTCACAGTGAACACTTCATTCTTTACTCTTCAGTGTGGACTCAGGGTTTCCATAGCCCCAGGGAGGGCAGCAGCAGAGAATGTCCAGAGGAGACGCTGCTTCCACCTCTGAAGACCTGGTGAGCCACAGCTCTCACTGATCCCCGGGGGAAGTGAACTGGCCTCAGTGGACGACCCTCTTCTCTGGGCTCGCACTTCCGTACAGTCTGTTTGCTAACCTGAGTCCTGCCCGCCTGCCCAAAGCTCCCTGCCTCAGCTTTGGAGACTGCCACTGTGGGGCTTCAGTGTCAGGCTGGCCCTCGGCTCTCACCCTCTGTGGTCTTCTTCCCTCCCCACAGGCTCGCCCCAACTTGGGAGCACCCACTGCTCTCCCCTGCTCGGTCACAGTCCAGAGCGTCCGTGTTCCCCTTTCTTTCTGCGGCGTCAGTGGGCTCTTGTCCTGAAAGCTGACACACTTGCTGGCTGTAAGCTGAGCCCTCCTTTTCTGCACATATTTATGGAGTACAAACTGTTCTAGGCGCGGAAGGCACAGTTTCTGCACTTCTGTGGACTCTCCCGCTGGAGAGGGAAAACCGGACATAAACAAGCAAGTGAATCCTAACATGTCCCGGGAAGTTTGCACCTAGAGGTGGAGATAGAAGACAGCGTAGGGGAGCCTCCAAGAGGGTCTTGGAAGAAGAGGAATTTCGGCAGAGATCTTGGTTGAAGTCAGCAGGCACACACTGTAGATACCCAGGAGAAAGCTTCTAGGCAGACAGGCCGCAAGGGCAGAGGTAAGACGAGGCTTGGGGGTTCCAGGGGAGCAACAGCCTAAGTGGCTGGTGGAGAGGGACAGAGGCAGTGAGGGCCCAGTCACTTTGGGGGCCTGGTACAGAGTCCCTCCAGGAGCGGGGAAAGGAAAGAGCAGGTCACTGAAAGGGAAGATCACTCCCCAGCCCAATGCTGCCTGGGCCAATGAGTGGATGGCCCTGGAATGTGTGGGCTGCAAAGCAGCCGTTCACCCAGACAGGTTGCGGAACGGCTCTGAATTTCCCATAGTTTGGGCATCTCTCATTCCTCTGGTCCCTTCCTGACAGGAGAAACACAGTGAGGTACAGGGAAGCAAAAGCCCTGATCATCCAAAACCACAGAGGGAAGCTGGCACATCAGCAGAGCCGTTCCGTCACCAGCCTCTACCGAGCCTTGACTCTGCCATGACATAGTTACCAACTGAAGGGAGAGCGGAAGTCAGGCCCCAGAAAGCACCAGCAAGGGGAGGGGCCATGAAAACCCCCTACCATGAGATCAATGGCTGATTTCCACTCAGATAATGAGAATTCAAGGTTGGTCAACTCTCTGGGAAGGAAGGTTCTTATTACTTCAGGAGAAGAATTAAGGATTAAGCTGCTGGTAAAATTTCATGAGGGTACATCCCATGCAAATATTTACTCAGCTCTTGCCCTGGGTCATGGCTCTGAGAAAAACAGAACGAAACCCAAACAGCCCAACACTGTTGCCTGTGTGGAACTTTCTGAAGCTCCCGGTGCCTAAGCTGGCTTCACGGAGCGCTACAGGAGGCACTGCTCTGAATTCCCAAAAGGGATCCATTCATTTACCCCTCAAAATTGTCGCAGGCAGACCTGCCATCCTCCTCTTCACACAGATGAGACTCAGAGAAACCCAGTGACTCTCCCAAGGTCACACGGTCATCAACGGCAGAACCTTTAGTTTAAGGTCGGCAGTCTAGGCCCAAAGCCCAGCCTCTCAGATGGTATGTTTTTGTAGGCAGCTGGTAAGCACCGGAAGGGTTATCAACACACACAGCATAAACACAGTAAAACAGTTTGAATTTACCCAAGTAGCAGGAGGGAGATCTATCTAAGCTGGGGCAGCCCTGAATGACGGGCTATTTGCAAAGTTATTCGTTTTTCTTACCTGCAGGCACACATTGATCTGTGAGACATAACCCGCTCAGGTCTGTTGCCTGCTGCCAGGCACAGCTAAGACTGGACTGCAGCAGGGCCGGCGGCTCATCCTCAGCACTTAGCATCCTTCCAGTACAGGAAGGACCTTGGAGATACCAATCTACTGGCTTGACTCTTCTGCTCAACTCTCTTCACTCACCGTCCAGGTGACAGTGACTCAGATTAGTAAGATTCCACTGTAAGAAATAGAACTCCCCTTCTAGGCCTCATCCTCAGCACCACTGGGCAGTCACAGGCAGTTGACAACACCCCCATTCTCTTCTTTCTGGCAGGTGCCGGATTTCATGCTTCCCTGAGTGAGGTGGGACCACAGGATTGTATAGTCAAGTGGAAGCCTTCCCTTGTACCTGCCTTTGGACCATGGAGCCTTGGAGGCTACGGTTGTCTGGCCAGAGAGGCCAGACCTAAGGGGACACAGCTCAGAGAAGACACTAACCATCATTGTTGTGTATTGCAATCCAGCTCCTATATCGGAGGGTTTTACATCCATGGATTCAACCAACTATAGATAGAAAATATTCTAGAAAATACTGAATCCACACTGCACATGTATAATATGTAGGCTTTTTTTATTCCCTGAAAGTATAGTGGAACAACTGTCTGCATAGCATTGACATTATCTTGGGTATTAAAAATAATCTAGGGATGACTTAAAATGTACAGGCAACTGGCTGTATGTAGGCTGTATGCAAAAAGTGCATCATTTTATATAAGAAAATGAATTGGGCATTTGAGAGTTTGTATCTTGAGGTTTCTGTGAATAACAAGGGATGGCTGTCCTGAGATTCTATAACTATTTGTTGTTCACATCACCTAACTGATCCAAATATCAAGCCTCCAACTTCTAGGTTAAAAGAAAATGAATGAAGAATCTACATCGTCGACTAGAGAGGAAATGACAGCACTAGCCATCACTGGGCTTTCGGTGTGTACATTATGCACACCTAATCTTGGTAACCCTGAGACATAGGTACTATCTCCAATTTATATGCTTGGAAACTGAGGTCAGAGAGGGAAGGAGACTTAGGTCAGAAAGCAAACAAGTGAGAGGAGTGTCTGGGTCCTGTGGTTCTATGATGCTGCCTGTAAAAAGCATGTCCAGCTAGATTACTCTATGGGCCAAACCGGGGTCCCAGGACAGTCCTGGTGATGGGCTACAGCTGTGAAGGCTACAGTCATCCAAAGCAGCAACTGTAACACTGGATGGTCAGAGTTCCCAGCTAGGACAGGGGTGGGGCAGGACTCAGGAAGGAAGAAAGGAAAGTGAGCATAGCAGGGGAAGCTGGGAAAGCAGGAAGGAAGAAGAATGGCCAAATAAGGAGGTGCCAGTGACACACTTCGCTTCCTGTCCAGATCCGCACACATTCGGCAAGAATACGCCATATGTCTCACCCTGGCGCACACAGCCATTGAGGCATACTGCCATTGGCGGGTGGCATCAAAGCCACCCCCAGCAGCCAAAAAAGAGGCCACTCCACCCTCCTGTAACAGCAGCCCCCAGCCCAGCTGGCCTAGGAATTCAAACCCAAGCAGGCAGTGCACATTCCAACCCAAGAGCGAACTGCAGCTCTCCACTGGTTTTCCCCGCTGAGGACTGTCACTGGGCAGAGAGTGAACAGCGGCAGTAGAGTCAGCCCCACGTGGAAGGAAGCTGAAAGGCTACTTAGCAATGATTCGGCTGATCAGCCCAGCAGTGGACTCGAGAATGGCTCCTGCTCATTCTCCTTACGCTCAGCCACATACCCTGAATCCTGCGCTTCAGAAACAGATCCCACCTCCTCACAGACTAAGAAATGGGTGGTTCTGAGGCTAGAGAGGTGGCTAGCTGGTAAAGAGCTTGCCATGCAGCCTGGAGACCTGAGTTCAGATGCTCAGCACCCATATAAAAAGCTGGGTGTCGTAGTATAGTCCCCCCAAACAAGGTGGGAAACGATAAAGGAAGATGTTCAACATCAACCTATGACCTCCAAAGGAATCTTCTCCCCCAGCTTGCCAGAAATAGGTAGCTTTCCTATCTAGGTCCATGGTATCTTGAGAGGGAAGGCAGTCTTATATTAAAATCCAAGTCCTGTGTACCAGCAGTTTGATGGTCTCACTGTAGAATGGAGAAGCTTCAAGCGGATCTGAAGATGACCTGGAAGGGCTCTCGTGACCTAGAGTTCCTCACTGTAGCTAAAAAGAGGCACACATCTGAAATGGCCCGAAACAGGAAGCATTGCTCCACAAGTTCAGATCTCAGAAGGGATGCCCAGAGTCTCTACGTGGAGGGCTTAGGCAGGAAGTGGTCAGTGCTGGGGCACTGGGAAGAGGGCCTTCCGATAGGAATAAAGAACAGACGTGGGCTGAGAAAGACAGGGACAGAAGGGCACTGCAGTCGTGGGAAGAGTCGACACTTCTCTGCGGGCATGCTTTCCTGAAAGGCGTGGTCAAGACTGGGCTCTCAGCTCTTGGAAATGCTCCTTTTCCTTGCTATGCCAGCTCAGATGTCACTTGCCCCATGAAATCTCCTTCAGTCGCCCGGAGGCCCTCGATGAGAGCTTTGTAGCCTTGGTGCTCAGCTCCTTTCTCCAAGCACATGAGGGATACTACTAGATCCTGGGGCTTGCCTTTAGCAGCAGGAGCAGCCTCACTCTCCTTGCTATGGGTTGGACATGGCATCTGCGTGTTGAAGGGTCATGTGGTAGAGGCTTGGTTCCCAGTGTGCCAATGTTGGTAGGCGATGAAACCTTTAAGAGGTGGGGTCTTAGTGGATAATTAGGATGCGGGGGCATTGGCTTCTGAAGGGATGAACGCCAATGTGTGGAGTGAGATGCTTATTCATGATCGAATTGTTTCAAAAAGCAGCGTGCCCATGGCTTCCAGTCTTGGTTCGTGACTGCTGTTGCAGGCCCGTGATTGTAACAACATCTGCTACAAAGCTCTCATCAGATCCAAGCAGAAGTGGGGCTGCAAGTCCTGGCATCTCCAGAACTATGAGCTAAATAAAACTCATTTCTTTGTCCATTACCCAGCATCCAGGTTTTTGTTACAGCAAAGGAAAATTGACTAATGAATGCACTCTTCTCAGCACAGCTTCCAAAAAGCTTTCCTCTGGTTGAATTAAAATGTACTGAGTCTCCACTATGTACCAGATACAGCTCCTTAGGGTTAAAACTATGAACGAGATACCATTCTTCCTTAGCGAACAGGAAGAATGGTATCTTGTTCATAGGTAGGTAGGAGACCAAGGGCCTAGGAGAGACCATTCCACTCTAATGAATATGACTCAAAACAAGGGGGGAGGGGGCCATCTTGGAACTGTGTTAGCTCTGCCGAGTGTCTTGATATGAGAATACTCTTCACTAAGTGGGACTTGTCTATATCACCAAGCTTTATAGACAGCTAAGGAAATGACCCATTTTATAAAGCCACAATGCAAGAGAAAAGGGAGGGGAAAGCAGAAGGGAATTTGGCCTTATCTAAATAGACTAAAGAAATCTTCTAAAATGGTACAGAATAATAAAAGATGTGTGAGTAGTTCAGTGAGTCTATATGGGGGGCTGATGCAGAAGTCAGGCTGCCCCCCACTCCTCCGCACGGGTGACAAAATCGAGCCTTTGCTAACACACTATATATAACAGCTCATGTTAAGGAATCACTTGGTTTGAAACAAAAGCCTCAGACATTAGGGTTGTGGGTTTTTTTGTTTTTGTTCTTGCCTCTGGGCATAGTATGATGCCACTCTGGAGTAGAGATTAACTTGACTCAGTATTCATGGCAACTAATAAGAATAAAAACACTTTGGTAACCAGGTCTAACGGTAATGGAACTGTTGACATTCCCTAGTAGATGGAGGAAGCCAGGGTCTCAGTGTCCAGCTAGTATTCCCTACCAGACTCCTCGGCTACAAATGATTTCTAGAAATGCTAGATCATATAGGAAGTAGAAGATTAATTGAAAGGAGTCTGTGATGCAGCTTCCAAGAAGTCATCATCCCTGGTGGTGTGAGACTGTGAGGTGGCACAGTTGTTTGGAGCTACTCCTTACCTTAGTTGGGTGACTATTGCTGTGATGAAACACCATGACCAAAAGCAATTTGGGGAGGAAAGGGTTTATTTGGCTGATGCTTCCACATCATAGTCCATCACTGAATGAAGTCAGAACAGGAACTCAAGCAGGGCAGAAACCTGGAGGAAGGAGCTGACGCAGAGGCCATGGAGGGGAGCTGCTCACTGGCTTGCTCCCCATGACTTGTTCAGTCTGCTTTCTTATAAAACTCAGGACCACCAGCTCAGGCATGATGCTCCTCACAATAGACTGGTCCTCCCCCATCGATCACTAACAAAGGAAATGCTCTACAGGTGTGCCTATAGCCTGGTCTTATAACAGGCATTTTCTCAACTGTAGTTTCCTCCTCTCAGGTGACGCTAGCCTGTGTCAGGTTGACACAAAATTAACTAGCACACTCAGGCTCCTATAGACAACTGCTCACCACTGTTTTATAAATAAGCCCAATAAAATTATTGGTTCACCAAGCAATAAACTCACTGGCTTGCCAAGTTGGACTTCAGTGGGCTCTCACTTTGGTTTGCCATTGTGCTCTATTTGGGGTGAACAGACATTTACTCACATGTCCCTAGGAAAAGATCATGTAATAGTCAATTGTGTGGCTCAGTCCATCTGTACAGCTTTAATGGTGACATCTCTAATAGCTGAGAGTGCTGTTTATGAAGGTCAGAAACTTCCTCCCTCACAGTTCTGGAGGCCGGAAGCCCGGGATCAATGGGCCAGCATCTGCTATGGACTTTCTTGCTATGTTCTTGCAGAAAGAACCTACCGCCCTCATCAGGCCCCTTTATAAGGACTTGAATCCTGGTTCATGAGAGAAAAGGCCTCATGGCCTCCTGTGTTCCCTCTTGGATGCCCTGGCTCTTAATATGATTTATTGGCAACAGCCGCAGTCTTGGGGGCGGGGGCACAGTCAGTCTCCCCACAGCAGTGCAGGAACAAACCTCCAGGCCTGTGGTGCTGTGCAGTGGATCTGTGTGACCCATATCTTCTTCCCTGTTCTCCTCCCAACCCCCCAATGCATCTAAAATAGAACAATGTGGGAGGGCAGCACTAGACACATGGGATACTTTTATTTTTAGCTCACTGAGAACATTACATTTATCAAACAAACTAATGAAATGAAAGCCTAGTATCCCAAAATACCTAAATGTCCAAATGTCAATGGCACAGCAGATAAGCCCTAGCCATTGACAAGGATAATAAGCATTAAAAATATTCCCCATGGGCTTTATTGAATGGTAGACAATGAATGTAATTTTAAGCCCATCTGTCTTACTTACGTGTGATTAATACAATTACAAAATAATAGCTTAACACTAAGGTCAATGTAGAACAAGAATAAGAACTCTTTGATTTCTTTGTTCCCACAAATAACATATTACATAAGAAATATTTCTATGCTGTAGCAACACCACACAGGCCTATAACAACAGAAAGGGGTACCAGGAATGTTACACATAGGAGTCATTAGGAATGTTACACAGGTCTGTGACTGGGGAGGACACTGGGAATGTTACACGGGTCTGTGACTTGAGAGGACATTGGGAATGTTACACAGGTCTGTGACTGGGGAGGAGATTGGGAATGTTACACAGGTCTGTGACTTGAGAGGACATTGGGAATGTTACACAGGTCTGTGACTTGAGAGGACATTGGGAATGTTACACAGGTCTGTGACTGGGGAGGACATTGGGAATGTTACACAGGTCTGTGTCTGGGAGGACACTGGGAATGTTACACAGGTCTGTGACTGGGGAGGACACTGGGAATGTTACACGGGTCTGTGACTTGAGAGGACATTGGGAATGTTACACAGGTCTGTGTCTGGGAATGACACTGGGAATGTTACACAGGTCTGTGACTGGGAAGGACATTGGGAATGTTACACAGGTCTGTGTCTGGGAGGACACTGGGAATGTTACACAGGTCTGTGACTGAGAATGACATTGGGAAATTACACAGGTCTGTGACTGGGGAGGACACTGGGAATGTTACACAGGTCTGTGACTTGAGAGGACATTGGGAATGTTACACAGGTCTGTGTCTGGGAAGGACATTCGGAATGTTACACAGGTCTGTGACTGGGGAGGACATTGGGAATGTTACACAGGTCTGTGACTGGGAAGGACATTCGGAATGTTACACAGGTCTGTGACTGGGGAGGACATTGGGAATGTTACACAGGTCTGTGTCTGGGAGGACACTGGGAATGTTACACAGGTCTGTGACTGGGGAGGACACTGGGAATGTTACACAGGTCTGTGTCTGGGAGGACACTGGGAATGTTACACAGGTCTGTGACTGGGGAGGACACTGGGAATGTTACACAGGTCTGTGATAGAGGAGGGACATTTGGAATGTTACAGTTTTCCTAACATTATAGATCACAAATGTTCAGCTCCTTTCTGTGCCCTGATAACTGGGACCTGAGAGCTGTATCTTGACCAGAAGGGCGAATGAAGCATTAGGGAGAGAGACCCCAGGTCAAAAGTAGTCATAGCTGTACAGTTCTAGCTTTTCAAAAACTGTGTTTTAAAACTTGTTTTTACTTTGTTTTTTGATTTTTTTTTTTTTTGAGACAAGGGCTCACTATCTAGCTAAAGGCTGGCCTAAAACCCATAATCCTACTGTCTTTGTGCCCCCAAGAAATGAGATTATAGTCCAGTCCCACATGTCTAGCTTGGGGTGATTTCTTTATTGACCTCAAATTAAGGGTTCTTGTTGTTGTTGTTTTTGTTTGTTTTAGCCTTTTCTCCATCCTTTCAGTTTTGAAAGCACTCTTGAAAATCGCAACTTCCCTTCTCTTTCTTAAGAAAACTGAATGTGAGACTTGTATGGCAAACCTCAGGGGTGTTCTTATTCTTCTATTTTTATATTAGCTATTTTTAAAGGCAAACTATAACCTTTTAAAATTGTTGTCTTGCTCTTACAGTTTGAGAAGAAAATAAAAGCTTGCCGACTTGGAATGATTCATAATGGTGCTAAAATGAAATAAACTACCAGTAAAAAAAAAAAAAAAAAAAAAAAAAAAAAAAAAGGCTAAGACAAGATGCTTGACTCAAAAGCACAGAAAAGCTCCTAAGGAAATAGCCAGCGTCTCTGGGAGGGTGGCCATGGTTGGTGTGATGATTCGCCAGTTAAGTTCCCTACTTTGTATGATCATAAGCCATGGACTACATGGGCTTATCTTAGAAGGTCAAAAACATCCCAAAATCTGACAATAAAGTACATCCCTTCACTTCTTTCAGAAGGTGGTGTGGTGGCTGTTAGTACTGTCATCTTGATAGGATCTGGAATCTACCAGTCAATGGACCTCTGGGTATGCTTGTTGGAGGTTATCTCGAATATATTAATTGATGTGGGAAGACTCACTCTAGCAGTGGGTGAGACTCTTCCCTGGGGGACTCCAGACTGGACAAACTCTAGAAAGCAAGCTGAGCACTACCAGCAAGCATGCTGGATTCAATGCTTTCTGTTTCTTGACTGCATAGACAACATGACCAGGTCCTTAAGCTCTGCAGCTGTGAGCTCTTTGCCATGATGGATTGTAATCTGGAACTGAGAGCCAAAGACCTTTCTCCATTACGTTGTTTTTGCCAGGGCAGGTTACCATAGCAACAGAAGAGAGACTAAGGCACATGGGAACATTATGTTCTAGCTACCAGGGAATTTCTAATCTAAAAAGGTTGGGGTTAAGGATGGTTCTCTTCATTTCTAAAAATCATCTTTTGCTGTGTCCAGTTCAAATTCATCATTCCTTCTTGAACAAAGACAAGTATGATAATTTTCATCAGTCTTCTATAAATGGAGGTAGGAATGATTTTACTATGATAATGGTTATAATTAAGGCCATGAACAATCACTAAAGTTTTTAATCTTTCCAACCAAATGTATCATTTATGTTTCTATAGTTTTCCACACTATAATTATGTATTTTTAAATTCTAGAAAATTGTAAGAGGCAAAAGAAGTAGGCCCTCACCTTTTAGACACCTCTGTTTTCCAGCATTCAAGTATGTCTGAATAGAGGATGGGTGTTATTAGTTAGGTAGCACTTGGATCCAGGGACTGTTTTTCTTTGACTTTTAGGTATTTATGGCAGGAAAACTGGAACAGACCAGTACACACTGGAAGTAAAGGGTAAGGACCTTGAGAATGGAGTTGGCTGGCCCTGTGGAACTCAGCAGGCTACAACACACTGCTGTCTTTTGACTCCTGCTTGCCACAGCTCCGTCTACATCCACTCTCCCAGAGTGCTCTTCTTCTTGCCT